>NW_005871321.1:257196-270000 GCF_000147115.1 Myotis lucifugus
GGTAATGGGCCCCCCCCGGAGGCGGTTGGGCAACTTCTCCGATAGGATATTTGCATAGACTCCGAGTGGGGACCTCAAAGTTGTACATTCCGAGGAATATGGCTTTCCTCAGTTGGTAGAGACCATACAGGTCTAGCCTACTAGTTTTGAATATTTTTTTCCTCACCCCCAGCACTTCAGAAAATAGTTTATAGGAGTTATTTGTTACTCACTGGGTTTCTCCCCCATTTTTAATATCTTGGACATTCTTTTTGGCAGTTTCACTGGATGTGTAGTTGTGTGTTGATAGATCATAGATTGCCTATAACAGTGGTCGGCAAACTGCGGCTCTTTGGCCCCTTGAGTGTGGCTCTTCCACAAAATACCGACTTCTGTGCATGGGCGAAGTTTCAATCACACTGTACGTATGTGCCTGCACGTGGTATTTTGTGTAAGAGCCACACTCAAGGGGCCAAAGAGCCGTATGTGGCTGGCGAGCCGCAGTTTGCCGACAACTATCCTAATCCTGAACATGTTGATGAATATTTGGATCATTTTAAAATCTTTTTACCAATCTGTCTACATGTTTTGCAGTTAGATATTTAAATCTTAGCTGGTGTTGCTCACTGGATAGAGCATCAGCCCTCGGACTGAGGGGTCCTGAGTTTGATTCCAGTCAAGGGCACCCACCTTGGTTGTAGGCTCCATCCCCAGTCCTGGTTGGGTTCGTGTGGGAAGTAACCAACCGATGTATCTCTCTCACATCAATGTTTCTCTCTCTCTGTCTCTCCCCCTCCCTTCCACTCTCTCTCAAAATCGATGGAAAAATATCCTCTGGTGAGGATTAACAAAAACATTAAAAAAAAAATTAAATCTTATATTCATCTCTGTTGAATTCCAGTTGCTCCAGCCCCAGAGTTCTGTTGTTCTTGCTAAGCTGTCTGCTGGGTTTGACCAGTGCTGGTAGACCAGAAATCTGATACTGTGTTTGTGACTCATGCTGCCCTCTTCTCACTATGAGGATACACCCACTGTCTGGGAGACATGCAGTGAGGAGTGAGTTCAGGCATGATGTGTGCAGGGAAGTGGGGGGCTTGCAAATAGGACCATTAGGAAAGAAAACGATAAATATATTAATCTCTTTACTTGAACCTCATGGTCTTTTTAAAAATAGTTATTTTAAAAAATATATTTTTATTGATTTGAGAGGAAGGGAGAGGGAGAGAGAGATAGAAACATGAATGATGAGAGAGAATCATTGATTGGCTGCCTCCTGCACGCCCCACACTTGGGATCAAGCCTGCAACCCAGGCATGTGCCCTCACTGGGAATCGAACCGTGACCTCCTGGTTCATAGGTTGACACTCAACCACTGAGCCACACCAGTCGGGCCCCATGGACTTTTTAAAAAAGCACACGAAAGATGGATGATATCACGTACTCTCTGTGGCATGCATGTCTCGGTTTATGTGAAATAGCCTATTAAATGTGATGGGTCTTTAAATTATTTTTTCAAATTCATTCAAATCAATAGTAATACAATTTCCTGCTGTGAATATCAAATCTCAGTGTGTATGCACATGTTTGTGAAGTAGCTGCCCTTATAACTTAGCGAGAAAAATTATAATCAATGCCCACGTCTCAGCATGGGCCAGGCGTCGTGTTTCAGTAGGAAATCCGTGCCTGTGAAAGACGGAGAAATAGTTATAATGACCTCTTACATTTCGACAGCTTTTTGTTTTATCATGCATAAAATTCTTTAGCATGATTTCTGAGGTATGGATTAATTTTTCTTCTCCGATGGATGACTTCTAAGAAGTCAGCTGATGTGCGCAAGGTCACAGAGCAAGGGAGAATGTGGCAAAGCCAAGGGCCGAAGCCAGGGGGTATTCTGTTCCTGCCCACCCCCATTCACTCGTGATTTTCTTCAGTGTGTTTCCTTGACCGCATGCGTTTTACAGGCTCATAGACATTGGAAACTGGAAACAGTGTGTGTGTATGTGATTGGCTGGGATAAATCAGGGCTAAATTCTCTAGCACTTTGAGGCTCCGTAGTTTTTGTGTGCATATTATAATCGCCTGTCAGCAGTTAGGTTACCCACTTCAGAGATAAGGCAACTGAGGCTGCAGTTGCAGAGCTGGGGTTCCAGACCAGACCAGGCATCTTCCAAGAGCCCCAGACGAGGGCCCGGCCAGGTTCTTCCCAGGGAGCATCCCTGCCGGCCCAGGGGTATGAGGACCGCTTAGCTTCCCCACGTGCACGAGCTGCATCTTCGTGGCCCTCACTCTGCTTCCCTGCCTCTTCCAGGAAATGGCCCAGCAGCTGCTGGCAGTGTTTGGCGGCTACTACATCCGGCTCCTGGTGACCTCCCAGCTCCCCCAGGCAGTGGGGACACGACACACAGACTCTCCAAGGGTTCCGTGCCCCTGCCAACTCATAGAAGCCCACATCCTGGGCACAGGGTGCTGCCCGTTCCTGGCCAGGTGACCTAGGCACAAAGGTACTCATCCTCCTCCAGGACTGAAGGCGAGAAGTCAGGGAGGCCTCAGGAGCCCAGGGTGGCCCATGGTGAGCCCTAGGCGAGGAGAAAAGCATCTGGGGACACTCTGAAGGGTGTGTCACATCAGCAATGGGGTGTCGTGCTCACTCCAGGACCCTGCACAGAAGTGACTGTTGACATCCCCTGGTGACTCCAGGCCTTTTCAGAAGCAATGGTTGCCAGCTGCTCCCACCTGCAAGCTACTCTCCGGGATGCTTGGAACTGTGGGCCTGGAGGGAAGGGCCGCTCTGCCATCCCGTTCACTGTCTCAACAGCCCAGCAAATGTGAAGACGACCATCAACATTTGGTCTCTGCTGATGCCCCCATCTCCACCCTCTCACGTCAGATGGGGAAACAGAGGCCCTGGGAGGATGCTGCTCTGTGTGGCCCTGCCTTGAGCCTCTAGGATGACAAGGCTGCCTCTTCCCAATCTGAAAAAAAAGAAGTCGATTCTCAGAATGTTCTCCTTCTTTAAGTTTTCTCCTGTATTTAAGGAAAAACAGTGGTACCTCTGCTTGTTGTCTGCCAGTACACAGGCTACCAGGAGACAGAGGAAAGAAAGAAACAGCACGAAACTGCTAGTGGGGCTATTTGGAGAAGACCCGTTTTGAGGACTTGCTTCACTCAAAGGCCTGTGTGCTTGTGGCTGTGGTTTTATGCTGCAGGTGGAGAGCAACGCCCGGTTTCCTGGCCCTGGCCCTGTCCTGGAAGAAGCATCCTCTGTCACTCGTGGGTCCCATGAAGAGCTGAGCCTTCATTTGCAGTTTGGCCTCACCTCCCACGAAGTACAAAGTTTCATAAGTTGAAACGTTTTGCTGGACTGACATACCTATGCCATAGTAGCTGTTGGCTCCTATGCATGCTTCAGAGCCCCGCCTTTCTTACCCCACCTTTAGGAAGCTTTCCAACACAGCCAGGCCTGCTACTGTTTGCCTCCTTTTAAATTCTTGATGTAGCTGCTGCCTTTACTGATGTTTTATTTTATTGATTCTATTTTTCTGTGCACATGCATATTTTCCTAGCTAGACTGTAAGTTCCTCAAGGAAAAATACCACACCTGATCTTTTGTGAATGGCCTGGTCCTGCTAAGGGGTAATTGCTTTGTCATCTCCATAGTAGCTTTGGCAAGTAGCTTTTTGTGAGATCAAATGATGAGGTTGGTACAGACCTGGGTTCTGGTCCTGAACTGCCACTTCTAGCTGTGTAACTTTTGGCTGGTCCTCAGTTTACCCATCTATGTAAAGGGTAGATTCCATGACTCTTAATGGCCCCTCCAAAGCCAAAGTTCTGGAAAGGTCCTTTTTTTTTTTCTCCATTATGGCCCTTTGTCTGTCTTACTTCTTTGCCTTTATGTACATATAGAAAGGTTCTAGAGCGGTGGCCACCAACCTTTCGGACCTCACGGACCACCAGTGGTCGCGGACCACAGGTTGGCAACCGCTGCTCTAGAGCCCCACATGGATGAGGTGTCCCAGACCCGATGCACCTTTGGACAGAACACTGGCCTCGCTAGCAGGAGACCTGGATTCTCATTCCAGATCGGCTGCTTCCTAGCGGCGTGACCTTGGCTAGGTCACTTAACCTCCCCGAGTGTCATTCCCTCCTTTATAGATGGATCTGGTGAACATGAAATGTAATAACATGGGTGACTTGCCGTGCAAGAGATGAGTCTAACTCTTGCTTTCTCTGGGCCAGAGGAGAGAAATCGTGTGTAGAGCAGCCCTTGGAAATGGCTGTGTTAGGCATTTCTCTTTAGCCAGCTTTTAGGGCAGCTTTGCTCAATGAGAATTATTCATGAAGGTGATTATTACTCTCTTTGTCACCTGCCACAGAGGAAGTGTGGGCTGTGAATGTGATCAGTAGAAGCCCGTACTTATCATCCAAGCATAAAATCCTGGTAAGTATAATAACAATAAAAATGTGTGGAAAATGACAAAACAGCAGTTTTCCCATGTTAGGGCTTAAAGGGTCCTTGCGTGTCCTTCCCTGCCTTTCCTCCGTTTCTAACGGTCTCCCCTGCCGGGTGGGGCGTTCAGCTGTGCCCACGAGGTACATGCTCAGCTTTCTCATTGAGGAAATTCTGTCATCTCTGTCTTGCCCACTTCACAGGGCTGCCAGAAAGATCAGGTTCCACAAATGAACGTGCACCCTAAGTTTGAAGGCCCTGTGTTCATGGCAGCCATGGCGATGGGGAAGGTGGGACAGTGTCTGAAGTGGGTGCTTGGGTTCTAGAGTCACACTGATTCCAATCCGAGTTCTCCCCACCCTTAGGTCTCACTCCTCCCATGTGGAATGGGGATAGGAGTGCCTACCTGGCAGGTTGTTGTGAAGATCACATGACATAAAAAAATGTCAAGTGCTTGCAGCTTTGAGTTGCAAGCTTGAGAAAGAGCTCAATAAATGGTTGCTGTTTTTCTTAAATCTCTCACTGTCTTGTATATGGTAGGTGCCCAATGGATGTGTTTGTTGATGTAGTAGGCCACTAACAGTTTATGTTTATTCAGTCTACATCAGACCTCAGTCACTCCAGCACCGTGGGGTATATTTATGTGAATAAAGTCAAATCTTTCTTTTTGTTTTTAATGCTCTTATGTCAGGCCAAACCTTATTTTTTTAAAAAAATATATTTTTATTGATTTCAGAGAGGAAGGGAGAGGGAGAGAGAGATAGCAACATCAGTGATGACAGAGAATCATTGATTGGCTACCTCCTGCACACCCCACACAGGGGGATCGTGCCCACAACCTGGGCATGTGCCCTGACCGGGAATGGAACCGTGACCTCCTGGTTCGTAGGTTGATGCTCAACCACTGAGCCACGCTAGCTAGGCAGATTTCTTTGTATTTATCCTACTTGGGGTTCATAGCACATCTTAAATCTGTGACACAATATCTTTCGTCAAAGCTTCTACCCTCTTCTCTCTCATATGTGTGTTAAGACCTTTTCACTGTATCTTCCCAGACTGTGTTTTCCCTTCTTTTGGTTCCTCTTGATTCAGCCTATATTTTCTACTCTTGCCCTCATTAGTGTTTGATTGTTAATCCTTTCAAATTATTTCTTAGTTTCAGCTATTGTGGTACTTAATCCTAATTTTCTAATTGACTTTAAAAAATTGTTTACAGTTCTCAGCTGAATTATCTATCTTCACTGGTTTTCTTCAAGATTTTAAAGTCCACGTCCACTATCTCCAGGATCTGGTTCTTCTGTAGATCTGATTCTGTTGCTTTTTGGTCAGTGGATGTTATCTTCTGGTGTTCCTGGTAATTTTTGATTGAATGCTAGATTTTTTTTTTTTGAATGAAGATTTATGCAAGACTCTGGATATTCCTTCAGAGAGGAATTACTTTGCTTCTGAGAAAAGTGGGGTTGGGAAAGATTTGACTCTGGGTTTTAGTCCTGTGAAACCTGGTCTGTTTCTGGTTAGCCCTGACTTGCAGTTTATAACCCTTTGGGGATTTTAACAGAAAAAAAAAACACTTTTTAAAACCAGGACTCCTTCTCCAAGGTGAGCCCTCAACCTCCAATTTTTGTTATTCCAAGCTGTGAATCTGCAACCCCAGGTATGTGTCCTGACCGGGGGATAGAACCATGACCTCCTGGTTTATAGGTCAACACTCAACCACTGAGCCACGCCGGTTGGAACAGACAAAGATTTAAAGGGATCAGCTCTAGTTTTTGAAAAGCAGGCAAGGAGCGATACATTTGGAGCCCAGAGAACAACTGAATGGCTTTCTATCATCATTGTGAAGGGCAGCCTAACTGGTTGGTTAAAAGTATAGATTCTGAAGTCAGGCTTCCTGGGTTCAAGTCTCAGTTCTGCCATTTACTATTATTATAACCTTAAGAGACTTTCTAAGCTCTCTGACTCAGTTTCCTAATTTGTAAAATCAGGGTAGTAATAGTACTAACACTGTTGGGTTATTATACTAAGTTGATCTTTATAAAGCACTTAAAAGAATAAGCAATATACCAGACTTTATGCATTGCTATTATTACTCACACTCCTTCCTTAAAATTGCAGCATCTTTTAAAATTCCTCTCTTTTCTGGGGTGGGGGCAGGACCAGGGAGTGCTAATTTGATGAGATGTCCTCTTCACTCACCATGTTCACATTGCAAGAGTCAGAAATCTGGCAATGTTATTTTGTGGCTTAAAGCTCATCTGTGGCTCCCCAGTACCTTCAGAATAGAGTCAGCTCCCTTTCCCTGGATAGTAGGCTCTCACTGCGCCGCCCCTCACGTCCCACCACACAATGGCTCAGGTTTTCATTTCAGTGATTCCGCACATTGAAGTTCACTGTTCTCATACCTCCCCCAGGCTGTGCATTCTGTTTCCCAACTTTGCTTATTTCGTCCCCTCCTCCTGGGGTATGATTCACCCTCCTCTTCAGTTGGCCAATTCCCTTTTCAACCCTCAGGAAACTCAAGCACCATCTCTTCCAGAAAGCCTTCCCTGGATCCCCGAGTTGGTTGCAAAATGCTCCCCCTCATCTTTTTGCTCTCCGAGTTGTTCTATGACGATGAAGTGATCTGCTTCTGTGCCTGGCGCCCTGGCTAAAATGGAAGGCCTTCGGGATCCCCTGCATGGTACTCATGTTTGCATGCTCTGTGCTGTAGCAAATAGCTCCGTGTAACTGCACTATCACTCTAGGGCTGCTAGTGGCACATCCGATTTTTGCACAACCTGCCCACTGCTCACTGTGGTCCTGGGCACCAAATGGAGTCACACAGCAGGTGAGCAGCATCCATGGATGGTCGGCCGTTACACTAGCTGGCCTCTCCTAGTCGCGTCCTTGCTAGGTGGGTTAGGAGCGACTGAAATGTTTTAGAATGATAAAGCCACATTTCTTTTTAAGGCACTAGGTTCTAATTGCTCCATATGCAAGGGAATCGCTGACGTAGGGCTGGGGGAGGGGAAAAGAGGGACACAGTCCTATGATGCAACTGAGGACTTTAATTGGAGGCAGCTCCTCCAGCAGTGCCTTTCTCAGGAGCTGAAGTGACTTGCTGGCGGCACAGGGGTGGCTCCGACGTCTTCTCCTCCTCGAGGGAGTTTCTGAATCAGTCTTCATGGTCCCTGTGCGCCTCCCTTTTCCTCCTGGAGTCACTCCCGCAGCTGTGACCTGCGTGGGGCTGCTTCCTGACTAGAACCCTCAGGGTCTCCTGATAGTGCATGCCCTCATCATCGTGTTGTTGGGGTGGGGGCACCTCTTTTGACCACCATTTCTGCCAGAACTTGAGTTTAGATCTGAAAGTGAAGGACAGGGCTTTGAATCACACATGAATAAACAATCGTGGTCATATCGCATTTGGGGATCGCTCATAACATGGCTTAATACAATTCTGCTTGCTTGAGCTAAGAATAATCCTAAACGGGGTTAAACAGTTGAGATCTTTGAGTTTACTTGTCACATCAGCATAGCCTAGCTGGTCCTGACTACTACACATATACAGTTTCCATTTGTTAAGTACCGTCGTGTGGGGCCGTATTCTAGGCATTTATCTATGTTGCCCCATTTCATCCTCCCAACAGTCCGAAAAGTAGACGGTGTGTTATCATCTTCATTTTACAGAGGAAGATGCTGAAGCTCAGAGAGAGATGCACTGACGTGCTCTAGCTCAGTAGGTGGCTGAGGCAGAACTCAAGCAGGTATGTCACACGAAAGCCAGTGATCTTTAATATCTAATAAATATAGTCTTTAGGATGTATCTTCACAGGTTTAGGTAATTACTCCCCTCCTACACCCCCAAAAGGCTGAAAGAAATCTGAGGGTGTTCCAGCAAAAGGTGGCTGGGGAGGCTCAGGTGTTCTTGCCAACTACCTCACAGCCACGTCTGGAACCTACCGAAGGCCCGTGGATGATTCTGTTGGTTCATTCCTGCATTGTTAGGAGGCTCCTTGCTGGCTTCGCAGCAACAACAGAAGAACTTTGACCCCATGTTTTGGTGGGCTGTGAGGAGAGGAAAGGGTACTGGGGTGGGGCTGGCTCTGCAGCCCCAATCCCAGAAGCCCATTGTTAGTTCAGCGGTGTGTCATACTGGGCCAGCCTTTCCCAAGGTATCACCTCTCCCTCCCAGACCTGAGATCCCTGTGGTCAGCAGGCCCAGGCTCACCTGCAGGGGCCTACCTCTGGCCAGTCCTTCCTCCTCTTACCCAAGAAAGGGCTCGGAGCCTCTACTCTGATGGTCTACCTGCAGAGGCATCCTGTTGAGTCGGCAGACCTGGAGGTCTGGCACAGTTCTCTGGGCAGGGCTGTTTCCTGAGTGAACGTGAGACTGGAAAATGCCAGCAGAGCCCAGCACACGCACGCTGCAGCGCCCACGGAGAAGCCCGAGTTTAGAAGTCAGATTTACCTTCTGCTTTCTAGTGTCTGCTCCTGGGCTGATTCTGTAATCTCTTTGAGCCTCGCTTTCCTATCTGGAAAACGGGAATAGTGGTACCCGCCTTGGAACAAATGGTTAACTGTACATGAATGACCACGGTGATGGCAGGTGCACCTAGGTCAGTGGTGGCGAACCTATGACACGCGTGTCAGAGGTGACACGCGAACTCGGTTTTTTGGTTGATTTTTCTTTGTTAAATGGCATTTAAATATATAAAATAAATATCAAAAATATAAATCTTTGTTTTACTATGGTTGCAAATACCAAAAAATTTCTATATGTGACACGGCACCAGAGTTAAGTTAGGGCTTTTCAAAATGCTGACACGCCGAGCTCAAAAGGTTCGCCATCACTGACCTAGGTGCTGGCTCAGTGCTCACCCTCTTTGCCTTTGCTTTCCTGGGTGTAGCTTATTGGCTCCCATCTATTCCAGCCGGGCCTTGGTCCCATGGGAGCGTGACGCTGCGGCTCAGTCGTGCCAGTGGAAAGCCTGGCTCTGCACTCACTCCCTGTGTGGCTTTGGGTTAGTCCATGCCTGTGTCTGGGCCTAGGCTCCCATCTCTAACAGGTGGTGGTTGGACCGCATCATCTCTCCAAAGATTCAGCTATTACGATCCCCGTTCAAAGGTTGTACATCCTTAACTCATTTCCAACCTCCTTTCTCTCTTCCGGGCCCCTCGCCATCGCCTGCTCTCATTCCTGTCTCCCATTCCTGGCCAAGTTCACAGTCTAACATTGCCTTCCCCCACCCCTCCCTGCTGTCTCCTTTCACCCTCTAGCCCCTCCATTCTAGCTGCCTTGGCATGGGCTCCACCTTCGGCCTGGAGTGCTCTTCCCCAGAGGTCCGAGAGACTCAGTCCCTCCCTTCTTCAATCCTTGCTTAAAGGTCACCTTTCCTAGAGAGGCCTCTGGCCTGTTCACCCTATTTAATTCACCCTATTTAGACCTCCCTTCCCCCAGAACTCCCTCTTCCTTCCCCACCTCATTCTTCTCCAAAGCCTTTGTCATGTTTGGGAATGAGACGTTTGCTCAGCATGTGTTTATTGGGGACCTACTGGTGGCAACACCGTGTAAAGGAGATGGCAGTGAACATGGGGGAGATATTCTTGCTCTCAAGGAGGCAGGGATGGGTCCAGTGAATTGCTGGACCCCAGCACTGAGCACAGGGCTTGGCACAGAGGAGGTGCCCTCGCAATATCGTGTGAACAGACACATGAGCCTTCTCTTGTGGACAACAATGTGCCCAATATTATCCCCATCCTACCTTCTACTAACGGGTTTTACTCCCTGCTCACAGAGATGGATAGAAACATCCTGATTCTGGACTTATCTCATTTTCCCAGTGACTTCAGTCTTAGAAGATACAGAAGAAAAACAGCCACGGTGTCAAGGACAGTGGCGTTCGTTGAGCATCTTGGACAGGTCCTTAGGCATCTATCAGCTCACGTAACTTCAGTGTCATTCTACAAGGCAGGACTTTGTCTCATTTTCCAGGTGTCAGAACTGAACTTTCCCAGGTCTCACAGCCGAGAGCAGCAGTGGGATTTTAGCATAGTATTGTCTGGTGCCAGAGCCTGTGTTGTCTATGGCCTCACCCTACAGTCAACTCCAGAGGAAGAGATGCTCAGAACCACCTTCGCAGAAGGTTGGTGGCCGCTGGTTTTCACATGGAAAGGTTCCTCCTGAAGCTTGGCAGAGCAGCAGAGCAATGAAGAACATGCTTAAAAAATTTTTTTAAAATTGATTTCAGAGCGTCCTAACCGATTTGGCTCAGTGGATAGAGCGTCGGCCTGTGGACTGAAAGGTCCCAGGTTCGATTCCGGTTAAGGGCATGTACCTTGGTTGCGGGCACATCCCTAGTAGGGGGTGTGCAGGAGGCAGCTGATCAATGTTTCTCATCGATGTTTCTAACTCTATCCCTCTCCCTTCCTCTCTGTAAAAATCAATAAAATATATTTAAAAAAATTGATTTCAGAGAGAAAGGGAGAGGGAGAGATAGAAACATCAATGATTAGAATCATTGATTGGCTGCACACCCCCTACCGGGGATTGAGCCCACAATCTGGGCATGTGCCCATGAGTTGGCACTGAACCATGAACTCCTGGTTCATAGGTCAACACTCAACCACTGAACCACACCGGCCAGGCCATACAATTTTTTTACTTAAATGGAGGTGGGCTATACTAGTAATTCTTGCTGGACCATGCTGTGTAATTTAGAGCAGTTTAACCTCCTCAGACCTCAGTCTTCTTAACTGTAAAATGGGGTTGGTAAAACCTACCCCAGAACATTTCTGTGAGGCTTGGGTGACAAAGATGTCTGGCACATAGCAAGTGCTCAATAATGCGAACGATGGTGATGTAGGAGAGATGCTGGCTGGGCCGGTGGGGTGTAGTGTTTCTTGCACTGCCAGTACCCTCCTCTAGGTGGAAGCAGGAGCCAAAGAAAAGGTTGTCCCCTGTGGGCTCTGAACTTCAGGTCTCCAGTGACCCCAGAGGAAAAATAAGGTCAGCAGGAAGGCTTCTTCTGGAGCTGAGGAGCCCATGGGGGTCATTTGGCACAGGTATGGAGACTGGGACCCAGAGAGAGAAACCATGGGGTCAAGGTGAGGGAGAGTTACCTAACTTTGGAGCAAAGAGAAAAGGTGTCCAGGAGTGATGGAGACAGTGTCTCTTTAGAACCCCCCCACCCCCTGGCTGCCCCTCTCCCTCCCTCCCCCCGGCTGTTCCCCCCTCCCCCTGGCCTTAGGTCTAACCTCCGAGCCTCACTCATCTGGAGCAGAGAGAGGCTTTCTGTGATGTCACAGAGCCCGGGCAGGGGCACTGAAATTAAGAGAGTTTTCTGTTAAATTAAGAAGAAATAGAGAAATTCATCAAAAAACTACACTCCAAAGGCAACAGGGCCAGATGGTTTTACAGGGGAATTTGACCAAACTTTCAAAGACCAGATAGTCCCAATGTTACATAATTTGTTCTAGAGCATATACAACAAAAGAAAGCTCCCAAGATTTTTAATGAAATGCATTTTTTATGATGCAAGTATATAATATTGATAACTAAGTCTGCTAAAGACAATGCAAAAAAGAAAATTACAGTGATATCACCTATTGATAACAAAACTATTAAGCATTAGTGAACTGAATCAGCCTTCATATTATCAAAATAATACATTATGATCAGGTGGACTTTATTTGTGGAATAGAAAGTTGGTTAAATATGAGAGATTTTCCCCATAGATGCTAGAACAAAGGAAAAAAAAGGAAATTGATAGATATTCTCTTAATATGATATCTATCTCTGTCTCAATCTCTGGACAAACAGAGGTACTTCTTATAAAATACAGAAAAAGCACAGATATCCACTATCTCCACTATTTAACATTGTACTAGTGGTATTAGCCATCATAATTAGACAAGATAGATTAGAGATGTAAGAATTAGAAACGGAAGAAGCTATAGATGGTATAGAAATATTCCTGGTAAGCCATAAGGGAGTCAATGATAAAATGAGCCCAAACAATAATTCAGAAGGGAAGCAAGACATAAAATAACAGTTAATAGTGTTTGTACCCTCAAACAATAACTAGTTACAGTAATGACAGAAGAAAAACCCCAATTACAATGGCAACAGAAAAAATAAAGTACTTAGAAAAAAATTTAATATGAATTTTGCAAAACGTAAATGAATATTTAAAAAGAGCCAAGAAAGACGAAAAAATGGGTTTGAACAAAGGAAAAGCCATTTGTAGATGGCAGGAATCAACACCACTGAGGTGCCAGGTTAAAGGAGAATAAGGAGCTGTGACTACCACATGCAGCCGATGGTCTTGGATTAGATTCTGGACTGGGCAAAAAAGTAGCAAGTAGAGACATTTTGGGGACAATAGGTGACATTGAATAGT
>NW_005871321.1:270583-342198 GCF_000147115.1 Myotis lucifugus
CCCCCCCCCCCCCCCAGGCTTTTCCAAGACTGGAGGACCTGCAGTCCAAGATGGTCCGACATCTCTCCTCCAGTGGGAGTCTGATCAGTCTCATGGCCCTGTGCGCCTCCTCTCTCTGAGACACTCTGCAGTGTGCTGCTCGAGACTGAGTGGGGTCCCCACCTAGAATCTCAGGGTCTCCCAATGAGGCACGGCTGGAATGACCACTGAATCTGCACGTAGCGGTCTAGGTTTCTCTTATGAAAACCTCTTTGGGGAACATCTGTATTCACAGATGAAAGAAGAAAGGAAAACATGCTGATGAAGCCTTTGCTTTGGGCCTGGCTGGATGACCCCCCCCCCCCACCCCGCCCAACCCCAACCCTCTTTGTCTGATTCTAGAATCCTGTCTGAGCCAGGATTGTACTCCGTTGGTGCATTCAGTGACTACACAGGGCCTAGCCAAGTGCAGGGTCCTGGAAAGTGGGAGAATTAGGCCCATCCTGGTTCTGACATGATGCCACGCCCTGGTGGGCTTTTGGAAAGTTCTCTCCCTATACAATGAGATGTGGGTTTTTAAACTGGGTTCCATGGAGCCCTCTGGGGAGTGTGGAGGGGAGAAGGAAGGGGAGGGCTAGCTAGTGGGGCTCCTGGCCCCCCACCCTCCTTTCAAGTAATGCGGGTCCCCCTTTGATCTATAGAAATTGCACTTTGTGTGAGCTTTTGTTGGCAAGGAGGGTTTAGCTGTTAGGAGAATTCTGGAATGACTGGGCTGCTTGGTTCTTAGCTCAACAGCCGGCCTCATAGGGAGGCTGTGAGCTATGTGAGGTCACCTGGGCACAGAGTTGGTGCCTAGCAATGTGGCTGTGTTTCCTCTTCCTGGACTGTGCCCACTGTCTGGACCAGGCTTCTGTCCTTCCACAGCCCAGAGACCTTTTACCCCCATTGAGCTCAGGACTATGCTCACTTCCTAAGCATTTCCTGGCACTGTTGACTTGCTGTGCACCTGGCTGCGTTTGGGGGAACAAAACTGATATGGGCCCTGGCTTCCTGGAACTGACTGTCTGGTGCCCGAAGCAGACATTAAGCAATCACACAAAATACACATAGATGACAGTGCCACAGGGCTTCAAAGAGGAGGATGGGTGTGTGTGCTTTCCTCCTAGACCTTTGTAATGAAGGCTGTCATTACAAACTTCCTCCTCACTCTCTTCCCGTGTACACGCAGCCTTGCAAGCTGTGTGTCCTCCAAGATCTTCTCTGGGTAATTCCTCGCTTGGAATAGCATGCAGGCAGGTCTTACCCCCTTGGCCACTTTCCAGCATGTTCTAGAATATGACTACAGAGCCCTGATGGGAGTGATCCTGCCTCTTCTGTGACCTCACTTAGCTCAAATATCAGTGGTGTTTGGTCACCAGGACAAGGCCCCCCTGCCCGGGAGTTCCTGGCCAGTGTTCGATCCCAATTTGCAACTCACATTCAAAATCACTGCTGCTAGACCAGGAGTCCTTTTCTGACTGCATCAGGGGTTGTCCCAAAGGCGAGCTGGAGGTTGCACTAGTGAACTTACTAGAAGAGTTCTGTTGGTCAAGCTCATTCGCCTGCAAACCTGGCAATGAAAATTGCATGTGGTCATGTGGGGAGGCACAGAGGAGATGCCAGAGGGGAAGGCATTCGGCCCGCTCTGAAGCAGTGGGCCATCGCTGGTTATTTATGGGACGGGGAGCACCCCAATCTACCTCCTCTAGTCTCCCGAGTGCCCCCATCGTATGCAGGTGCTGGATTTAAGATGTGTATTCTTTTTAAAACATAAAGTTTACTTTTTTCCTGTTTATAAATGTAATTGCATATCCATCATAGAAAAGCTAGGAAATATTGAAGACGATGAAATAGGAAAAAAATGCCCTGAACACCCCTCCCCTCAGATATGATCACAGTTCCAGTCTTTTCCTATGCATGTCTTTACAGTCCACCACTTCTTGTACATTACGAATGCATTTTACTTTACACATTAGATCATAAACATTTTCTCACGTCACTCAAATTTCAGAAGTAAGGGTTGCATAATATTCTATTTTAGGGATAGTTCAAGGTTTATTTAACCAATGTTCTATTGTTGGGTGTTTAGACTGTACATAAATACTATTGTGCTGTAGCTGGTTTGGCTCAGAGGATAGAGCAATGGCCCAAGGACTGAAGGGCCCTGGGTTCGATTCTGGTCAAGGGCATGTACTTCAGTTGCAGGCTTGATCCCCAGTCCTGGTCGGGGCCTCTCTCACATCTATGCTTCTGTCTCTCCCCCTCCCTTCCATTCTCTCTAAAAATCAATGGAAAGATATCCTCAGGTGAGGATTAACAAAAACAATAAAAAATACTGTTGTGATGAACATTTTTGCATATAAGGCTTTGTTTTTATATGCTCCTAGATTCCTGAAAGTATACCACAGAGATTTGTCAACAGACTGAGCTGTGTTCTGTGATAGAATAAATGGTTCCGTCAGATAGGAGCTGCATTTCTTGAGCAAATTGCTTCACCCCCCTCCACCTGTTCCTAGATCTGCAGAGTGAGACATCCGTTTTGGATAATCATGTCCACTTCTTGGAGGAATTGTAGGGATCAGATAATAGTACTTTACTAGTGTGTAAGCTCTGAAAAGTAGAGGAGTCATTTTATCTCAGCTAGGATTCTAGGGCCCAGACAGTGTCTTGCGTGTGATAGGGTCTCTGTAATGATCACTATTATTATCTTGGAAAAGGGTTGACATTTTATTTTATTTTATTTTATTTTTTCTTTATTTTATTGATTTTTTACAGAGAGGAAGGGAGAGAGGTAGAGAGTTAGAAACATCGATGAGAGAGAAATAGTACTTTACTAGTGTGTAAGCTCTGAAAAGTAGAGGAGTCATTTTATCTCATCTAGGATTCTAGGGCCCAGACAGTGTCTTGCGTGTGATAGGGTCTCTGTAATGATCACTATTATTATCTTGGAAAGATTTCGGCGGGGTTGACATTTTAAAGCTGCTTGGTTTTTACTGTGAAACTACTTCCAGGGGAAGTATTTTAAAGACCACAGTACTGATTTCTGGGAAAACATACCATGTGAATTTTCCCTGGCCATTGAACTCTCTCTCTTGGCATGACTGTGCCAGATGCCAAGTTCCACACTGCCCACCACGTGCCCGTCAGTCCTAGCTTTGCCTGAGCTTGACAATAAAGCTTCGGGTTTTTTTTTTCCTTTTCCGTCTGAAATTGGTGACTTTGACCCCCCAGTCTTGTCCACTATGACCTTCATTCGCCCTGGATCATCAAGAAGGTCGTCATTACAAACTTCCTCCTCACCCACTTCCCTTGTACACGCCGCCTTGGAAGCTACGTGTCCCGGAAGCCCTGGCTGAAGACATTACATAAACAAGAAACACACTTTCATTTTGTAAACCATTGAGATTTTGAGACTTATTTGTTTTAACAGCAGAGCCTATCCTATCCTGGCCAAGATCCATATAGAGTTTCCATTTGTTGATGTTTGTTGAGTGGCTACTTTGTGCAGTCCCTGTGCCAGGTGCTTAAGTATATCACCTCATTTAATCCTCCCAGTGATCCTGGAAAGTAGTAACCCATCATGAATGTGCTCATTTTGCAGGAAAGGACACTGATACTGAGAGTGAGAGGTCAGGTGACTTGCCCAGTTCTGTGGCAGAGCTGGTTAGAACTAGTCAGATCCCAAAGGGCAGGGATCTTAACCAATTTTTTTACCTTTAAGAAAGCATTTTCTAAAACTAGAATGTACATTCAGATTTACCCAGAGGCCATGTTAAAATGCAGGGTCTGATTCAGTAGGTGTGGACTGGAGTCTGAAAGTACAGTTCTAACAAGCTCCCAGGTGATGTCGATATTGCTGGTCCACGGATCTAAGCATCAAAATTTTAAGCTCTATTGTGCATTGGTTTGGGTACATGGCCACCCAACTCCCACCTTATCTTCGGTAGAAATGATCCCTCAGAAGCTGAAAGAAATCCAAGGGTATCTCAGCAGGAGGGGGATACGCAAAACGAGGTCCAGAGAGGCCTGGCACCTGGTCTGGTACCTACCACGTTGCTGCTCTTGGATTTGACTGGGGATTGAGGAGTCGTCTGTGGAAGAGGAGTCGTCCTCGGAGTCTCGGCAGCATGAACAGAAGATCCTCGAGGCCAGGTTTCGGGAGGATGCTGCAGGAGGACAAAAAATGAGGGCCGTGTTGTGGTATCTGAATGCCAGGTGCCCACTGGGAATTGTCTGTGATTGAAGGTCCTCTTGGGTCAGTCTCTCCCACAGTATAATAGCCTTCCCCTCTCCGACACCTTCTGTAGTTCCCCATGGCTTGCAGGCCCAGACCTGTCTGCTGAGGTTGCCCGCTCTTAAGGCATTCTCCCAATTTTTACAGTTTTCTTACCCATGGAAAGGAGTCAAAGCCTCTACGGTCCCAGCGTTGTCTGCAGTCGATGTTGAATTTGAGCCCAGTTCCTTGAGCAGGGCTGTTTCCTAAATAAACATAAGACCGAGGCTGAAAAATGCAAGTCCTTTGCCTGTGCCTACAGTCCAGGGAGGACCCCGCTCCGGCAAACTCGCGGCTCATGCAGAGATGCACCTGAGCACGCTCGGCTTTCAGGCAGGTCTGTGTTCTACCCCCTTTCTAGGGGCCTGTTTCTGGGTAAATTCCTTAACCTTCTTGAGCCTCACTTTTATCATGGTGCCTGCTTTGTAGAAATAAAGGGTTAAATATATGAAAAGTGACCCCTGGGGTGCTAGGCCCACAACAAGTGCCAGTCAGTGGTCATCTCATTTCCCTCCATGTGGCACATGGGCTGTGAATGATTCCAGCTGGCCTAGGTCCCACCAGAACGTGGACAGAAGCACATTCTTGTAGGTTCAGGTCCTGGTTCTATTACTAACTTGCGATATGGCTTTAGGTAAGTCCCTGCTGGTCTCTGTCTCAGACTCCTCATCACTAAGAAGAGTGTTAGGCTGGATGGTCTCTTCAAGGATCTTTCTAGTTCTGATGGTGCAGAATTATAAAGCCTGTTTTAGTCCCAAACTTTTTTTTTCTGTGTACCTTTCTTTGTCCCAAACTATTTTATTTTATTTTATTTTATTTTATTATTTTATTTTATTTATTTTATTTTATTTTATTTATTTTATTTTATTTTTATTTTATTTTATTTTATTTTATTATTTTATTTTATTTTATTTTATTTATTTATTTTTTTTATTTTTTTATTTTTTTTTATTATTTTATTTTATTTTATTTTATTTATTTTATTTTATTTTATTTTATTTTATTTTATTTTATTTTATTTTATTTTATCTTATCTTATTTTTTGTCTCTGGACTTCCTTTCCCACTTCCCTATCTGTGGCAAAACTCCCTTTTAGGGAATTGGTATCCTGGTGTTGGTTAATGTCTCTCACAATATCCAATTCGCTATGTGAGTTATCTCCTCATGGGCACTTGCTTTTCACTTTCTCTGCTGCTCTATATATCCTGGTTCAAGCCACCATCATCTCTTGCCTAAATTATGGCAATAGCTTCCTAACTGATTTCCCTGTTTCTTTTACCCCTGACCTCTTAGTGATACAGAATCTTTACCTTCTTAAACATAAGCTATTCAAAATAGCACAATTTCTATATTGTGGCTAGATACATCCAGCCGACTAGACACATACAGATGTCCCCATTGTGTGGGATCCTTGGACCAACAAGGTTAGACCCTGGGTCCATTTCGCCCCAACCTCCAATAGTCTTTTGGATCTGTTGCCAAGTGAATTTTTCAATATGATTTCAGCTCTGACACATGTCATTGAGCTCTCTTTAATGAACTTCTTAGGATTTATAAACAAATAGGGATTTATATAAAGCAATCCAATCTTTTGTTTTGAAGATGCACCATTTAGCAAAAATGCTTGCCCTTAATATGCGTGTTATGCTGCTTGCTTTAGTTTGTTTTCTTCATCTACTCATATAAACTCTTGCCTCCTGGGTTTTGCTTTGGTTTGGACTGGCTGGTGTATGTTGAATATGGAAGGACGTGTTTTATCATGAAGGAATGGAACAAGCCCTGAGAACTAATGGTTAGAGGTCTGTTAGGTGATTAATTTGTATAAACAAAGTAATTGCTAAAAATTTGCCTTGAATCCCTTGAAACGTTCATGGGCACCGTTTCTGCCTTGTCAAATTAATGAAAGAAGCTCACTTTAGTCAGCTTATGTCCTGGAGTCAGTGATTTCCAGGTTTGTTGATTGTGTAGCCTCTTTTAGGCTCTCCTTGGCCAAGGAATTCAAGACACCATGCATATGTCTAAACTTTTGACATATGCATGTGTATTCTTTCCTTTTGCTGCCGCTTCCTGGAAAAACAACTGTTTCATATATATAGTCTCACTATATGTACTCGCCTGTGCTTATCTTAATAAATGGCAACATTTCACTACATGGCTTAGAATACCAGTGCCATTATGGCAAACTTCCAATGTCAAAAATAAGAGATTTAAGAGGGGCTCTAGAGAAGAGAGAAGACAAAAAGACTAAGCATGCGACAGAAGGCTTTTTTTTTTTTTGGATTGCTGTATACTCTGGCCTGAAAAAGAAAGGAAAAGAAAAAGATCTTACTCCTACTCAAAACTTCTGAAACCTACTTTCTTTGCATCTCTCTCTCTCTCCACCTAGCTTTGTCGCTACCACCCACTCACACTCCTCTTGTTCCTTTCCCTAACTGCCTCAATAAACTTTCTTCAAGGTGCATTTCTTTAGAAAAGAACAATCAACATTGCACAATATTCTCCTAGACCAGAAGGTAGATCCAGAGAGGTTCAATTTAAACTCTGGGTGAGAGTTGAATGGAGGGCAAATTTAGGATAGTCCCAAATTTCAGAAAGACAGAAAGTTGCTGTATAAGTGAGAGTTCTGTTAGTTACTCTGTTACTCATTGTCCTGAACTATCATATTTGTGTCAGTTAGTTCACTTAACTGTTGACCTTCAACAATGGGGGAAATGTTGAAAAGCAGCAGGATGGAAAAGACCAGAAGTTTTACGTAACACACCTATGCATAAATTTTAAAAAGTAGACTTGAGAAGGTAAGAAAAATAGGAAACATACCACATAAAACTATTTCAAAAGGCTTCCTCTTAAGGGTAAATTGGGCAAAGATTCAAAATTGCAAACAAAATCAAGATGAATTAGTAGGGGAGTCACTAGACTTCAGGATATTTTCAAAGAACATTCTAGGGCAGACCAGCACCTTAAGGGAGCCTTTTCCTCTCTTTTTACAATGACAGACCTGAAATAGGGGATTAATATAAAATTAATTGGAATGGGATATGCCAACATAGATCTGATCATTTTCAAAGAGTCCTAAATAATTAACTGGAAATCAAAATAACCTTAGGGCCCCTTGGATACAACAATTGGCTCCGGAAATAAAAACAGGACCCAAAGTTCCTCTGTTCTTAAGGAATATGGAGCCTGTAGGTAAGGACACTTTATTTACCGTGAGCAGAAAAAACATCGGAAGAACTCATGTTCCATATGGAAGGAGGACAGCTGTCCAAATCTGCCCAGTGATACAAACAAGTGTTGAGACCTTAGTACTCAACACTTTCTTAAGCTTCCTCTAAACTCCCAAGGGGAACGGTCGATAAATGCAGATGGACAATGATACTGATTGCTTGTTGGACATGGTTTGTTTCTTATGTGGATATCAGACTGACTCTTCACTGCCAACTAGGACTAAGACTGATTGTTCTGTGTGACCAACACTTGGACCACTCCAAACATATGACTCCCCAACAGCCTGCGTGGACTACGTTTTCTTACACAGCATTGGCAGAAGTCAACCCAGCAGACTTCTGGGGACAGGAGCTCTCCATAGGAGCTGGACAACTCCAGGTGTTCACTATCCCTGACCTTGGCTGACATAGTATACAGCCCAACTAGGGCACACTGACCAACCGACAATCCTTAGCTCAAATAATTATGGATACTAATTAGAATACCTTTGAATTTTTAGTTTGCCTAATCAGGGGGAGCATGAACTACTGCCAGCACTTCATGCTGGTTCTGGATTAATACCATCTAGAGCAGTGATGGCAAACCTATGACACGCGTGTCAGAGGTGACATGTGAACTCATTTTTTTGGTTGATTTGTCTTTGTTAAATGGCATTTAAATATATAAAATAAATATCAAAAATATAAATCTTTGTTTTATTATGGTTGCAAATATCAAAAAATTTCTATATGTGACACAGCACCAGAGTTAAGTTAGGGTTTTTCAAAATGCTGACACGCTGAGCTCAAAAGGTTCGCCATCACTGATCTAGAGGCAACCTGGCTGTCCAAAGTAGATCCAGGGAATCATTTGAAGTGCATTTTCTTGATCATGCCTGGGACATCTAGGACCATGATTCTCTCCTTAAAATACTTTAAATTATTATTGTTTGTCTTATAGATGTTCAGTGGCTGTTGTCCAGAAAGTCAAATACTTTTATGCAGCCACAGTCTCAGCATATGATTCCACAGATGAGTCAAAGACAAAAGCAAGAAGACATCAGGCTAGTTGATGCTGAAACAGAAAAGGTCTCTGTAAGTGGACAAATGGAACTTTAAAAAAAAAGTTGATGACAGTGGTGGGGATCTGGACAATCCCTGAGGATCTCTCCTGCAGCTTTGGTTGAAGGAAGACCAAAAAGGGGAAACTGAGGATAAAAAAGAAGTTCTCACAGTCCTAAGTAAAGACAATTGCTCTGTAACCATGGTAACAGGTAGTCACCAGAACCTATTTTAAACCCACTCAATAATCCATTAATGAAACTCTGCCTTGGTGACTCTTCTCCTGAAAGTAATAGACACATGATAGTAGTTATGCTTTCCCAGCTGATAGTCTCCATTCCTAAGCACTCCTCGCTCTGAAATCTCACGGGCCCACCACTCAACACCTCCCCAACCTCCTTATCTATCTGCCCTTAGCTTTGTTCAGAGACTTTGTCACAGAGGCAGTAGTTCTCTTGTTTAACCAGAAATAAGTTCAGCAGTTGTTTCACATATTGGATGGAAGTCTCTTCCTCTAATGCAGCACTTTCTCCTCTGAGTGTTTATAGCAAAGAGTTTTGAACTTTTGAACCCTTTTCAGAAATGCAAAGGCTCTTGGGGAGAGCAGCATAGCAGTTATTAGCACATTCTTTGAGGTATGTGCCAATACCTCATTTTTTACTTCATTTTTTCCATCACCATTTATCCCCCTTATACTCCCTCCCACCTAACCCCCCACCCCAATCACCACACTGTTATCCATGCCCATGACTTCTTCTCTTTTCTTTTTTGCTCAATATGCCCCCCCCCACCCACCATGGGATATCATTCTTAAAGATTTATTACTACTTATTAGCTATGAAATTTAAGTTTACTTCCTCAAACCTCAGTTTCCTAATTTGTAAAATGGAAAAGATAATAATAGTCTCTGCCCTAGGAAGTGGTTGTGAGGATTAAATCATGATGGAAAGTGCTTAGCACAGCTTTCTGGACATTGGAAAGGCTCAATAAACAAATGCCGGTGTTGATGAAAAGGTGAGTTGATGCCAGCTGGGGCAGGTGGGGTGTGGTGTTTCTTGCACTGCCAGTGCCCCCCTCTAGAGGGAAGCAAGAGCCAAAGAAAAGGGCCCTGGGTTGTCCCCCTGGGGGCTCTGAACTTCAAGTCTCCAGTGACGCCACTGCACTTGGACTATAACAAGAAAGATCAATAAGATCAAACAGGAAGCCTTCTTTGGGCACTGGAGGAGCCCCTAGGGGTCTTTCAGCATAGGTGGGGACCCTTGGACCCAGAGAGAGAAACAGTGGGGTCAAGGTAAGTTAGAGTTACCTAACTTACTTTGGAGCAAAGAGAAAAGGTGCCTAGGAGTGATGGAGACTCTTTAAGTACAGAACAAATACCCCTTCTACTTTTAGGTCTAATCGTTGAGCTTCACTCACCTGCAGTTGGTGGAGCAGAGGGGAGGCTGCCTGTGATGTCACAGAGCTGAGGAACCAGGGAATGTGGGGAGGGGGGGCTCTGACTGGGCTGCAAAGGCAGGGAGAAGGGAGCAGGTCATTGACCCCCTCCCCAATGGTGCTTCCCTCTGTCCATGATGCCATGCTCACCACCACGGGGACACTGGAAGTGAGTAATCTTTGGTGCCTCTTCTGAAAACATCTTGAGGATGGCTGGGCCAGAAGGGGGCAGTACAGCATTAGAGGCAGACGACCTAAGTCTGAATTCTGTCTCCTACACCAGGTAAACCTTAGGCAAGTGGACTCTGCAACTGGGTTTCCTTAACATGGGAATTATTATAACAATTACATATCCTATATATATTTTTCGGGTTAAGTGAGATCAGGTAGACATTTACCATATTGTCTAGCTGTAGTAAATATTCAAGAAATGGTTGTTAATAATATGTGCAAAAACAAAGTGGCATTCTGTTCCCAATCTATCTTTAAGAAAAAAGGGGAATCACTTTATATTTGAGTCCTCACGGAATCTCTTACCCATCTGTTGGTGTCCCTGGGAGGAATTGACCTCCAGGCCAATTGGCTGTAAGGAGCAGCTGCGACTACAGTGGGAAAGCTGCTATGCAGGAGACGCCCCTGTAGAGCGGGACTTGCTTCAATGGGGCTTTGGTGCTCACTGAGACTGCCCCTTGAGTGTGTCGCTTATGGATGTGTAGAGTTGTAATCTGGTATGGTCTGACACTGACCACTGGGAACACTGGCTCTTGGGTCTCCAGGGAGGTGCAAAGTCAGCCACTGCCTGAGGCCACCCAGTAGGAGCTACAGAGAAATCTGAAGATCCCTCCTCTTTGTATCGAGTTTGGAAGTGCCCAGACGAGGCCCAGCTGTGAAGCAAGGCAGGTTGGTGCTGGTGCTGGGTCTTGGGCCTTTTTATTGATAGGTTTGAGGCTCTCTGACCCAGCTGCAGTTGTTTGAGAGATTTAGCCTTTTATATGCAAAAGCTGCTGCACACAGCTTGGGTGGGGTTATAAATTATATGTGGCGGGGGTTTTAGGAATCACCAGGGCGAAGCAAACAGAAATGGCTGCCGGTCAGCCCTGTGACCAGGGAGGTCCCAGCACAGGAACAATGATCCCTGCGAGCACCTCCATCTGGGAGAAAGCCACCCTGAGTTCCTGCCCCGATGCCAGACAATCCAGTTCCTCCTGGTATGTGTCTGTGTTCCCAAAGCCTCACCCTGGCGCTGGAGCTCAGAGGAAGCAGAACCTTGTAAGTACAGTTCATGGTGCTGGCCATTTTAGAGGAACAACTGGGTCTCCAGCAGCCTCTGTGTCACTGAGCCCCAATCCGCCCTGGTTTTTACAGCCTGTAGTTCTACTGCCCATAGGGACTTCTTTTCCCAGCTCTGGGACCCTGGGCTGGGGGTCTGGTGTGGGGCTGGGACCGCTTGTTCCTCACGGGTGGTCTCTGCAGGGACAATTTCCCTCCCAATTAAAAAAGCAGCACAAGTCAGCACACGGGGGTGCCAGCCCAGCCCAATCTGCGCCTCCGCACCTCCTACCAGTCTGTGCTTTCTTCTTTACTTCTCCAATTGTAGTACTTCCATTCAGCCAGCTTTCCGGGGGTTCTAGATGATGGTTGTTCTCTATTTTAGTTGTAATTTTGATGTGGTTGTGGGAGGCGGCGAGTACAGGCCTTTACCTCCGCCGCCATCTTCCTCGCCTTCCCAAACAGTCTTTCAACCTCCTTGGTAAAGCAATGTTCCTAATTGGTAAGATGGAAGGTTCTTGATTCTGGCTGCCCAGGAGGTTCATCAGAGGTGATTTAAGACGTAAGAACGCCCTGGAGCCTCACTTCAAACAGCTGAGGCTCTAGGGCAGGGGAGGGTGGAGGCTGGGCAGGGTGGAGGCCGGGCAGCAGCCCGTTCACAAAGCTTCCTAGATTCTCACACAGCTGTCCCTCTGGGGCTGCGGGTCGGTTCCCAGGTTTCACCCACCCGGGGCCAAACCGGGTCTGAACAGAGTCAATGGAAGATGCAAAAAGAAGCAGTTCGTAGGTTTAAATGGATGCGCTGAGCACTGTGATGAAATCTCACGAGACCTGGGACGAGACTTCAGCGTCTCCCGCGTCTCTACGCCCTAGACACGCCGTTAGTCACGTGGCAGCCAGCTGGGTTATGGCGGCCGCGGTGTCCGGCTCTTAGGTTTAAGCCTCGCTTATTTCACTTCCTAATGGCCCCGGATATGCCGAGGAGAAGCCGGAAAGGGCTTCCTTTACGTGAAAAGGTGAAAGTTATTAATAAGGAAAGAAAAAAAATCGTATGGCGGGGCTGCTAAGGTCTACGGTACAGATGGGCCTTCTACTCGTGAACGTGTGAGGAAGGAAACGGAAATTGGTGCTAGTGTTGCTGTTGCACCTCCAGCTTCGAAAGGTGTAGCCACGCTGGGTGGTAGGTGCTGAGTGAAGATGGACAAGGCATTAGCTTGGTGGGCGGAGGACATGGACACAGAACGTGCTCTGGTTGACGGCAGCGGGCGGCACCAGACAGCATGGCGCCTAAACGGAAGTCCCTGGAAAGGAGTGACGTCGCTGTTCACTGCCAGTGAGGGATTTTTTCATCTCACAGTGTCGTCGTAAGAAGGGTGAGTACAGAAGCAGAGATACTGAGAGTGGAGCGAGAGCGAGACCGCGTTCACGTCTTATATTACAGTTTATTGTTATAATGGTTCAATTTGAGGATTAGTTGTTAATCTCTTCATGTGCCTATAAATTGAGCTTTATCATAGGTAGGTGTATATATAGGAAAAAGTGTGGTACTGACAGGGTTGCTATTACCTGTGGTTTTAGGCACCTATTGGGGGGCTTGGAATGTATCCCCAGTGGATAAGGAAGGACGGGTTTGTAATCAAGACTGAGACCCACTAGGCCTGGCCAGTGTGGCTTGGTTGGTTGGGCATCGTCCCAGGTACCAAAAGGTTGCTGGTTTGGTTCCTGGTTAGGGCACATGCCCAGTTTGTGGGCTCGATCCCTGATTGGGGGCATAGATGGATCGATATTCTGCTCTCATGCCATGTTTCTCTTTCTCCCTCTCCCTTTCTCTAGAAAAAAATCAATAAATATTAAATAATAAAAGACTGAGAACTATTGAATTACATCGTGGAAATCTCTAGTTATACACTGAAGCATCAGTTCTCAGCTCAGGCTGCGCTTAGAATCACATAAGGAACTTAAAAAAATGCCACACCTAATGCCCATGGCAGGCCAGTAAAATCGCTATTTTGGGGCATTGGTAGTTTTTAATGCTACTAAGTGATTTTTTTCCCTTTAAAATAATTGAAATATAATTTACATAGAACATTGTGTAAGTTTGAGGTGTACAGCATGTTGGTTTTGTACATTTATGTATTGCAATATGGTTACTAGTGTTGGCTAACACCTTTATCATGTCACATAATTTCATTTCTTTTTTTTGTGTGTGTTTAGAACAATTAGATCTAGTTTCTTGGTTACTTCTAATACACTATGATTTTACCTGACAGCTAGTATTGAGAACCACTGATCTATAGAGCAAACAAAACCCCCTAAACTTTCTTGATGCTAAATAAATGGATCTTTTAGCTTTTCAGGGACAGCATAAAATAAGGACTCAAAAGCAATATTTTTCAAATAACTTAGAAATGAAGATAATACACACTGGAAACCTGTGTTAGATAAAAACTGTGAAGATGCTGGTGTTAAAGATGTGTATGAAGTGTTTGAATGAGATTATTTCAGAAACTGGGAGTGAGGATAGCAACATTTCCAAATTAATATATTTTACGAAATATACCATTGCAAACACCTATCATGTATTGAATCCTTGCAAATAGATGGTTGGTTATTTCATCCATAGCACTAAACATATATATTCAAGTTGACCAAAAATATATATATTTTCATGGGGAACCTGGGAAATTGTCTTTGGCGTGGTTTACCATTCAAGCATATATGGTAGGGTATACCATTCAAGCCTTGCTTCCTTCCCTTTGGGTCTGCAATAGGAGACTAGTCAGCAGGTTCCTGTGCTAATTCCTGGTCCTGGTAGGGAATAATAAACTCTTGAACTGCCCTATAACGAGAGGGTGAATTTAGAATCTGTTTATTCCACAGCATGTGGGCTCTGAGTCATACTGCCTTGGTGAAAAGCCTGTCCTTCTAATTTGCTGGATGACCTTGGCCATAGCCCTAACTCCTCTGACCCTCAGTTACCTTACCTTTAAAATGGGAATAATAATGGAGTTGATGTGAGGAATAAATTAAACCTGCTATGGAATGCTATAAGTGTAGTGCTGGAGAGAAGAAGCATTTAATTGATGTTCCTTCTCCTCCTTCTCCTCTTCCTCCTCCTCCTCCTCCCTTTTCCTCCTCCTCATCCTCTTCTCTGTTTCATGGTCGTCTTCTGTCCTCTTTGATTTTGAGAGTTAAGGATGAGGAGGAATTGGGGCTGAGGCCTATACCATATGTCTAGCTTTCAGATTTGTTGATGTGAAATTAGAGAATTCAGAAAGAGAAGCAAATTTTGGATAAGGATACATTTAGGTTTTTAAAAAACTTTATTTTGAAATAGTTATAAATTTACTGGAAGTTACAGAGAAATGCGCAAGCGGTTCCGTGCTCTCTTCATCCGGACTCCCCTATGTTAACATCTTGCAACACTAACAATATCAAAACCAGGAAATAAGCATTGGTACAATCCACAGAGTTTATTCAATGTTCAGCAGTTATACATGTACTCAATTGTGTGTGTGTGTGTGTGTGTGCAATTTTATCCCATATATGGCTTCACGTAACTGCCACCACAGTCAAGACACTTAACTGCACCACAAGGCTTCTTTGTGCTTTATAGCCACCCCCATCCCCACCATCTCTAACTCCTCGAAACCACGAACCTGTTCTTCAGTTCTATAATTACATCATTTCATGAATGTTACATAAGTGGAAACATGTATGTATGTGTCATTATGAGTTTTATTTTTAAAACTCAGCATCATTTCCTAGAGGTTCATGGAAGTTATATATAGAGTATTTCAATAGTTCAATCCTTTTTATTGCTGACTTGTAGCCCATAGCATGGACGAACCACAGGTTTTTTTAACCTTTCACCCATTGAAAAATATTTGAATGGTTTCCAGTTTGGGACTATTACAAATAAAGCTACTGTGAACATTCATGTACTAGCTTCCATGTGAAATAAGTTTTTATTTCTGAGGGACAAATGCCCAAGAATGTAATTTCTAGATTCTGTGGTGAATCTTTTTTTAGTTTTAAAAGAAAGTGTCAACTTATTTTTCAGAGTGACTGTGCCATTTTAAATTCCTACCAGCTATGTATGAATGATCATATTTCTCTGCATCCTCTCCAGTGTTTTTTCACTATTTTTTAATCTTATGCATTCATTAATAGGTGTGTTGTGGTATCACAGTGTGACTTTTTGTATATTTTTATTGGTTTCAGAGAAAGGAAGGAAGAGGGAAAGAGAGAGGCAGAAACATCAATGATGAGAGAATCATTGATTGGCTGCCTCCTGCATGCTCCCCACTGGGGATCCAGCCCACAACCCAGGCACATGCCCTGACTGGGAATCGAACCAATGACCTCTTGGTTCAGGGGTCGATGCTCAACCACTGAGCCACACTGGCCGGCTCGATGTGATTTTTATGTTTGTGTCCCTAATGGCTAATGATTCTGAACATTTTTCATGTGCTATTTGTCACCCATACATCCTCTTTGGTGAAATATCTCTTCATGTCTTTGCCCACTTTCTAATTGGATGGTTTTTAAAATTCAGTTTCTTTTACAATGACACTTTATTGAGATTAATTCATACACCACAACTTTCAAGCTTAGGCCTTAAAATGCCTTGCACAATGCCACTTATGCTCTTGTTCTCCTGCCACTGTCATGAAAGAATATGCCCCCATTAGCCCATTAGTCTCAGAAAGGAGGATGGGAGATGCAGATCAGAGTCACTCAGAGACAAGCTCTCCAGTTAAGCCCAGCTGAGATCGGCCAACCCCCATGCAACTCACAGACAAAGGAATGAGGATATGACTGTGGCCCTGGGTTTGGGGATGGTTTGGGACACAGCAGTGGTTAAGTTGGGATAGAGGGCCTGAGGTTTCTTTATCTAGATCAAGTACTGTCCTCATCCCAGGAAAGATGGAGAGAGCTCACTCCACTTGCTTTCAATCGAACACTTCTGTTTGAACAAGAACTCTAATCAATAAGAGACCCCGGGATTTGGGCTAGATCAGTGGTCGACAAACTGCGGCTCGCGAGCCACATGCGGCTCTTTGGCCCCTTGAGTGTGGCTCTTCCACAAAATACCACATGCGGGTGCGCACGTACAGTGCAATTGAAACTTTGTGGCCCGTGCGCAGAAGTCGGTATTTTGTGGAAGAGCCACACTCAAGGAGCCAAAGAGCCGCATGTGGCTCGCGAGCTGCAGTTTGCCGACCACTGGGCTAGATAGAGATTTAATGTAGGATTTTCCCAAAGTTGGGGGCACAGTCCCCTGGTGGGAAGTAAGATGATTTCAGGTCAAACATGGGCATGACATTACATAGCATTGGATCCCAGCATGAAAGAGTGACTCTCCTTTTAGTCCTTTCAATTACTTACAGGGAGTCGTCCCAGAAATCCCTCCCCTCTCTGTAATATCTATAAACCATTGCTGAGCTCCGTTGATAACAAAAAGAAAACAGCCTGCAGACTCAGAGTCTTAGGCGGGTGACAGCATGAGACCGGAATTGAAGCACAATATATATATATTTTAATTATACTTATTTGTGTGCTGACCTTTTCCACTTATGCAGGGATATGTACATTTTAGTGTAAAAAATGAGATGGCTTCAAGAAAAACATTAAGGAAATAATAGTAGAGATAATAGGCAGAGTCCCAATGATAAGTCAATAAATGGAGTGTAGGAAATACTGATTTGATGTACAACATATTATGGAATGAATTTGTTTCCTTTCTAAGAAGCTGTGGAAGGGCATCCTTTTGTTTATAAACTCGTATTTCTTTCCACACTTTTGGAACTGGAAATTTGGTTTATTCTTTCAAAGGATTTCAGCGTCTCAATTTCCAGGAATCCTAACCACTGGACTCCCTTCAAAGCCCCCCAGGTGACTGTCACAAATAAAACCTTTCTGTGGTTCTTACATAATCGATACGTGAGAACCTTCTGGAAAAATCCTCCTCTGTAATCTCACATTCGAAAACAGGCTCGACTTTTGATTGTTGCTAAATGAAGACGCATTTTTTTCGATTACACTGGAGACAAAGAAAAAAAATTTCCAGTATTACTTTGAGACTTGTGGGAAAATGGAGAGAATGAAAGTTTCACTGTTCTCGGTGAAGGTTTTGGTATTGAAGTTTTCTCGCATTGGCTGACTTCTGAGTGTTGTGGGGCTGGGGCAGGAGGAGGGGTACATACTGTCACCAGTCATTTAGTAGGTTGCTTATTACTCAGATCTGACACTAAACGCAAAGGCTGCAGCCAGAAGACGAGGCTCGCATCCCTGTTGCATGCTGTGGTCCGGGAGAGCATCTCTGAAATGCTCTGGCTTCTCTGAGTAATTACTGAATCGTCTCCTCATTACAGTGAAACCTTACAGTGACATTGATTGCTGTGGGACACAGCCAGAGAGCTTCCTCCTGGGCCTTCTTGGGTAGCAGCAGAAAGGGCAATGCGTGCTCCTTTAATAGTCCCCCTCATGAGAGGAGCCTACAGAACAATGTCACAGAGCAGGCCATTTCTCAGGCGCTCCCGATGGGCAGTCCCTCTTGGGGCTGGATTTTGCCCTTCTTCCCTCCTCTATGGGAGAGTGGGTGGAGTAGGAAGGAGCAGCCACAGGCACTGTAGGGTAGCAGGTCCTCCAGAGCCCAAATGTGGGCTCCCCCATTCCTCCCAAGGATGTTTCCCCCTTAAAACCAAGTTTTCTGGCGGCTCCATGGCCCAAAAGATTATTCACCCTTAATAAGGGGTGGATTCAGACTTCTGCGTTTCCCACCCAGGCCAAACAAGTCTCATTTGCTCATCTCTGACAGGGGATCCACAATTCCCTCCTTGCCCAAGGCAAGAAGGAGCAGTATGTATGAAGTTGCTGGCTGCACCGCACTGTATTTTGGAAGGACACCTGTACCTTCCCCGATGTCACACTGGCTGCCTTCATGCAGCCGTTCACCGCTCTGTATTTTACTTATTTGCCTCTGGATAGCAATTATGAACTGTTTATGATGTCTCTTTATCCTGCACGCAAGACTCAGCACAGTGCCATATGTACACGGAGGATGGTGCATCAATATACTTTAATTGGATTTGAGTAAGAATTTACATTTACTGTTGCCTTGATGCTTGGAAAAAGTAAACAGAGAGGATGTAGGAAGCTTTAGGGGGACAGAAAAGAAGTGTGTGACCAGGCAAAGGACAAAGTCTTACAGAAAAAAGCAAAAACAAATTAAAAAACAGCTGGGAAGGAGAGATTCAAGGTCTCCAAATCAGTAGATTTCCTGACTGGGGTAGTCACATCCCTTCTTCCAATATTTTCTGTCTGCTGATGGGCAGGGGAACACCACTGGACATGAGGGTGCATCCATGTGTCATGTGCACCAACTTTTCCATCTCTGACATCTGAATGTTGGTCATCAGTCGTCTCTTCCACTGGACACGTTGGAAGCTGCTCCTTGGAAAGAAAGGTTGGAGACTCACCAGGTTGAGGCTCCACCCTTTCCATGATGACTCTTCACTTAGCCTTAGAACCTATTTTAAGACTGACTAACTCCCCAGGGCTATGGAAGAGATTAAATCTTAAGACTTCTGATGAAACCCAACCTTCTCAGGAACCAATAAAATAAGACGACTTCTCTGCAGGAGAGCAGAGAGCATCTGGACTTCTCCCATGGAAGGGAGTACTCTAGACGCTGTGGGTTAGGGGATCCCCAGGACTCCCTCACCCAAATATAGGCAAGAACCTTTTTATGGGCAGTCAGCAGAAGAGTAACTTTTATGAGTGTGTATGTGCCAGGCCATGTACTAAGTGCTTGTTCTGGAGCCATGGCCTAGGACAGTGGTCAGCAAACTCATTAGTCAACAGAGCCAAATATCAACAGTACAACGATTGAAATTTCTTTTGAGAGCCAAATTTTTTAAGCTTAAACTAATAGGTAGGTACATTGTTATTAACTTAATTAGGGTACTCCTAAGCTGGCCTTTGCTAAAAACATCCTCAGTCTGATTGAGGTACGTTCGCTGAGGTCGACCCCTTCCAACTCTCCCATCCACACTCATCTTGTGTACTTGTTTTGTCTATCTCCTTTCTGAAAACCAGCTTCTGCGCATGGGCCACGAAGTTTCAAGCGCACTGTACGTGTGTGCCTGCACGTGGTATTTTGTGGAAGAGCCACACTCAAGGGGCCAAAGAGCCGCATGTGGCTCGCGAGCCGCATGTGGCTCGCGAGCCACAGTTTGCCGACCACTCTCCTAGGATGAAGTCTCAGCTCAGCTGTGCATCAGCTGTGTGACTTGAACAGATAATGTGGCTTCTCTGATCTTCAGTGTCTTTCTGTAAATGGGATCCTAAGTCCTACTTTTCAGGGTTTTAAAAAGATGTTTTGAGACATTGAACCCAAAATCTAGATGTGGAACACTCAATACCTAATGTTACTGTTGTTGTTACTCATACATTTCACACAAACTTCAGGGCAGCCCTGAGTTTTGTGGCAGATGGACCATTCTGCTGGCCCTGATCTTCAGTGTCATTTTGAATTATTTCCCCCATAGAGGGAGAGATGTACCTGAATGTTAAAGTAAGAGGATTTCTGAGTTGTAAATTAAATGAATCTGATTTATAAAAGTAGAATAATTTTGACCACAAATTCAATAACAATGATTTCAAAGTAGATAAAGACAAACTCATAGACTCAAGCTTATTTTGGAAGATGTTCTTCTTTTTTTAATTCTCACCCGAGGATATATTTAGAGAGAGAAAGAGAGAGAAACACCAGTGTGAGAGAGAAACATAGATCGGTTGCCTCCTGTACACACCCCGACCAGGGATTGGGCCCTCAGCCTAGGTATGTGCCCTGACCAGGAATGGAATCACAACCTTTTGGTGTATGGGACGATGCTCCAACCTACTGAGCAACCCAGCCAGAGCTTGAAAGATGTTCTTTTTTTTTTTAACTGCCAACACAATTTTATTAATTGCAATAGATACAACTTCCAATATACACCATTAAAATACGAACCTTTTTCATGTGCTGTGCTTCAGTAAGACACGGGATGGGAGCATTTTGCTTGCGTTTCCCATTCTCTGAAAGATGTTCTTATGTACACTAGATGAACGAGATTTCTACTCTACAAGATTTGAAAGTCTCATGATATTGTCCCAGCCTACAAAGGGAGTAGGTAGTTTCTTTCATCATAGAATTGTAAAGCTTTATAAGACTTTTAGAAGGCCTTAAATAGACTCTGAGCAAAGGTTTCTGACCTTTATAAAGTGCACATATGGGCTATATAATTTGATGGTGGTAAATTAAAATATATTTGTTCTCTCTTCTCACCCCAAACAGGGCCACATAAATGTTGCCTGGCTGGATTTTGAATATATGACTGCTCCCTTCTTCAAATCTCTGTTGGTTTGCACAGCTTCCTTGTATTGGGTTCAGGGTGGGAATTGAGGGGCATAATTACATCTTTGTTCTTTGACCACTACTAGGTGCCTGAGGGGTATAGCTAGGTCAGTCTTAGGAGCTTCTAGGCCATCAAGCAGCCACATCTATGAAACCCAAGAAGCAGCAATGAGGGAGCGTAGGTAGATTCCTCTCTTTATCTGACTCAGGCCTCTGTGCTTGGCATTTGTCCTCTTGTTCACTAAATGTTCTCAGACTGAAGGGTGGAAATCACCTGGGAGTATAAATAGGTGTATGGGTGCCAGCCTCTGATGGAAAGCCAACCTCTTCAGAATCTTTATGATTTTGGAAAGTAAAGAGCCAGAAAGAGATTAAGGGAACATGTGTGCCAACACTCCCTTATCCCCATTGTATAGGTAGACCCAAAGAAGGAAAGAATTTCCCCAAGTTTACCAGTTGAGCCCTTTAGTTGAGCTGTGATATGGATCTAGGTCTGTTTGATCCCAAACAGTTGGCACTTGCAGCAGGAACTACTGTTTCCCACTCTCAATTTTCCACGTCCCCCTTACTAATAGAACTTCCAATTTATGGCTGGGCATGTAACTGTCTGGAAGAAAGACTTATTTTCCTGTCTTCTTTGCAGTTGAGGTGGCTATGAGACTAAGTTCTGGCCAGTGACAAATGAGTGGTAGTGTCCTGTGCAATGTTTGGAAACATTCTTTTGTCCTTCTTCCATGTTGCTGGCTGGAATGTACAGGTGATGGTTAGAGCTTGAGCATCTCTCTTGGATTATTAAGTGGAGGCCATGTATTGAGAATGATGGAACATCAAGTAGCAGGATCCTGGGTACCTGACTTTGCAGAACACTATACCAGCCCTGGAATGTCCATCTTTGGGCTTTTTACATGAGAAAATAAAACTATGTGTTTAACAGCTGTTATTTTTGGAAAAAATTTGTCCCATGTCCTTGAACCTTATCTTTACTGATACTCCACTTCTGCCTTCAGATCAGTTTTTGTTGTTGTTATTAAGAGGGTAGAAGTTAGGGCTTGGGAATTCTGTTGTGGGCAGAGGGGCAAGATCCTTTTAGATAAAGAGGTGCTCTTTGTGTTTCTTCCAGCAGATTGGGATCCTTCGAGGGAAGGACCATTACTGATTTTTCTTTGTAGCTCAGAACGCAGCATAAGACATAGAAGACAGTGGTAACTGTTGTTGGATCTTCTGTTACTTATTGCCACAGTAATGCTGAGTAACAACCACAAAATCTCAGTGGCTTGTGATAATGCCTATTTATTACTCATGTGCCTGGAGTGGTCAACTAGGCAGCTCTGTTGACACTGGCTGGACCTGGTCATGTGTTTGGGGAGTTGGCTGGCTGCCTGATGATCTAGGGTGGCCATGGCTGGGACCACTGGGGTGACTTGACTCTGCTCCGCATGCCCCTCACATCCTAGCAGACTGGCCCAAACCAGTGGAAGAGGCTACAGGTAATGAGTGGAAACACGCAGGTTTTTCTTGCCTCTGCTTGGGTCATGTCTGCTAACATCATGGCTAGACCCAGAGACAGAGTGGGAGGTGCTTCACTCTCATATGGCAAAGGAATGGGTAAAGGGCAGGATGAGAATTGAGGCCTTAATGGATCTAATCTACTACAATGAATGACTGAATGAGTGGAGGCCTGGATGGGGAAAGAGAATAAAAGGCAGGGGGAGAAAGTTCTATGTGCTGTGCTGTCAGTACAAGGGGAACCGAGGCGCTAGAGGGCAGTTTTCCAAGTGTCTGATGCTCTCTGGGGTTAGCCCTCTGGAGCCGTCTTGGCGTGGGGACTGTATGCAGCCTGGAGCTTTGGTGCAGACCAGGCTGTGGGGTGTTTGTATTATGACTTGCTTCTGTGCTAGGGGATCTTTGCTTCCGAGTGAGTCATTGTGAGAGGCTTCAAGAGCTTTACCTGGTGGCTGGGAAGAGTCTGTTTTGGGACGAGATGCCTTTTCAGAGAGAACTAATTCATAACATGAAGACAGTTATGCTGGGGCCTGAGAACTGAACCGGGAAGCAAGGAACCTCGGTGTTAGTCCTGCCTCTCCCAAGTCAGAAAGAACAACAAAAAAACCCACCCCAGAAACACGAGCTTCTCTTGGGCAATTTCTAAGTACCATAGGACTTGTCGGTAAGGAAGAGGCTAAAATAAAAGTTATTTTAAAAATTCCCATCCCTCCACACCCTCCCCTTTGGCAACCATCAGCTTGTTCTCTATATTTAATGAGTCTGTTTTGTTTATCTTTTTTAAAAATATATTTTATTGATTTTTTTACAGAGAGGAAGGGAGAGGGATAGAGAGTTAGAAACATCAATGAGAGAGAAACATCGATGAGCTGCCTCCTGCACACCTACTGGGGATGTGCCCGCAACCAAGGTATATGCCCTTGACCGGAATCGAACCCGGGACCCTTCAGTCCGCAGGTCGACGCTCTATCCACTGAGCCAAACCGGTCAGGGCTCTTTTTTTTTTTTACCTTCAGATTCCACATATAAGTGAAATCATATGATATTTGTATTTCTCTGCTTAGCTTATTTCCCTTAGTATAATACTCTCTAGGTCCAACCAAGGTGTCGCAAATAGCAAGATTTCTTTCTTTTTTTTTTATGGTTGAATACAATGGAATATGTGATATATCACATCTTTTATATGCATTCATTTATTGATAGACATCTAGGTTGCTTTTATAGCTAAGCTATTATTACTAGTAATGCTGCAGTAAGTACAGGGATACATGTATCTTTTCAAATTAATTTTTTTTCTTCAGATAAATACCTAGAAGTGGAATTGTTGTAAAGTTTTTTTAAAAATATTTTTATTGATTTCAGGGAGGAATGGAGAGGGAGAGAGAGAGAGAGAAATATCAATGATGAGAGAGAATCATTGATCGGCTGCCTCCTGCACGCCCCCTACTGGGGATTGAGCCCTGTCTAGGAATTGAACTGTGCATAGGTCGACGCTTAACCAGTGAGCAACACAGCTGGGCTGCTTTAAAAATTTTATAGAATGCATTTTCTCCCAATCCTCAAAAGTCTTTGAGGAATTTGAAAATTCCACTAGTGCTAATATATTTGATAATATATTTGATAATTTAGTATTCTGTTATATAAATATATATGATCCTTTATCATTAGTTGTTTCAAATACTTTCAAAAGAACATTTAAATTTCATATAAGTCATAAAGTGATGGCTAGTGTAAATATTAAAGTCACAAAACAAGGGTTAGTGAAAATTAAGACTAAAATTGTCAATGTGAAATTAATGATTCTAAATTTCATAGTAGTTGATGCAAGAAGGAGATATAACAGTAAGTGTAACCAAGTTTTTATCAGATTAATAAAACAATTTGTTTTGATGGTGTTAGGATGAACAACTCACTTGGTCATTTTCCTTCTGTTGTAGAAAGAAAAGTGGTTCTGGCAATTTTCCTGGCCTTTCAACACAAAGTAAATGTTTGCTTACTTGGGTTAAAGGCAGTCAAAATTAGATCCAATTTCTTGGCATCTGCAGATCCTGCTGATTTTTCAGGGTCAAGGTCAAGGGCACCAGAGTGACCAATTTCTGAGAAACTGAATGCTGGAAGCCTGAGATGGGTCTTTCTCATCCTCTTTCTGATCCTTCTCTCATCTTTAAATCCTGGGAATACTGAGGTCTGGGAGAGGAAAGAGATTTACCTACATGAGTCTTGGAGTCACCAGAAAACTAGATCCTCATCCTGGTTCTCTACACATTGCCTGGGATTACCTCCTTCCATCCTACAGCTCTTGGCCCTTTAAATGGTGAATTGCCAATTTCTAGATGCACTAATGCAAAACATATTTCTGTATCTGCTTTCAGTAGAGAGAAACAGAGGTTATATAATGTCTCCCTGGGGGAAAATGGAGCAATAGCTATTCTGTTTCCTCATCACTTGGTACACTCAGTCTAACCTCCATACATTTGTTAAATAGAACCAAGGTTCATCTCATTCTGTCTCAATCTTTTTATCCCCTCCTTCTACAGCTTGCACTGAAATATGGAAGAGATGCCTTTTTTGTCCGGTGCATGGTGTATGATTTCACTTCATTATGAATTCAGAGTGGGGGAGAGATTGAAGGTGTCAGCAGCAGGCCCTGACAGGCCCTGACAGAGGGCTCCTGGGAGTGCCTCCAATCTCCTTCCATCTGAGGCCAAATCGATCTTAGGAGGAGGGTGGCCCAGGGATTCCTGTCACTTTGATTCACCTGGGATAATGATGCCTCTGGGAAGAATGATGGCTTGAAGAGAGGAGATGATTTTGAGATTCATTTGCTGATTCTTTGAGTCAAAACCTGCAGCTGGAGCCTTCCTGAGAGAGAATCAGCAGTCCTTGTCTTGCTTTTTAACAGTGGCCAGGATTGGGCATGCCTCTTGTATCAAGATTCACAACTACGTCTTTATATTTTATGTTCTTTCAAATAGGATGAATATGACTACCCCAAGATTATTTGCTTTGAAGGCATCTGGGGTGTTGGAGTTCAGAGAGTCTTCAGAGACCCTGAAATCCTCAGGGTCTCAGAGGTAGTGTCAAGTTATTACATGTAATAAAACACTAATTGAATTTGGAGACTTCCTCATTGGAGTCTGTAGAATTATCTTCCTTTCTCTGACCTCAGTTTCCCCACTGCTAAAACGGATATCCATGTAGATATCACCCCAGGGGGTTAGGGAAAGGGTGAACAGAAGGGGCTTTGGCCTCTTGCACAGGCTGCAAGCAGAGCAACTCCATTTTTATCAATTTTTTTAAATTGAGAATACGTGGACGATCGCATTCAAGCAAAGGATTCTGCTATTGCCATAAAGCTTGAACTCTGGGAGAGGAAAGAGATTTACCTACATGAGTCTTGGAGTCACCAGAAAAATAGATCCACCCCTTTTTCAAACGTGGCCCATGATTGATATTTGGGAACTTCTTTCTTTAAATATTCCCAGGGACATGTGAGGTGGTAGTCAGAAACATAATTCCCCAAACTTTTCGTTGTCCATGCCATCTCAGCAGTGAGTAGATTTTTGTAGTATTTTGCAATGTTGTCCTTCCATGTGGGAATTCTTTCTTTATATCTCTGGTTGTTGGCCTTGGTTTGAATCCCTGAATATCTGCTGAGTAGTGAGTGACTAGACTTGGGAACAGACTCATTTTGCTCAAGTTCAAAAGAGACTGATGTACAAGCTAGATGCCATGGTGTCAATGTACAATCTATATAAAGAAAAAGACCCATCTGTCTGTTATTACATGTAATAAAACACTAATTGAATTTGGAGATTATATTTTGAATAGAATACCCACAATAACAATCTCTGTGTCTATATCAGTCAATTTTTTGCTTGATAATGTTCTATAGCAAATTCCCTCACCCCAAATATCAGTGGCTTGTAATTTATGAAGACATATATTTTCCTTGCAGATCTGCAGGTCAGTTCATGTGGCTCTGTTGGGTTAACTTGGATAAGCAGGGCTTGGCTTCCCATTTCTTCATATTAGGAACTAGAAGGAAAGAGCAGAAACGACTTGGCAGAAACTCTTAACATGGAAAATAGCAGGAGCACGAGAGACATGAGCAGAAACACGTGATGCTTCTTAAGGTCCATGTTTAGAACTGGTCACACTCTGTCACACCCATGTTCTATTGGCTAGAACAAATCTGATGTACAAGTCCTATGTTAAGGAGCTTGGACATATATACCTCAGAGGTAGTGTCAAGTCCTAGGCAAAAAGGATATGTCATCCTAATAAAAAGTACAAGACAGGGAAGCATTGAGAAGAGTAATCCAGTCTACTATCAGAGGCATATGGTAAATGCGCTTAGTGGGAGGTACGGAGAGACTGCCATTCACCCCAGAGCAGCTGAAATTGATCACAGCGAGAGCCCCTGCTCTATTGTACCTCAGAGCTATGTCACATGAGCCCACAGCAGTGGTTTCCAATATGAGTTCCAAATCGAAAACCTAATGACGAACACTGCAAAGTGCAGGCATTGCTTTCCAGGTGGACTGTTCCTCACACTGTACGCAGTGCCTTATAGCAGCAAGTCCCAGGTGACTCCACCCTCAAGCTCTGAACTTTGGTTTTTCCGTAAAAGATCAAAATACTCCTAAGTATGGCAGATCTCATGAGGTATAGGTTCATTAATCTTGATTTCGTTCTCAGGGAGTAAGTAGGCTGAACCTCTAGATTTGACTGTTTTTGTCACTTTTATGTGCTGCCGACAATACTGCTCAACATAGGAGAAAAGGGAGTGAGAATAGAATCCAGACAAGGACAGGAGTTGAGTGTGACCAGTCTACTTACAGTACTCATGGCAGACACCAGTGCTCTCTCCTCAGCTTAGCTCACATGCACCCACAGCCTCCCTAACAGAGAGCTCCCTACAGTCACTGCCATCTTTTCCTGAAAGGAAGTGCCCCTGGGGCCACAGATAGAGGTTCTGTCCTGAGATCTCTAAGGAGAGAGGTGAAGCAGTAGAATGAAAGGAGCTTTGATCTGGGAAGGATGCAGGTTCCAATCCCAGCCCTGTGTGCGCTTAGGCAAGCTGCTTTTCTTTCTCTGGACTCAGTTTCCCCATTGCTACCAATGATACCTGTGATGAAAGACGTGGGTTTTAGTTCTGGCTCAGCTGTGTCCTCAGTGGATTCGCCTGGCCTTTCAGAATGTCATTGTTCTTATCTGGCAAAACAGGATCACATTTTCTCCAGTGACAGACAAGGACGTGATCTGGAAACTCTGAAGTGTCAGAGAAATGCAAAGGGCCTTCATCCGAGGTCTACATTTTGATCGGTCCTGGGAGAGCCAGAATTCATTGGGGGTTCTCATTGACCTGGAAGAAGGCAGAGGACTGGAAACAAGAAACTCTGGGGCCCCCTTCTTGTCTGACTCCTAATGTTTTTGCAAACTTCCCTCCCAGAAGAGGGGAAAGGCCCTGTTGCATGTTGGTGTGAGTGTGCACGTTGGAAAAGAAAAGAAAACAAAACCCCACCACTTCCTAGCCTGGGGCTAGAAAGATTTCTCTCTGAAGAGAGAAATCAGGGATGCCTCGAAATTGAGAATGTGGCAGGAAACTGAGACCAAGTTGCTCACAACACCGTTACATGACGGATGCTCAGTCATATCAGGACCCAGAAGATGCGTAGAGCCCTGCCCCAAGGGCTGTTTGAAGGTCACACCAGCTCACCCTGCTGGGAAACAAACTTGGTGTCTCTGTTTGCGGGTTCCCTGTGCTGAAGGCATGATTCACTGAGGCTCTGGGTCCCCTATTCTCACTGTTGCCTGGCCACCTCTGCCACCCCCCTCTGACCCCTGTCCCAGAGCCCCTCTTGCTTGGGGGTGACTTTTAATTTTTTGTACTCGCCTCTTGCTCTGTGTTTTCCTCAAAATTTGTTATAGTGGGGCCCAGGAAATGCGGCGGTGGGCTGAGGCTGGTCCAATCTAATTGAAAGAAATACGTGATTCATCTTGGTCAAGAAGCTGCGGTCTTTAGGTTTGGTTGCAACCCCTTGGGGAGTGAAACTGGAATGACCTCTGTCACTGCCCTGGGATCACTAGGACACTCAGGAGGGTGAAGGGAATTGGTTTCTATAGAGCATCTGCTATGCAGCATTTTATCTATGCTGTCCCATATAAACCTCACAATGCACATCGTAGGGAGGGAGGTATTATTACCACCCCTTTTTTGCTGATATGGCTCAAGGAGGGAAAGAGCACAGCTCAGGGGGAGGGCCCCAGTGGTCACTCTGCCCTGGCCATGGGGAATAAGTAGACCCTCAGCACCTCTGTTTTCAGCCACTTTGTCTTCAGAAATGTGTGTGGGGGGAGGAAAAGCGCAATTGGTGTGGCTCAGCAGTTGAGCATCAACCCAGGAACCAAGAGGTCTCCAGTTGGGTTCTTGGTCGGGCTTGATCCCCAGTGGGGGGTGTTCAGGAGGCAGCCAATTGATGATTCTCATTGCTGTTTCTATCTCTCCCTTTTCATTCCTCTCTCTCTAAAAATCAATAAAAATATATTTTAAAAAAAGAAGGAAATGTGTGCAGCAGAGGTGAAGGTGTCATTTCCATTCTGCTCAGTGTCTTTAGGAAAATCCCTTGTCCTCTCTGGGCTTCAGTTTCTATTTCTGAAAAATAAAGTCCTTGTTATTCTCTGAGCTCAAGAATCCTGTATTCCATGCCCATAGTGCTTACATCAGTTCTCTCCAGCTCCAGGGCAGGTGCCTGACTTTCTGGAATGTTGGCATTCATGTCAAGGGGGGGATCCCACGGACAAGTGTGGGCCTCGTTGAGAAGATGTAGAGGTTTGACCTTGAAGTTGTAGGAAAGATGGTGACTTTGAAATAAAACGAAAAGATTACTGGAAATAGTGGAAAACAGGGTGTTTCTATGAGAACTCTGTGCCTTTCATTGCCCTTGAGCGATTTCAGAACTCTGCAAGTTGTAGATAAGCGAGAGCAATGCAAATCGTTCTTTTTCAGAGATACACAAATAATTTTTTTCCACTGGAAATACAGTTGGTTTACCACACCCCCTGTGGAATAAGCCAGTTGTACATCTATTTGTGAATTCATTTCAGCATTTCTTTGTGTGTGCATGATTCTTTGAACCTCTTGTGATATCTTATTGGTTCCCTCACAAATTAATGAGCTAAATAAAATCCTTGACACCTGTTTGTTTTATATTTCTGTGAGGGCCATGATTATATCCCTTTTTAATAGAAATTATCCTTTAACTGTGCAAGTTGTAGATAAGCGAGAACACTGCAAATCGTTCTTGTCCAGAGATACACAAATAATTTTTTTCCAGTGGAAGTACAGTTGGTTTACCACACCCTCTGTGAAATAAGCCAGTTGTATATAGCTAACTTACAAAACCAATCTGTTGGGCATTGTTGGTGGGGGTAAGGGTTGATGGTGGGTGTATATAACCTTTGTGTATACTTCCAGCCTAGAAGCTTTTTCCCACAAAACACTCTTCACCCACCCGAGTTTCTCTCTTGGCATTTTCTGGAAGGTAACACATTCTTCCCAGCTCCTCAATTCTAAGCCTCTCTGGAAGCCTTGCTAGCCTACCACCTACTTCTGTGTTCAGATTTGAGCCACCATGATTAAAGGGGTGCAAGTACCTCCCCTAGGGCAGCGATGGGGATTCAGTTAGGCTGTGCGTGTCTGAGGTCATTCCAGGTACCAGCTGAGGTGGTCACTCAAGGGGTGGATGCCTTGTGCTTGCCCCTTGTTTGTTTGTAAGAATTGGGCTCCCCTCGCCCCAGGCCACTCTGCTCCCCTCATATGGCCCTTAGCAAGGCTGGTGGAGATGCAAATAAAATGGGATTGATCCTGGAATATTATCCCTTGGGCAGTGGGACCCCCCTGGGTCTCTCTCCCTGGCCATATGGGTAAGAATGCATTTGGCTGCAGGTACCAGCAAAACTTGATTTACAGTGACCTAGAAATTAAGGAGTTATTTTTTTTTTTACATAACAAAGAGTTTGGAGATAGATGTCTCCACATGAGGGTCAGAGAGCCTATGATTCTCTAGCCCTAGCTGTCCAATAAGATAGTCACTAGTCAGTGTGTGGCTACTTAAATTTGGGTGAATCAAAATTAAAAAGATTTCACTTCCTCAGTTGCCCTAGCAGCATTTCAAGGGGCTGCTGGCTGTTGTGCTGTGTCAGTGCAGGCACAGAACATTTCCATCGTGGCGTAAAGTTCCATCAGACAGTAGCAGCAAGACGTCTCCCACAGCCTAGGTGTAGCGTGTCAGCGAGAGGACGTTTGTTCCTTTTTATCAAGGTGGGAACTTCAGTGTCTTACTGATTGACTAACTATGGCACATGGCCCTTCCTAGCTGTAAGGAAAACTAGGAAAGTGAGGATCTTGAATAGGGTTGGGCACTTTTGACCCTGAACAGGATTGGGGTTCTGATTAGCAAGATGAAGGGGGAAAGAATATTGGGCAGGCGATTCTGCAGTGGGAAGAGTCTCGGCGCAGTTTGTTCATTCAGTGTTGGGTTGTCTTCATGTGTGTTCACCTCGTCTATCCCACTTTCCCCAGCAGCTCCTCTTCCATTTGCTCAGAACAACACCAGAAATGCTCACACAAGGCTTTTGTGTGCAGTACACTCTACGAGAGGTTTGAGGGACATGAAGGGGGCTTAGATCCTATTAGTGCAGATTACTCAATGCTGACATCAGATGTTCCTGATCTTACCATTCTGTCTGTTCCACACTGCTGTGTCTCTCTGCCATCCTGTTTCTCCTCTAACAGCCTCTTCATTTCATTATTAGGACACCCCACCTGCTCGGCTCCCCAATTCTCTTCCTTTTATTAAGTAGAGCAATATAGGCCAACACTACAGGCCACATGGCCTGGGGTGTGTGTCTCCCTTTGCACACTCAAAGACTCGGCAAAGCAATGCAGTCTTCTACAACACCCCCTGCCTTTTCACTAGTGTAAGAGAACAGTCTCTTTCTTCTCTCCCTACCAGCTTTGCCAGACAAGAGAGCGCTAATACAGATTTCTTTCCTCTGATAGAAATGATTTCTGTCTTTGGAAGGCAGAAGCAACCACAGCTTGTTTTGATTGGAAATAACGTTTTTGCTTCTATCATATTCATATACAGCATTTGCACTATTGGACATTGAAAATGCAATTAATCAAATATTTTGGTTAAGAACCAGGAGTTAACAGATTTTTGAAGAAATAAATTAAAGTATTTTTAATCCTGGAGGCAGAATTGCCCAGGAGTCAGATCTGAGTATGAGTGACAGTCCTGACGGCTGCGTGACCTTGGACAAATGTATTGAAACTCTTTGGACCTCAGTTTTTCCATCTGTGCAATGGGACAGTTGGATAAATCAGAGATTCACAGACCAGGGCCGTCTGGCCAGATTCTGCCATAGGCCTGTTTGTGTATGGCCCCTGTGCTGAGAATAGTTTTTACAATCATAAAGGGCTTTTAAAAAACAAAGCAGAAAAAAAAAATAAAGCAGGGACTGGATATGACCCACCAAACCAATCATTTATTCTATTTGGGCTTTTACAGAAAAGGCTTGCCCATCCTTTTTAAAAGGCTGCTGAGTTTTTACAATTTTCAGGGCCAGTCTGGGTTCCTGGTAGCCTAGATGTATAGGGCCTTGTGGAGTGGTTTCCCTCATTCCTGGGGTCTCTCCATTCCCATGTCACAAGGGAAATGGGAGGGTCATGACTGAGTAATCGGGATGGGGCTGGAGACTATGAGATGGTGATTTTACAATAAACCCGCTGACGTGGTCATGGAGATTTCCCTCAGCAGGTGAGCAGCAGCATGTACGTCAGATCCTGGAAACTGGGGGGTAGAACATTCTGGCTTTCCAGCCACAGTCGGGCCTGCTCATCCGGAACAGGTGTCAGCAGCTCCGACTGCGGTCAGCTGGGCAGCTCTGATACCAGGCCCTGGCTCGGATGTGTGTGGGGGTGGGGGCAGTTGGATATGGGTTAGTCTGGCTGGGGGAACTGAGTCATATTTGCTTCCCTGTGATCATACTGAAGTCTTGAATTCTGCCCTGGGTAGGGGACTTTGTATGGGGCCTAGCACCCTTGACCTCTCTCCTTCTGAGGCCTGGGAAAGCAGCCCTTTAGTGCAGGGCTTGTGAGGGACCTGTCTACACTTCTATTCATTCCCATTGGGACTGGAGGCAAGTCACTTCACTTCTCCCACTCAGTTTTCTCAATAAAATGGCACCAATGAATTCTAACCCATAGATCTTCTTGGGTCAATGAGAGAACAAGAGAAGATATTATATGGAAAATCAGTTGCAAAAGAAAAGTACTGGAAGGCCTCAGAGGTTCAAGTGGAGCTTTCTTTAATTACCGTTTATTGAACACTTATTATGTGCCAGGCACTTGGTAAGCCCTTTACACAGTTTTATTCATTTAACCCTCACCATAATTCTCTGGGACACGTATTATTTTTCCTATTTATGGATCAGGTGTCTCTGGGTCACATGCATTTTAAATGGCAGCGCTGAGATTTGAACCCAGGTGTGTATGATGCAGTTTCTGACTCTTAATCTCTTTTCCAGACTTAGGAAGTAGATAAACTTCTGAAGTTGATGTTTTGAAGTGGCTCTGAGGAGTCCTCATTGCATTTGTGGGAACAACTAAGTGTTGATTTCAGTTGGCGTCATGTTTGTTGTTTAAAGAATTTTATTTTGGCTCCTGACAAATCACATGGACAGTTGTTCCCATTAAAACTCTTAACTGGACTGTTTATATTATTTAGTAACATTAGAGAAAAGAAAAAGACAAATGTTCTCAGGAAATAAATACTGTTAAATTCTCAACCTAAAATAAAGAATAATAGCAACACAAAATAGTTAGGTTGGAATTTTGATCTTTTGACTGAGTGAATTTTGTGCCATCAGAGGTTTCTAATCCTTTGACTTCATCTACCTCTCTCACTGCTAATTTTCATCTCTTTTCTGTCTGCATTCTGGGTAATTATGGGTTGAACGCAGTTTAGAAGCATTACAGATTTTAGACCAGCTAAAGGGATGGTCTAAAAACATCAAGTCTTGTCAGTTGGGGCAGGTGATGTGTGCGGGCATGCATGAGTGTCCTCTTTCTCTCTCTCTCTCTCTTTTTTAGCTCAGGATTCATGATTTAATAACATTTATTAAGTCCCTCTAATACCTTGAGTTCACTGCAAGGTGTGTATCTATGATATGCATTTCTGAGAGGAGGAACTGGAGGCTGAGAGATGTGCTGTGACTTGCCTGAGGTCACACAGCTGGCAGGGGCAGAGCTAGGATTATACTCAGGTCTCTCTGGCATTGAGCCACACCACCTGCTGCCTTTTCCCTCAGTCCCGGACCCCCTCCTTTTCAAGAATTCCCTGCTATCCTTCTACTCTGATTTGTCCACAGGACCATCTTCTGGGGCAGTCCATGCCAGGCCCAGACACGAGAAAACTCAGTTCCAGACACCCCAATACTGCTCCTGTGTATGTGCTCTGTGGGGTCGCAGAGCTCCTATCTTTCAGTCCTCATTCCCTTATCAGCAGCTTATGTGGCCTGAGCAGGTGGTCCCAGAGAGGATTAAAGGAAGCAACAGCTCACAGATGCACAGCCCCTCCCAATCACATTCACGCTCCACAGGAACTGGGAAGGCTCACACACTTCATGGGTGTGTTCCCCTTCCAGGTGGGCTTCTGGGTTCTGTTCTACACTCTGCCAGCTGTCTTCCTGTGACCTTGGCTTCCTGCCTTCCCCTTTTTGAAACTTAGCTTTTCCATGTACAAATGAAGGAGATCCTTAGAGAGCGCTGAAGGAATGGAACTGAGGCGTCTGTCTTCTGGGTAAAACTCTGTCTTACCTTTGTCCTTTAAGCTTTGATCTGTGTTGAAAGACTTTATTTAATATTACAGCAACACCCCAAACAAGCAGCAACTCTTTCAATCCTTTTTTGTTGGGGGAGGGGGTAGAGCATTTTTCTTATTATCGTGTAACCTGTGCCCAAATAGAATTGATTGTTCTCTACTCTACCCCCAAGAAATGGGGAAGAGAAATTTAGCTTTGAGGCAACTACCCCTAATCAAGCACAAAGCTGCCCTCTGTATGGTCAAAAGCTGAGCTCCCAACAGCACATCGGAATGAAGACACACACATTTTCCACCTAGGGGACTGTCTATTTTTGTCACCAACCTCATCCCTTTCAACAAGGGCTCAATTCTTGGACAATTTCGAGAGCTTGTTTAGGGAAAAGCCCATTTTCCATCTGACTGCAGAGCTTTCTTTTTGAATCAGCTTTGGAAACTGCAGCCCAGGGAAAAAGATAGCTTCTTTTGCTTTGCCAAATGCATTATCTTCTCCCTTTATGGTTGTGTATTGTGTGAACATTTCTTTTCCCATCACTCCCCCACCCTCTCCTCTGTCTATCTGGAAGCATGGATGTAAGATGGTAAATGGGACATCCAACCTGGGATAATTCTTACCAGGCTGCAGGAGAGCCGAAGGTGAGGGGTCTCTGGCTCCATTCTTGGTCACTCTGTCCCTTAGAGCTGCACAGCATCTCCCGGACAGGAGGATGTTTTCCTCATCTCCTCTGAGCACCATAGGCCAGCTGTCCCTTCCCTGTGCTTTAGCTGAACTCTGGAGGTTTGCAGCCTGAAGGTCTTCTTTTTGTCCTCAGGAGGCATCCCCCTGGGCAAGTAGATTTGATTGGAAAAAGTGCAGAGTTGACCAAGAGTGGTCTGCTGAGGCCACACTGAAATTACTGATGTGTTGCTTGCCCCACCCACGAAGTCTGGGGCTGCGGGCTCTTCCGGGTGTGTGCTAACCACCTAGGGCTTTGCATATCAAACATTAACCTAGCTGTTTGGTCTTCAGAGGCCACAAGATAGGCTGGTAAAATACCACTTTCCTAGTGTCCCTGCTTGGCTCAGGAATACTCAGTGGCTCCTCATAATAGTTTTCTGTTTCTGTGTAACAAATACCCCCCTCCCTCCAAACCTAGGGGGCCAAGAATTTGGGAGCAGCTTAGCTGAATAGTTCTGGTCTCAAGAGTTCTGGTCTCACCTGTACACCTCAGCAGGAGAGACAGATTTATTAACAAATACGATAGCTATAATTTGTGTTCCCAGCTTTGGGTATAAACACGGTCAGAAAAAGTTACTAGGAAATATATTTTAAAAGCAAGAAAAGCCTAAAGAATAATGTGAGATATTGGTATAACCAACCTATCCTAAGAAACAAAATATTTCCAGTACTGTGGAAACCTTTCCCTGTGGCATCTTCCCCACCATGTCTTCATCCAACATGTAACTAGTTCCGTGAATGAGGTCTTTATCAGTCCCAATCATTTCTTCTACTTTTGCTGCACCAGTATGTATACGGTATATCCTAAGCAATGTATAGAACTGCTTTGCAGGCTTTTAAAAACATTAAATTATGTCGAACTGCATGCATTTTTCTGCAATTTGCTTTCTTTTCTCCCAATATATTTTACACATATTACCTTTGTTTGCCCATTTTTCACTGCTGTATAGCATTTCCCTGTATGGATATACCATATTTATTTATTCATTTTCTTGTTGATGAATATATGGTTTGCTCATAATTTCTTCCAGATTAACTGCAAGAGCTCTCCTTGACCTAATTAGCAGAAAGTTCTCTGTCTCCCACCTTGAGGCTCTATGCTACCTGCCAGAATGGCTAAGAATCTTAGTGACTTTCTTAGTCATGAGGGATGAGTTCTGCTGAAGAGTTGAATCTGTTTGTGGCTTCTCTGTCTCCTGTGATAGTTACATGGTGTCACTGCTCAAACTTGTTCCGGGTGGCCCAGTGTGTCCTTATTCCCTGATATGGTGACACCCCTAGGGAACAGTTGAGGTGGTGACTACGAATGAGAGCTGTGACCTGGAGTGTGAGCCTGGGCCATTGCTGACTCCATACAGGGATCCAGTCATCAAGGCTGTCCCTGCAGCAGGGCATAGGGACAAAGACTCCCTGAACAGAGTCCCCCAGCCCAGAAAAATATTGATCCCGGTAAAGTGATCATAATCATAGCTCTAGCCACCTTGTATGTTGGAATGCTATTGCAGAGGCCTCTAGAAGCACAGTCATTTGTTGGGTCAGCATTAATGAAGGTATATCTTTATTTCAAATGCAGCAGTCTCTTAGCCTCTGCATTTGATTTCTTATCTGTAAAGAGTGAGTTATTCCCACAAGATAAAGAAAATCATAATCGTTGGATTCAGCTTCACTTGGTAGAGGGACTCAGCCCCTACCAGCCCTTCTCTTTTCCATATGCAGTAATTCTGGCTGGGGCTTCCCTGTTAGGCAGCTGTTAGATCCTCTGTGATGGAGGGCCTGGCCAGACAGAACCTCTGTGATGTGAGGCATGGCCAAAATACTGCTCTTGGAATGAGAAGACCTATCTTAGGTGCCTTCCTTCCACATTCTGTCTATTCCACATTATATGATCTTCATACTCCTTAACCTCTCTGAACCTCAGGTTCCCCATCTGTAAACACAGAACTGCTGTGAAGATAAAATGAGACAATGAAAGGACTCAAGAAATTAGAACAGGTGGGGTGAGGGTCTTTTTAGCTTTGTAGGCAGCACATTCTTTGGTTGGACAGCTCTGACTTTGCAAACATCTAAGTCAAGTCTTGCTTCACTCCAGCAGACTCTGGACAGCCTTTTGTGAATTCAAATATGCCCAGCATGTTCAGCCTCCACCCCCAATCTCCTCCCTGAGTCTTTTCTTCTCCAGAAAACCTTCCCTAGTTCCTTCAAAAATGGTATTATAAGCCACAGTTTCCATAAAACAAAAGAAAGTTGTGAAATATAAACTGCTTGAAAAAGTATAAAATATAGTTCTAAGGCGATATCATTGCTAATGAGCATTTATTGTCATCACAATGGTGAGAATGACAATCGCCCCTACTGGGAGCAGAGGCCATCAAGACATCCATGTCCCTAAATCCAGGAATACCTTTTAATCCTCATCGGATTTAATTTCTCACCTGGTCATGTTTCTTAATGCACACTTTTCTTTTGCATCCTGTGACACTGCTGGGTTTCCTCCTGTTTCACTGGCAGCTCCTTCTCAGGCTCCTTTGCTCCCTCTTCCTTTTCAGACAAGCTCTTAAATATGGTGATCCTCAAGAATATGTCCTAGGTGCTCTATTCTCCCTTTTCACACCATCCTGGAAAGTTCACCTGTGCTCATCTATTTCTTTGGCTTCAATTACCATTCTTGTGCTGATGACTTCCAAGGTCATCCAGGCCATTTTTCTTCCTGAATACTAGCTTTATAGCTCTATCTGTCTGTTGAACATGTCATTTTGGATGATGGGCATGTCTTGTGGGCATGTCATTTTCCATGAGTCCTTTTGCAACCCTAAACCTTTTCTTGCTCCTATGTCCTATATCACCTCAGTGAAAACCACTGCCATCCATCCAGTTACCCTGTCCAGCAAACATCCTTGATGTCTTTCTTGCCTTCTATTCCACATGTAGAGAATTGCCAAGTCCTTTCAACACCATCAGTTTCTCCATTCCTGTTGACACTACTGTACAGGAATCATTTATTGCAATAGCCCCTTATCTAGTTGCTCAGTCTCTAATATTACCCACTTTTAATTTAACTTTTACACTACAGCCACAGAGATAATTCTAAAACAAGTCAATCATGGGAATTTCTGGATGAATGGCTCACTCCACTCCTCCCTGCCCCCTCTCCCACCCCTGCCACCAAACCTATACTCTGGAGACACCATGGAAGAGAGGGAAGTGTGGAGGTGCCCAAGAACTAGCATAAAGTCTAGGTGAGAAAACTCTGGGACATCCTGCTCTGCATGCAGGGAGAACATAGCCAGAGGCAGAGGGGGACAGAGAGCCTCACTAGGGGACAGGTTTGACTCCGGTTCTTTCCTCTTTCCCACTCCTTGCCTCTTGGCACAACTGTGAAATGTAAAAGTATGGGGGAAACTTGGGCTATCACTGCAGTTGAAGCCATGAAAAAGCGATGAGAGATTATATTCCCGAAGTTTATATTTAAAAGTCCTAGCCCCCAGAACCTTAGAGTGTGACTGTATTTGGAGATAGAGTCATTAAAAAGATACTTAAGTTAAAATAGGGTTTTTAGGGTGGGTCCAACTCCAATATGACTGGTGTTCTCATAAGAAAAGATTAAGACACAGACATGCACAGCAGAAAGACCACGTGAACACAGGAAAAAGAGTCATCTACAAGTCAAGCAGAGAGCCTCAGAAGAAGCAGCCCCACTGACACCTTAATCTTGGACTTCTAGCCTCTGAAATTCTAAGAAAATACATTTTTGCTGTTTAAGCCTCTAGTCTGTGGCACTTTGTTATGGCTGTCCTAGCAAGCTAACACAGAGGTGTAAAGATTGGAGGAAAGAGATAAAGTTCTCATTATTCACAAGTGCTATCTATGACAGTGATGGCGAACCTTTTGAGCTCAGCGTGTCAGCATTTTGAAAAACCCTAACTTAACTCTGGTGCCGTGTCACATACAGAAATTTTTTGATATATGCAACCATAGTAAAACAAAGATTTATATTTTTGATATTTATTTTATATATTTAAATGCCATTTAACAAAGAAAAATCAACCAAAAAAATGAGTTCGCGTGTCACCTCTGACACGCGTGTCATAGGTTCGCCATCACTGATCTATGAACATCTACATAGAAAGCAAACAGCAGATCCTCTTTTAGAACTAATGAAAGGATTCAGCAAGATTGCCACACACAACATCAACTACTAAAAACCAATAGCATGTCTCCACACCAGCACATACCAACCATAAAATAGAATAGCTTTTGGCTTGGAGGAGGCTTAGGTGCAACTTTCTTTGGTCGTCCTGAATCTGAGTTCATCCGACATCAGCTGCCTGCACCGTGCCACAAGTTTGACTCAAGGAGATTAAAGTTGCATGCCTAGGGTGCACCAATGGGGAAATAGGGGCCATGTCTGCCCTGGCCCCCAGGATCGGTCCCCTGGGTCTGTCTCAAAAAAGTTTGGTGATGACATGGCCAAATCAACGGGTGATTGGAAGGGTCTGAGGATTGCAGTGAACACTTACCATTCAGGACAGACAGGTCCGGTTTGAGGTAGTACCTCTACCTCTACCCTGATCATCGAAGTTCTCAAAGAATTGCCAAGAGGCAGAAAGAAGCAAAATAACATTAAACACAGTGGAAATATCACTTTAATGAGATTGTCAACATTGCCTGACAGATCTTTAGCTAGAGAATTCTCTGGAACCAGTAAAGAGATCCTGGGGACTGCCCAGTCTGTGGGCTGTAATGTTGATGGCCACCACCTCATGGTTGGCAAGTAGTTGAGTCAACTTTTTAAAAAAGAGGATGGACTTGGCATGGAAGAGGGAAGAAAATATATCAATTAAAGATCATTTGACAACCAATAAAAAATATAGTAGAAAATATGTCATTCACAATAGCTACAAAAACTATTATCTACTTAGCAATTAGTTTATCAAGAAATAAACAAGTGCCCTACAGAAGAAAAATTTAAATTAAATTAAAGAACATCAAAGGAAGTTTTGAATAAATGGAGAGATATTCCATGTTCATGACAGAATAATATAACATTGTCAGTTATCTTCAGATTAATTTAGAAATTTGGTACAGTTACAGAACATTTCAGATAGGTATGTTGAGGAAAATGACAAACTTATTCTCAGATTCCTAAGTATAAAGGTTGGCAAGTAGTTGAGTCAACTTTTTTAAAAAGAGGATGGACTTGGCATGGAAGAGGGAAGATGCCAGCCAGCTGAGAGTTCTAGAATCACTGGGCCTATAACACACACTGCCAGGAGTCTCCACTTGGTATCAAGAGTCTTGTCTCCACACCTGCCTTTTCCCTCATTGGTGATGGATTGGACAAGTCTCTTTCTGTCTCTGGTCCCATTTTTCCAGGCTCTACAATGCAAGAAAGTGTGCTATTCTCCAAGATCTCTGGGATACTATAGGCCAGCGGTGGGCAAACTTTTTGACTCCAGGGCCACAATGTGTTCTTAAACTGGACCGGAGGGCCGGAACAAAAGCATGGATGGAGTGTTTGTGTGAACTAATATAAATTCAAAGTAAACATCATTACATAAAAGGGTACGGTCTTTTTTTTTTTTTTTAGTTTTATTCATTTCAAACGGGCCGGATCCGGCCCGCGGGCCGTAGTTTGCCCACGGCTGCTATAGGCTCTCACTGCCAAGGGTGCCTGCTGCTGTGGCTAAAACGAGCTGGATATTTTTTTGAACAGACCCATTCAAAGCAAAGCAAAGGAGGGGAAGTAATAGTAAGGTTAGAGGCTTGAGACCCTCCCTTAAGAGCTAGGGAGCCTGTCTCAGACCTGAAGCAGCACAGGAAGAAGTTGCCTTATGTGGGCTTTGTGCTTTAATAGAAGAGGGAGGGGGCTGCATTTCCCCACCCACCCACCTTCATCTCACTCCAAAGTAAGAATTTACATTGTGTTTAACTTTAGATTAATTTTGAGAGCTATCATCTAAAAACAGTTTGGTCTTCAAAGCACAGGCTGACCCCCCCTCTTCTTTTTTGCATGTTTAATCAGGGGTAGGCAGTTTCCATGGTGTGACTGTGGGTCAGGTTGTCATTCATTCTTCAGAGTCTGATTGGAATTCATGATTGTTGGCTCCAGGCAATGGGAGAGATGGGATGGCAAGGGTTGAGGTTAGGGGAAGCAAGAAGAGCAGGAGGAACACAGAAGAGGGACATTTAATTGAGCCTGGGGGTGGGTTGAGGGGTGAGAGAGCTCTGGGATGCTTCCTGGAAGAGGTGATATCTGAGCTGGGAGGTGGAGAATTTCTACAGGTGAGGGTATGGGGGTGGGGGGCCAGTGGGAGGAAGCACTCTAAGCAAAAGCCTAGGAGCAAGTTTGTCTTCCTCTGACTGGGCCAGGCTCAGGGAGGAAGACAGAAGGGCTGGCAGAGCAAGAATACAAGGGACCTGGAAGGCAGTGGCAAAGAGTGAGCTCTTTTCTGAAGGCAATGGGGAGCCAGTGAAGAGTTTGAGCAGGGGAGTGACTAGGTCTGACTTGATTAGTTTGTTCCTTTGTGTGTTTTGAGGAAGTGGGAATTGGACCTAGAGTGCAGAAAATATATGCATGTTGTCCATATTTCACCTTTATGAGCACCTTTCTTCTTTTTCCCCAATTGATTTACTTTTTGTTGAGGCAATAGAGATTTACTGTTCAGTTTCACCAAGCCTTCCAGGCACATATAAAATGTGGTTACAACAGTTGTTTTGTAGAATAGACTGAAGAACAAAGATTACCTATCTCATTTCATAAGGCTATAACCTTGATACTTAAATCCAGTAGGGATGGTACCATAAAATAAAATGTAAGACAAATTTAAATATGGCCATAGAACTAATTATTGAATTTATTGAGGTGACTTTGGCTAATAAAATTACATACGTTTCAAGTGTACAATTCTATAATATGTCCTCTGTATATTGTGTGTTTACCACCCAAAGTCAAGTCTCCTTCCGTCACCATTTATCTCCCCTTTACTCTCTTTTCCCTCTGGTAATCACCATTCTGTTGTCTGTGTCTATAAGTTTTGTTTTTTTTTCTTTTCTTAATCTCATCACTTTTTTTCATCCAGCCCCTCAACCTTCCTCTTCTCTGACAGCTGTTAGTCTGTTCTCTGTATCTGTGTTTCTGTTTTTCTTTTTTTGTTCATTAGATTCCACGCAAAAGTGAAATCATATGGCATTTGTCTTCCTCTGATTGGATTATTTCACTTAGCATAATGCTCACCAGGTCCACCCATGCTATTGATTTTCTACTTTTTTATGGCTGAGAATTATTCCATTGTGTAAATGTACCACAGCTTTAAAAAAAAAGTTTTTATTGATATTTAGAGAGAGAGGAAAGGAGAGGGATATATAGAGAGAAACATTGATGACAGAGGAACATCATGGATTGGCTGCTTCCTGCATGTCCCCTACTGGGGATCAAGCCTGCCACCAAGGTACATACTCTTGACCAGAATCGAACCTGGAACCTTTCAGTACACAAGCTGATGCTCTGTGCACTGAGCCAAACCGGCTAGGGCATACCACAGCTTTTTTATCCACTCATCTACTGATGGGCACTTGGGCTGCTTCCAAATCTTGACTATTGTAAATAACGTTGCAATGAACATAGAGGTGCATGTATTTTTTTTCAAATTAGTGTTTTGGGTATCTTTGGATATATTCCCAGAGTGGAATTGCTGGGTCATAAGGCAAGTTTTATTTTTTATATTTTGAGGTAACTCTATACTGTTTTACACAGTGGCTGCACCAATCTGCATTCCCAACAATAGTGCATAAAGATTCCCTTTTCTCCACATCCTCACCAACACTTGTGGTTTGCTGACTTATGGATAGCCATTCTGACAGGTGTGAGGTGATATCTCATTGTGGTTTTAATTTGCATTTCTCTGATGGTTAGTGACATTGAGCATCTTTTCATATGTCTATTGGTCATCTATGTACTTTTTGGGAGAAGTGTCTGTCAGGTCTTTTGCCCATTTTTAAATTAGATTGGGGGTTTTTTTTGGTGTTGAGTTGTATACATTCTTTATATATTTTGGATATTAACCTCTTCCCCTTATCAGATGTATCATTGGCCTTGTAGTATAGTCTGATATCAGGTAGCATGATTCCTCCAACTTTGTTCTTTTTTCTCAAGATTGCTATGGCTATTCCGACTCCTTTGTGGTTCCATATAAATTTTTAGAATATTTGTTCTAGTTCTGTGAAATACGCCATTAGTATCTTGATAGGAATTGTGTTGAATTTATAGATTGCTTTGGGTAGTATGGACATTTTAATAATGGGAATTCTTCCTGTCCATATGCATGGTATATGCTTCCATTTACTTGTATGTTCCGCAGTTTCTTTCTTCAGTGTCATAACTTTCCGAGTACAGATCTTCTACATCCTTGGTTAAATTTATTCCTAGGTATTTTTGATGCAATTATAGATGGGATTGTTTTCCTAGTTTCTCTTTCTGATATTGGTGTATAGAATGCAACTGATTTCTGGATATTTATTTTGTATCCTGCTACTTTACTGAGTTCATTTTTCAGTTCTAGTAGTTCTTTTGTAGACTCTTTAGTATTCTCTATATACAGTATCATATCATCTGCTGCCCATAGAATGTTAAAATCTTACATAAAATGCCAGTGATTTGAATTCGGCAATGATAAGATATCTCATGATCAAGTACTACCACAAGGATATTCCTCCAGAAAATCCATTAACATTATCTGTCTATTATGGCTAAATGGTGTCCTCCCAAAACTCATATGTTGAATTCCTAATTCCCAGTACCTCAGAATGTGACTGTATTTAGAGATAGGGTCTTTAAAGAGATAATTAAGTTAAAATGAGGTCATTAGGGTCGTCCCTAATCCAACAGAACTCGTGTCCTTAGAAGAGGAAATTTGGACACAGACAGGTACAGAAGAAAGAGGTTGTGAAGACAGAAAAAAGATGGCCATCTATAAGCCAAAAAGAGATGCCTCAGAAAAAAATCAAATAGAGAAGCCTCAGCAAAAACTAACCCTAATTATACCTTGTTCTCAGACTTCTGGCCTCCAGAATTAAGAGCATATAAATATCTAGTGTTTCCTGGCACCTCTTGAACTTTTCTTTCCCTTTTTAAAAAAAAAAAAAATCCTCACCTGAGGATATTTTCCCATAGATTTTTAGAGAGAGTGGAAGAGAGAAGTAAAGACAGAGAGAAACATCAATGTGAGAAAAAAACATCGATTGGTCGCCTACTGTACGAGCCCTGACCAGGGCCCGGGCCTGGAAGGAGCCTACAACTGAGGTAGGTGCCCTTGACTGGAATCAAATCCGGGACCCTTTGGTCCGCAGGCTGATGCTCTATCCACTGAGCCAAACTGGTTAGGGCAAACTTTTCTACTTGGATCTCCTGCTGTCAGGGATGTGCATCCTCCCTTCTCTCACAGACCAGAAAACTCATGCCCCTTCCTGACTTCCCTGTTTACATCCTTGGCACCCTGCCTGCTCCCCCACAGTGGTTGCACTGCATAGGAATAAATTTCCTGGTCACCTTGGCCTTCCATTCCCTCCCTCTGGACGGGAGAGAGTGGGTGTGAGTTGCAGCCTTAGGGAGTGGTTAGCAAAAAGCACAGCGCCTCTAGCCACAGGATTTGAATACCCAGCAGGAGGGGCCTGTGTGAGTCATGACAGATAAAACCACAAGGCCCCACTGCTCCCCCACCTTTCGTGTTTTTCTTGGAATTGGGTGTGTGGGTGTGAGCGTCCTCTCACAAAGACCTCTGAAGCGATGTGTCCTGAAAGGAGGCTAACAGCTGACCCACACAGAGCGCTCTGGAGTTTACACAGCAGTTTCATTACACCTTGACTCATTTCCACTTTATGACAGTCATTGAGGTTGTGTTTATTATTCCCAGTCAAGAGCTGTAGAGACTGAGAGTGACTTGCCCAAGGTCATCACCAGTAGGTGGCCAGACTGAGACTCAGAGTCTGGTCTTCCTGCTTCCAGGTGGAGGAAAGAGGGTGCACTGGGCCACTCTTACTGCCAGGCCCTTGTCGGTTGTTACTTGTTACATGGGAAGTTGAGGCTTAGCTAAGTGGGGTGATTTGTTCAAGGTCTTCAGCTGATGATTGTGGCTTCCCTTTGCCAAGTCCCTGGCACAGGCAGACAGCTGTGGCAGGACAGGAGGACATGTCTGTGAGCTCATGAAAAGCAGGCTATGTGTCCTATAGGACCAGAAGACTGAGTATTCGGGTTCAGCTCCTCCAGCTGCCTCTTGCTAGGTCAAGTGTTACCTAAGGACAGCTGCTTAATATCTTGAAGCATCACTTTCCTCATCCATAAATGGGGATGATGGCAATGTTTGCCTCCTTCAGGTGATATGAAGACCGACGACACACTGCCTGCCTGAGTGTGCCTGAGCAGATCCTCACGAATTCTGGCTGTTGTTATTGTTGCCCCTATGTTTTTTAATCCCAAGCTCTGGGCTGAGTAACAGGTGCAATCCAAACCTGGTAAATGCATTTTAGTTGGAATAATGCTTAAAAGGTTTAAAAATGAGGTGGGTAGACATAGAAGTCAAAATTGCATAAAATTCAGTTGGGGTGAGGATAAAAGAAGAGAACCCTCACCTTAGCGTTTGCTAAGGTATTCTACGATGACAAACACCACCACCATCTGTCTCAGAGGCTTACAACAATCAAGGTTTGTTTTCCTCGCTTTGTAGGTGCTTGTGAACCAGCTGTGGCTCTGCTCCGTGTGCTTTCTTTATTCTGGGGCCCAGGCAGAGGGAAGAGGCAGGGGATGGACCACGAAGCTCCTGCTCACATCTGCAGGCCACACCAATCACACAGCTAAGCCCGATGTCTGGGATAGGGTAGGGGCAGCGGCTGTACCTCCCCCAAGGATGCACTGCAGGTCACAGAACAGTGAATGGGGAGTAAGACTACTCTGACCACCCTCTGGTCTGAGAGCTTTGGTTATTGTGGGGTCATGGTCTGATGCACCCCTTCTAGCTCACTCACTCTGATTCTCCACTCCCAAGCCAGAACAATTGCCTGAGGAAATTTGGGGGGCTCTCAACTAAGAATAGATAACAGAGTGATCTGTGAGGATCTCTTGTTCTGCAGATTTGGGTCATAGGTTTCAATCTTTGAAACTCCCATCATGGCAGTGGGAAACCGGGACAGCCTGCATATCCAGCCATAGGGGAATGGTAGGTGAACAGTGGCTTGTTCATGCAGTGGGATTCTATACCATTTCTAAAAGAAATAAACTACAGCTAAACATTGAATTGAATGGAAATAGGCAGTTCCTCAAGATGTTTTATATATGCAGTTATGACCTAGCAATTCCATTCTTAGTATAAACCCAAGAGAATGGAAAACATTTGTTCATACAAAACTTATATATGAATATTCATAGCTGCATTTTCATAACCCAAAAGGGAAGCATTCTAAGTGTCCAGCAACAGATGAATGGATAGACAAATGTGATAGATCCATAAAAGGGAACAGTGTTTGGCAACAAAAAAGAATGAAGCACTGATACATGGTACAACAACATGGATAAACCTCAGAAACATCAAGCTAAGTGGAATAAACCAGACACAAAAAACCCCCACATATTGTATGATTCTGTTGATAAGAAATGTCCAGAATAGGCCATATTATAAAGAAGATTAGTTGTTGCTAGGGGCTGGGAGAGGAGGGAGTGACCGCTTAAAGGGTACATACAGGGTTTCCTTTCAGGGTGATGAAAATGTTCTGGAACTGGATAGCAGTTGACATCGTGAATGTAATAAATGACAGTGGATTTTCTACTTTAAACTGGTTAAAATTTTATATGTGTTTTACTACTGTAAGAAAAATAATACAGAACACCGTATACATAGTATGTATGAAAACTTGCACAGAACAGTATATATCAATATCATGATAGTTGTTATCTTGGGAAGGAGGGAGGGGAATGAAGTAGTGAAGGGGTTTTAATTGTATCTGTTACATTTTATTGTCTTCAAATGTCCAAAGTTTCCATGTGAAAATGTCAACATTTGCCAAATCTGGGTTAGGCTGTGAATATTTCTTGTCTGGCCCTCTGCATTTTTCCGAATGTTTGAAATGTATTCTAATTAAAGGAAAAGAAAGCCCAGCAGCTTTGACAACTGCTTCTGGGCAGAAAAGTGTGAGCGTGTCTTCCACCCCCTTGTACTAGTACTTGGGGAGCAGGTGACTTAGGGAACAGGGAACATTAGATTTCATTGTATTTTTGCTTGGCTGCATCCCATTATTTTGGATTCTATTGAAATTAATGATGCAGGGACCTTATTTCTTTCCACCCAGACCTGGAACTTTGACTCTGATCAATGAATTTCATCTTCCGGAGGCACAGTGATGAGCTGGGGGTTTTAGCTCAGATAATTGCTTTTTTCTCTTTGTTTGGCCGAAGACAGAATTTTCCTTTCAGGCTGAAACTATTCATAGATAAGGCAGTAAACTTGTTTCTCAGATGTGAGGTTTTAAATGAGTTATTCCATCATCATTATAAGTGATTCTTCAATTTATAGGACCTCTCAGAGATGATGAAGTGGGAGAGGGAAGAAGCTCGGATGCTAATTTTAGATGTTACTGATTATGTCTTGGAGCAAACAAATTCATGGGGATGAGACAGGAGACGGTCAGGAGTTATTTTGCCTCAATAATATTTAATACTTCTCTGGGTCCTCTCCTTTTTCTTTGTAATATAAAGTGATTGTCCTCGTCATTTCAGAAGCACCTATGCAATAAAGTTAACAATAATATTAATGACATTCAGTTAAAGTCATATCTCCAGCAACAAGCATAATGCCACTGGGGTTGCCACTGTTCAAACCTTTCCTGAAGGTCCCTCCAAGGTCATGGTGTCCACCGAACAAATAAGAAAACTAAGGCCCAGTTTTACAACAAGCCTTGCCCAATACTCTAAAGTCTGTTTTTCTGTCAGAAGATCTGATTTCTGTGTGGTCTTCTCACAAATCTACCTTACTTGTCAATCTTGACTTCAAATGTCTATTGTATATTTCTAAAAAACAACAACAAAAAACCACCAACCTTTTCCTTCCAAGGACAGATTCCCTAGTAAAAAGACTTTTCTTAAGGACAATTATGCTGTGAAAAAAAACTCTGCATGTTAGAGTAAAAAAACCTGGTTCAAATCCCTGCTTTGCCTGAGAATGTGTATGATTTAGGCCAGTCACTTCTCTTGTATGAATGTCAGCTTTCCACCCTACAAATTGGGCTTAAGGATCCCTAAATCCAAGGGTTGTTGTGACACAGCAGATGCTCCCTTTGCTTGAGAAACTTTTAATCAAAGAGAGAGGTCCAGTTGGGGAGAAATTGAGCATAAGCATAATTTCAGATGCAACACAGACTCAGTCTTCCACATTGGTACATTAGCAATGAAAGCTGACTTCTCTCGGCCCTTACTAGCTGCTACACATTGTGCTTGTCAGTTTGTGGGTTTTCTTCTTTGATCCTCATATTGATGGGAAAATAAGGTACAAATAGGTTAAGCAACTTGCTAAAGGTCACACAGCTACGGAGGAGAAGCCAGAATTCACCACTGGGCCCGCTGGCTCAAGTATTTCTGCATGTAACCACAGAGCTGTCTTTCCTCTCTGCTTGCATGTGCAGATCAGTTAGATGTCTTCAGAAGGTGAACCCCAGACTTTCTTGTCTCAGTTATAAGAATCTTTGGAGCATTTCAGTGGGGAAAGTTGCAGCAGAAAGGAGTTACCTAGATGATGGTAGCCAAGCCCCAAAGTTTTCCTCCTTGACAGAGATAACCTTGCTATTTAATTCCTGGCTGTTAGCAGGATGATTTTTAACAAAAGATCATGTGCCAGTACCCTACTGTTTTAATCACTGAAGTTTTGTAATATATTTTGAAATCAGGAAGTGTGATGCCCACAGCTTTGCTCTTCTTCTTCAAGATTGCTTTGGCTAATTAGTGTCTTTTTGGTCCTATATGAATTTTCTGATTGTTTCCTCCATTTCTGTAAAAATGCCATTGGCATTCTGATGGGGATAGCATTGACTCTATAGAGCACTTTGGGTAGTACGGACAATTTAGCAATGTTGAGTTTTCTAAACCATGAACATGGGATATCATTCATTATTTGTGTAAAGACAGATAGATAGACCAGAGGAACTGACGGCTCTTTGACAGGGTTATAAAGCACACACAACAGGAAAAAGATGGTGTTGGGAAAATTAGATGTTTGTCTGCAAAAGAATGAACTCGGACCCTTATCTTCCCCATGTATAAAAATCAACTCAAAATGTATTAAAGATTTAAATGTAAGACCTGGAATTGTAAAACTCCTAAAAGAGAACATAGCAGAAGAGTTTCTTGACTTTAGTATTGGCAGTGATTTCTTGGATATGCTATCAAAAGCACAGGCAACATAAGCAAAAATAGACAAACTAAAGAGCTTCAAAGCAAAGGAAACAGTCAACAGATCGAAAAGGCAACCTATGGAAGGGGAGAGGAATATTTGCAAACCTTATATCTGATAAGGGATTAATGTCCAGAATATATAAAGAATTCCTACAGCCTAGCTGGTTTGGTTCAGTGAATAGAGCGTGGGCCTGTGGACTGAAGGGTCCCGGGTTCGATTCCGGTCAATGGCATATGCTTGGATTGTGGGCTCGATCCCCAGTAGGGGTCTGTGTGCAGGAGGTAGCCAACCAGTGATTCTCTCTCAAAATTGGTGTTTCTATCTCCTTCTCCCTCTCCCTTTCCCTTTCCCTTCCTCTCTGAAATAAATAAAAATATATTAAAAAAAGAATTCCTACAACTCAACAGCAAGAAACAAAGGACTTGAATAGACATTTCTCCAAAGAAGACATACAAATAACCAAAGTGCGTGTGAAAAGGTGCTCAACATCACTAACCATGAGGGAAATGCAAGTCAATCACCATGAGATATCACCTCATATCTCTTATCAAACAAACAAAAGATAAGTATAGGCAAGGATGTAGAAAAATTGGAAACCTTGTACATTGTTGGTGGGGATGTAAAATGGTACAGAAGGTATGAAAAAAACAGTATGAAAGTTCCTTAAAAATTTAAACAAGAACTATGGTATGATCCATCAATCCCATTTCTGGTATATATCCTAAAGAAGTCAGGATTTTAAAAAAACTACCTGTACTTCTGTGTTCATTACAGTGTTATTCACAATAGTCCAGTTAGAGAAACAGCCTAAATGTCCATTAACAAATGAATGTACTAAGAAAATGTGGTATGTATATACAATGGAATATTATTCAGACTTTAAAAAGTAGGAAATCCTGTTACATGTGACAAAATGAATGGAGGACATTACGCTAAGTGAAATAAGCACAGAAAGACAAATACTGCCTGATTCTACTTCTATGAAGTATCTAAAATAGTTAAACTCATTGCAGCAGAGTAGAATGATGGTTTCCAGGGGCTTGGGGCAGGGGTATTTGGGAAGGTGTTCTTCAACAGGGATATAATTTCAGGTATGCAAGACAAGTTCTAGAATCTGCTGTACAACATTGTGCCTATTGTTAACAATACTGTATTATGCACTTGCATTTTTGTTAAGAGGGTAGAGCTCTTAAGTGTTCTTACCACAATAATAAAGATAAAAGAGCTTGTGGAATTTCACTTTCTTAAGATAAAGAGAGGCTGAAGAGGGAGACCACATGCATTGAAAGGATGCTTTGAGAAGGTGACCCAGGATAAAATGCTCTCGCCTTCCAGATTCCAGGTCAGAGCAACTTTCTCTGCACCACCTGCTTTCACCTGCTCTGTCTGCACCAGAAAAATATCAGATCATTGATTCGCCTAACAGGACTTCTGACATTCTCCCCTGTGGACAGAGCAACCTGGGGGTTTCACAGAACCACTGTGAATAGATTTGGGCTCTGGTGAGAGCATTTTTGGTGCCCCCAGCAGGGTCTCATGTATAATGTTTGCATGGGGTTTGCAATGCATGTTGGGTAGTCATGACCTGGACCCCCTTCTTTACTGCTTTTTGGGGTCCTGGTACTCTATCCCTGTTCCCCATCTTAGGTGGCCTTAGGTCATAAGGACAGTAAAGAAGGAAGTATGGCCCCGTTTTCTCTTTCCCACCTTCTCTGGCTCTCCCTGCCCTCTCCTCACTTGCTTTTCCTTTTAGCCATGTACTTAAAGCCTCCTGGACCGAAACTCCTATAGCCCTGGGAATGTCCCAGTCCTTGTTAGGATGTATTTTACAGGTTGGTAAAACACATTCTATTGAGTGCTCTGTTTTTTTTGCCCCTAAATGAGGTCCAGATAATGAGGCCCTGTCTTCTCATCAACCTAAAAGTCTTCGATGTGGTTTTGTTGATCGTTCAGGTACTCTTCCCTTGTCTGTAGTTCTGAAATCTGTGATGCTCTGTAAACCAGAAGTTCTTCAGCTGGGAAAGTTCTTTTTCCTAACCTCACCTAGACTGATCCGAGGCTCTTTGTATGATTTATTTATTCTACTTAGGATGACTATGCATGTGTTTTGCTGCAGTTACTAGTATGTTTGAGTAGCAATGCTGCCCCAGACTTGGCTGGGAATGATACACAATGCAATAGAAGCAAGATATAGCTTTTCTAAAATTGAAAACACTTGACTTGCAAAATACATCAGGCCCTAAGGGTTTTGAATAAGAGATCGTGCACATATATAATGTACCACATGGGTTTTCGCTTGTTGCTATGTGTTTATGATGTTTTTAACTCGGCACTATCAGATAAAGAGTCTGTCACTCAAAACCAACCCCTCCTCCCTTTGGGATTATGTCCTTGGGAACACTCCCCAGAGTAGCATTATTTTATCAGAGGGGAGGAAAAGTTTTATAGCTCTTTGGCCTGGTGCCAGGTTGGGTTCCCTAAACTGTTGGGTTTGTGACTTTTACCCATATGTGGCTACTCTCTCTATACTCCACGGTTGCGGTGAGGACTTGCATGAAGATGTTATGCTATCTTACTCAGAGGAGGCTGTGAGGATGAGTAAGCTGCAGGACTTATACAGTTACCATGGCTTCTTGGATTTCCTGGATGCAATATGGTCACATCAATTCTGTTAGTTGGATGAGGCCACAGATAGTGGCTGACTTTCTAGGGGGCAGAGGTGAGAGTGTAGGGATGGAGCTCCTTACTGCTTCATAGGACTTCAGGCATGGCAAGGGCCTTTGACAGTGTGGTTCTCAGGAGGAGAGGGAGAAATATGCATCCATGCATCCATCCATTATCCATCTTTCATGGGATACTTATTGAAGTGCTTTCCTCATAGAATTCTGGTCAGGATTGAAGTAACTCATGCATACCTCTTAAAATATTGCTATTGTAAACATTCAACATCAGGTATTGTTGCTGAGTAATAATTATAAAAAATAAAGAATTGAATCAGGTTAAGCTTTAGGAGTTTGTCAGGAAATGAGAAGAACAACCAGGTTATTTCAGTATGGGTGATTAAAATTCTGCACATTTGTGATGTTTGTGATACTGGGATGCAGTCCCCTAGATCCTCTCAGTAACCCTGCAAGGCCAGCAGGACCTGCTAGATGGCCCCCTGATACCTGGGGTGAGGGGATGGAAGCCACTCACTTAGGATCCCACCTGCTCTCTCTGAGGACAGAACTCAGGTGGCTTATTTGAGCCCTCCCTTGGTGAAGTCTTCCCTGTGCCTTTCAGGTTTCAAAGGGACTTAAAGACTAAAAGATTTCTAAGAATCCCCTTGAATAGAACATTTCCTCTCCATTGCAAAGATGCAACATAACCCAGTTCTTTTGGCCTTTATTAAGATGGCTAATTGGGCACCACTAGAAAGTGAGGTCTTGTAAGTCATGCTAGGTTGGCAGCTGTGTTAATATGAAGATAATTTGTTTTGAATCCTTTGGACTGTTCTATCTTATAGACAAGCATCTGTGGAAGAGATTGGTGTCTGAAATAAAGGGTTTCCGTAGTTCCTGGAGAAATCAGGCATTCCAGTGTTCTTTTAGAATCATCCAGTCATGCGTCAGGGTTTTCTTTCTAAGTTCCCAAGAAGTTGCCACAGTTATAGCTCTGTTTATTTCTATTAAAATAAAATATTAACATGGTAGGGTTTAAAAGAGAAGTCACATAACTTTTTGACACTATCACGGGGTGGGGAAATTTCCCAGTCTTGAGCAGAGTTAGCTGAAGTGCTACTTGCTGACAGCATGGTTCAGCTGTGCCAAGAGTGCAGGGACATGTGGACACTGACCACAAACAATGGGGACTTCTGTGTTTCATGTCAGAGAGAATGACCTGGGCCGTGCATGGGCTTTAAGGACTGGGGTCTGGCCCCGGCTCTGACATTTGTTCTTGGATGACCTTAGGCAAGTCACTCTCCCTCGGCCTGTTGTCGTTGTCCCGTCTATAAATGAGGATGCTAGACTGCATGGTCTCAAAATCCCTTTCACTTTTGGAATCCCAGGATTCTGTGAGGTCAGTGTTTGTAGCTTTGTAGCCCATTTGAAAACCACACCCTATCCACTTAGGTCCACCAGAGGGCGATGTGACCCATGTGTTGGCCCTGCCCCTGACCAACCAATCACTATGGTAAGTGCCCTGAAAGAGGAAAGGGGAAAGACAGGGCCCAGTCCCTGCCTTCCACAGAAGGTACATGGAAAAAAAGACACGATTGAAATTGTCCCTTAGGCCTAGAATTGACAAGGGATCTTCAGTCTATTGGTTTTGATCTCACATCAGTTCCCTGGGCCAGATGCGATCTTCCCATTTCACAGGTCAGGGAAGTAAGGCCCAGGGTATTGAAAGGACTTGCTTTGGGCTATTGTGTTTCCAGTGGTGGACTCAGGACCTTATATCTTCATCCCCACTGATTCCTCTGGCCATTTTCCACTGGACTTCAACAAGGTGCCTCCGTTTCTAAGGAGATTCTGTTGAGTTGAGAAGACAATTTACACATAAGATGATTAGGGCAAAATTTGAATCGATATTTGATAGAGCTAAGAGTTAGAAATGAGGTGCCTGGATATACTAAAACTTCTTTCCAATGAAGCTCTTCTTTTGGGATTTAGACTAAAAGATCAATAATAATATGTGGTGGCCGACAGGAGTTGAAATGGTCCAGATTATAAGTTGCAGACAGTAGAATCCGCTCTGGTTCGTTCATGTACAAAGGCATTTTTGAAAGGGTATCAGGAAAGTCTCAGAATCTCCAGGAGGGCCAGAGAATGAGAATCTAAAATTATGCATCCAGAAACTATGACCAATCCCACTGCAGGGACTTTTCTAGGAAAAAACACTGTCACAGCTGCTTGGCACCTGTGATGCCTGGGACTGGTAGCAGCATTGAACTACTATCAATTGAGTCTCTCTTTATGTGCTGGTCATATTTCTTATCTCAGTTGGTCCTGAAGGATAGGTATCATTATCCTTCCTTTACCCATACTTGCTTAGGTAAGTCCAGGCCTCTCTGACTTCAAAGTCTGGGCTCCAGTAGAACAAAAGGGTATGGACCATTGGGCTTGAGATAGGGTCTAGCCCCAGTCCTCAGAGGGCAATTTCAGAAGATGAGGGACTTTTCTTGGTGTTTCTTGCTGCCTTTGTAACCCTGTAGTAACAAGGAAAGAGGAACAAAAAGGAATAGATTTGGCCCCGTGTAACAGAAAACCCAAAATAAGTGACTTAAACATGTATGGATTTCTTTTTCTTTTTCTTTTTTAAAATCCTTACCCGAGGATATTTTTCCATTGATTTTTAGAGAGAGTGGAAGAGAGAGGGAAAGACAGAGAAACTTGGTGTGAGAGAAACACATCGATTGGTTGCCTCCTTCACGCGTCCTGACTAGGGCCTGGGTTGGGAAGGAGCCTGAAACCAAGGTATGTGCCCTTGACTGGAATCAAATCCAGGACCCTTCGGTCCATAAGATGACACTCTATCCACTGATCCAAACTGGCTAGGGCAGGATTTATTTTTCTTGACCTAAAAGAAACTTGAAGGTTGGCAGTTTGGGGTTGGTACAGAAGAGGGACAAAAGTCATCTGAAACCAGGTTTCTTCTGTCTTTTATCCCTGCCATTCTTACCATGGTCAAAATTGGCTGCTGGAGCTCCAGCCATTGTGTTCACATCCCATGTGGAAGAGCAGAATGGCAAAAGTGAGCCAAAACTTAGACATATGTATCTGCAAGGAGCCTTGGAAGAGATTTTCAGCTGGGCATGTTGCCTGTAGTCCTTGTATAAAGAATAAAAGCAAGAAAGAGAAATGGGTGTTGGATAGGCCTATTGTCTTCAAACATTTCTGCTCAGATAGCCTTAAAAGAATTTTGAAATATTAGTAACCACCTTGTACATTTTTATATTATCCCTGAAAAATATTTTTTTAAATCACAGATGTGTATGGATGTGAAGGATATAATTTCTGGCCCATTTTAAATATTGATATACAAGATAAAACTATTATATCACCTTTTAAAATACATCCAATGGTATGTAAATTAATTATAATTTATAGAATATATCCAATGGAGTGTAAATGCAATCATAAGATTAGAACCATTAGTAATATATCTAATATGTACTTCAACTTACAAAAAATAAATAAAATCAAAACAAGATAATGACTAGAATAATAGTACCATTATAATCACATTAAATAGAAAAGCTTCCATCAACATTATAAGAATGTAGCAAATACAGTATAATTCATTTAAAAAATATTCCAGTCAATTTTATAATTGATTTTTCATAAAACTATTTCTCAGAAGAGAGGCTTCAGACACCCATGAAAAGATAAGAATTCAGATTAGAAATATGTAACATGCCAGGATTTGCTAATTTACTGTTGAAAAGTACCTATATTTGCTCTTAGATATTTTAAACAAATGAGTAATTATTATATTTCATACATAAGACAGATGGTACTTTACTTACATTAGAATTATATAAACCTTTCGATGTATATTTAAATCATTTTACTTTGAATTTTATAAGTTAATTTTTATTTTTTTCAAAGGCTGACTAGGTTATTAGCCAATACAGTATTAGGATCAACAAATGTTAGACTGTACTACATTTAGTTATAATATATCTAACTTATCCAATTTCAAGTAATATATGAGAAGTGACACACTCTTAGTTTGTATTTAGATATGTCTCTTTGAAACAAAATTATTAATTTTTATGAATGTGATAAGAAACAGCCTTATTCATTAAAATGAGCAGTACTGATAGCCCAAATATAACTCCTTTGCTCTACCAAGTTTTGGAGTTTTTGGTTAATGAAATGTAATTTGTCCTATTTTAGCTCAATTTACATTTCGAATTTTCTGTCCTGTAATTTTCCAGCATAGAACCGTTGCTCCATTAACATTCCTTAAGAATACTTTATATACTCCTTTCTCTGACTCTTTCTACTGCCTTTTTACTGTTTTTTTTTTTAAACTCTTCCTTATTTGCTATAGACATAGTAAAGTTATACCTCCTCCAGGAACCCTCCCCAAACCACCCAAACTCTATGTGTGGTGTAGTGGCTTCAGAATTTAGTAAACCTAAATTCAAATCTGTTCTTTGCTACTAACTAGTTGGTTGACTTGTGTAGATAATTTGATGTCTTTGAAGCCTGTTGTATTCATGAATGAATGTTAGATACAGGAATGTATAAACTCCTAAACATCAGTGGCTTATCACAATAGAATTTTATTTCTCACTCAAGCTCAATGAAGGGGCACTCTGCTCCATACAGTGATTCAAGGGATCTGACCAAAGAGTATTGGTCCTCTTCAACATATGACTCCCAGGATTCTACTATGTCACATTTAAGATGTGACATAGAGAAGGTGAAAAATGAAGGCTCACACAGAGCTTTTATGGGCCAGGTCTGGAAGTGGCACATGTACTAATAACTTCTATTGGTTCGAACTCATCCCCAGAACCATTCCTGCAAGGGAGATTGAGAAATGTCTACATGTATGAACAGGAAGCTGAGAAATGAATTTGTTCAAGATTTGCCAGTCTTTGCCACATCGAGTTTCTTCTCCCACTGCATATTAAAAATAGAAAATAATTTTCATCTCATGGCTTATTGTGAGGATTGAATGTAATGCCATATAGAAAGTATTAACATAGTACTGGCATATAGTAGGTACTCAAAGATGTTTAGTTTCTCCATCTTTTGAATTTCTGACTTTAATTTTGGTCTTATACATAAAACTGCCTTGGCTTATAATGAGTCTTCTTTATCACTGAGCTTCCATTGTGCCAGGCATGATGACTGGTGTAGAGTAGGTATTTGATGCAAATCTGGTGGTTGACTATTTGCATTTGTTGAGAAGGGGAGAAGGTTGAGGCCTGCATACTCCAAAAGTTCAGAAGTTACAGACGTCAGATAGTCTGGATTGAATTAGGCCCAGCTCTAATGGAGAGAAGTGGTTTAATAATTGTGGCATGTTACTTCCTTTTTGCACAATTGTTTAAAGAAGCGAAATGGAGTGGACAGTGCTATGACTCCAAGACCACAGTGGCCAAGGAACCATGGATGTGCAAGGTGAGACTAGGGAGTAGGTGGGGACACTTCTGCAAGAGGAAATGCTACCCTTTGCCTCCCTACATACAGGGACCATTTTAAACATGGAATGAAGAGCTTGCAAATTGTGCGGTGGGGATAAAGGAAGTCCAGGCTCCAAGTCTGTGTAGTGGGGAATTTAAGATGGACAAAAATGACTTTAAGTGATAGCTCTTGGGTTTCTGCCTTTATTCCCCTAAAAGGGAAGTGTGAGCTTCCAGGGTGAGGGTAATGATGATCAGCCCCAAGTTGTTCTTTGGAACTTGGCCTGGTTGGGTATCCCTTGTCCCTTGGGGGCCCTGGTGTTCAAGAGGAGTTCTGTCCCAGCTCCATTTCTTCCTGACTTTATGGCCCTTCACCTCCCAGACTGAAAGTGTCTCCTCCATTTATGAGATGGGAAGAGTGTTATTTATTTTACAAAGTTGTTGCAAGTGGTATATAAATAACACACAATATTAAGCATATCACCTTCCTATCCCTGAGCCAAACCTGTTTTCCCCCTAGTGTTGAGTATCATCATGCACTCAGTTGCTCAAGCCAGAAACCTGAGCATCCTACTTACACTTCCTTCTCTTTACACCATTGCATTCTATCAATTATCAAGGGCTGTTGAATATGCCTTCTTAATATCTCTGGTCTTCTTCATTCACCTTTCCATCTCTCTGACAATACTTTAGTCCAGGACACTGTTACTTCTTCACTGGATGACAGCAACAGCCTCCCAAAGATCTTCCTGACTCATCTTGCCCCTGACCAATTCTTTCTCCTGAGTGCAACCAGAATAATCTCTATGAGATGGAAATCATATTAAGTTATTCCCCTGTTACAAGTCCATTCACAGACCCCCAGGACCCTCTAGAGCAACGGTTCTTAACCTGTGGGTCGTGACCCCTTTGGGGGTCGAATGACCCTTTCACAGGGGTCGCCTAAATACATCCTGCATATCAGATATTTACATTACGATTCATAACAGTAGCAAAATTACAGTTATGAAGTAGCAACGAAAATAATTTTATGGTTGGGGGTCACCACAACATGAGGAACTGTATTAAAGGGTTGCAGCATTAGGAAGGTTGAGAACCACTGCTCTAGAGTGTTTCAGAAGACCAAAGAAAAACCAAGCGATGCTTTAAAGAAAAGGAGGGACACTGTTTAATACGCCAGCAGACTCAGGGAATAACTTTCCAAATCTGAGTGAAGAAACATGCAGGGGACTTCTCTTTATATCTCCCTGTGGTTTTTGTCCCGCAAATATGGATTATGCTTCCGGTCCTTTTCGCAGGCCTTGCAAGAAGGCCCCCAGTGTTGGGGGTCTCCAGGCCATATTAGTAAATGGCAACAACAGCTATGAAAATGCCAAATCCCCCCAAATTAGTGTTAACCATGACTTCTCTCTTCCCCCAACCCCACATCCAGTCCAGTATTAAGTTTGTGGGATCTATTTGAAAAACGTAATCCAAAAGAATCCAAATAACCCATTTTTCTTGAATCTGCATCTATACACTGTAGCCTCATTTTCTTTTGCCTTGGATCATCCAGTCTCCTAACTGGTGTCTTTCTTTCCTTGCTTGTACCTATACAATCTATACTCTAAACTGCAGACAGGCTGCTCTTTGAAAATATCATTCAGATTATGTTACTACCTTGCTTACTTAGAATTAATTCTGGTTGCTTGTAGATGAAAGCCCAACTCTTTCTCATTAGATAGTGCCCTACATGATCTGGCTCTTATATTCCTGTCTGACCTCATCCCCTACTACATTGCCTCTCCATACCACCTCTTCTTTTTAAAAATACTAGAGGCCTGGTGCATGAAATTTGTGCACTCAGGGCCGGGGTCGGGGGGGGGGGGGTTCCTCAGCCCAGCCTGCGCTTTCTTGCAGTCCAGGAGCCCTTGGGGGATGTCTGACTGACAGCCCGCAGTCGGACATCCTTAGTGTTGCTCCGGAGGCGGGGGAGGCTCCCGCCACTGCTGCTGTGCTTGCCAGCCGTGAGGCCGGCTTCTGGCTGAGCGGTGCTCCCCCTGTGGGAGTGCATTGACCACCAGGGGGCAGCTCCTGCATTGAACGTCTGCCCCCTGGTTGTCAGTGTGTGTCATAGCGACTGGTTGTTCCGCCTTTTGGTCGATTTGCATATTAGCCTTTTATTATATAGGACTAGAGTCCCGTTGCATGAAATTCATGCAAGAGTAGGCCTTCCTTCCCCCAGATGCCGGCACCGCCTTCCCTCTGGCACTCGGGACCCGGGCGTCCCTCTGGCACCTGGGACCCAGACTTCCCTTGCAGAGGGAGGCCCTGCCCACCCACCACAGCCAGCCGTCAGTGGCCTGGGCCTCCCTCTATGGGGTGATCGTGAGGCAGTGGACAGGTCCCCGACCAATCGCATTGCACCTGCCTTGGCTGGCCTGGCGCTAGAGGGTGTTATATTGCGGTCCCGGATGGTTATCTGAATGGTCATCCGGAAGGTCATCCGGACAGTCGTTCCGCTGTTCGGTGTCCAGTCTAATTAGCATATCACCCTTTTATTATTATAGATTGCCATCCTAATCAGGTGAGATTTTAAAATCAGAAAACCCTTCAGAAGGCATGGCTCTGAAGAGTGACTCTCAACATGTACAGCACAGCCAGTTTTGTCTCTAGTGGGGCTGCTGTACCTCTAGTTGAGCAACATTGTCTTTCCATTACTGGGCATGCTGTGCAGACAATGCATATCTACACCCATAAATGATGGAGCCACCTTCAGTTCACACTCTGAAAAGAGGCAGAGTTGAGACTCTGCCAGGGTCCAGCAGCATCACAGCTATTCACGTGGTTGAATACCCAGTAGAATCCCACTTGATCTAATTTGCCAGTTTTGTGTTTGCAGGCAGTAGTAACCATGGTTTGTTTGGGGTTTTGCCCACTGACTGCCTTGTTCTTAAAGCCTCTTACATTTTATTTCAATAAAGAGTGTTGTGATTAACATATCGAAATCACAGCTCTCTCTACACATTGTTTTCTGTACTTCAGCAAATTGCTGAATTTGCATGATACAGTATGCATATGCAATATATCTTGGAGAGGATCTGAGGCTTACAGTGTAATTATGGCTTTGAAATTTTAGGAGCAGGAAATTCATCACATATGCCATAATATACAACCATGAAAGATGACCCATAGCATTAAATCAAACTGTTTAAACTAAAAAACTGCTATTGAGGTGCTCTTTCTTCCTTTTTATTCTAACTTCTCAGAGTTAAAGGCTATTCAATCAGCAAGGTCCAGAGAAAACAGGTTTTTAATGGAATAAACTGAAATCAGCTTCATTAAGCATTGAGTGTGAACTGACTAATTAGCACATCTAATCTCTTGTTAAAATTCCCCAGTGAATTTTAAGAGGAGGATTTTCCTCTGCTTCACAGCATGTCAACAGAAAGGACCTGTGGGCTTGATGTCATTTTAGGAGGCCAATGCATTTAGCTCATTCATTTAGTCAATACTGTTGAGTGCTTACCTTGTGGCAGGCTGTGTCCCACATGCATGGACTATAACCATTGACAACATAGGCAGGGTCCTCTGCTCTCAAGGAGCTTATGTTCTAGTGGAGATGGAGAGAGACAGTTAATAAGAATAAACAAACATGATTTTGGATATTGCTGTGTGCTCTGTATGGACAGTAGGAGCAATGGAGAGAATTATGGCAGAAGGGGGTATGGATCAGGCTTACTAGGGTTGGGGAAGGCCTCTCCAAGAAGGTGACCTTTGATCTGAGATGAACTGATGGAAAGGAGGAAACCACATGACATTTTGGGAAGAACATTATGAGCAGGAGACCAACCGGTGCAAAGTGTTGAGAATTCCTGGAGGAGGATCATAGGAATAGTGGTCTTGGCAGGTGGGGTCCTGTTATGTAGGACCTGGTAGACACAGTCACCAAATCCCCACAGGGGACATTTGCTTCTAATTGCAATGGGAAGCCATTGGAGGGTTTTATGCATTATTTAGACCTTTTGAGAAGTGTGTACGAGAGCAGATAAAGGCCAAGGTGATGAGGACAGAAGATGTTTGGCTGGGCTTCCCGGTGAAAGAGAATTGTTGCAGAAATGGGGCTTCAGACAGGACTGGATGATTCATTACTCTTGCATGGAGGGTCCATTATTTTCCCATTGCCTCTTGGATTCAAGCTCTACCTCACACATTCCTTAGGAATAATCAAATAGAAAAAGAGCCTTTTTTTTTCTTTTTTAAGATGGTCTGAATGGATATTGGTGCATGGTCTTAGAATTTCCAAACGCTGTACCTTGTAGATTTCATTTCCAGAGTGAGATGTCTTTATTGCCTCTGAGGGAAATTAGTGTGTTTACCCAAAAGTCCTTTAAAATTTTTAGCTTCTGTAATGCTCTTGGTCACGTCTTTAACCTTTTCAATGGGGGAAGTATAGTGACTGAGCTCCAAAGCCACACCAGGACGTGAAATAAAGCTTGGCTCTTCCTCCTGAATCTGCCCCAGGTGAAGAGCATCTTCTCCCTGGTTTTTTAAAAAATTTAATTTAATTTTTCTGTCTCCCTTGTTCTTTTTTTTAAACATATTTTTATTGATTTCAGAGAGGAAGGGAGAGGGAGAGAGAGTTAGAAACATCAATGATGAGAGAGGATCATTGATCGGCTGCCTCCTGCATGCCCCCTACTGGGGATTGAGCCTGCAACCCAGGACCCTTCAGTCCGCAGGCCGACACTCTATCCACTAAGCCAAACCAGCTAGGGGCATCTCCCTGGTTCTTAAGGCTGTCATTGCTAACTATGAGAATCTTCTCTTGTGAGCTAAATAAACAAGTGTTTAAAACCATTTGTCAAAGCTTTCCCTAATTTTTAAATTTTGCCCCTTTTAGAGCCTCAATGTTATTCCAGTTTACATAGAAAATTCAAGACCCATTCCACGAGGAGTGAGCTGGAGGAGACCGAGGGAGGGAAACTGAGGGTTGAAGATGGAAAAAGGTTTTCCAGATGTTTGGAACATCCAATGCAAAGGCACTGAGTTGTTGAGCTTTGGAGAGAGTTCCAAGTGGCTCAGAGTGATCAGACGTTCTGGGAATGGAGTACAAAGGACTCTGTGAGAAGATGGATGGTGTAATTCTATTCCAACTCTTGGTTCTATTATATCAGAACTAATGTGGTTGAGGACAAAGATCTTTAGATCCGAATTTCAGATTAGTTTTATTCCTCCACTTGATTGACACCATCCAAGAGTATTTTTGAACCCCCAAAGCAAGGCAAAGCAACAAGACTAGCAGAGCGGGGTCTTTCTGCTCCCTCTGCAAATGTATTGGCAGTGGGGCCTCTGCTTTGTGAAATTGATCCCCTGTTAAGAAGAGCAAAATGAGATAATCAGTGTGTGTGTGAGTGTGTGTGTAACGGAACTAGGGGAAGGGTTGGGAGCCAACAAAATGAAATGATCATGAATACATTTTCTGAGTTCCTACTTTGTTACAGAAGCTGAGGGGTTAACATGGATTTCATAAAACTACTATTTTTGGTTGGAGAAGTACCTGGCAGCTTATCTCACTTTCTACAGGATTCTTGTTTCATCCTTGTACTAACATTTACATTAATTTGCTTTGATGGTCTCAAGTCCACATGGCAGACTACACAAGATAGAAATGTACTCACATTAGCAGAAAAGAAAAAAAAATATGCAGCTTGTCTATAAAAGCTGACTCACACCATCTGTGAACTGACATATCCCCCAAGAGAATTTTGACTTTCCTTCTTGAATATTTTGCACAAATGGAAAGAAGGGCATGAAAACAATAGATAGTGTTCAGCTCACTGAAATAGACTTCTGACATAAAGATACCTAATAGATAACATTCAAGGAGAATGTAGAAGGTGCTAAACAGTTTATATATGTGGTCTCATTTAATGCTCATGATAATTGAATGAGGAGGCATACTTGTCCCATCCTCATTTTGCTAATGAATGGCCATTGCTCTGAGCCATTGCCCATGTCATGCATCTCCTGGAACTAAGAGATCCTGAGTTGCTTGCCTGCAGTAACTCAGCAGGTGAGGAGTAGAGTGGAGAGTAGAACCCCAGCAGTTTTACCCCAGGCAGTAAACACTCCCATGGTGAACAAGACTTCACCAGGTTTTTTCCTTGATGAACTTTTTCTAAGATTTACAATCAGAGTGGGATTTCACTTGGAAAGATGCTCACTTCTCCACTTTTTAATGGGCTAGAAAAAGATAAACTTTACAGTAAAATCATAAGGACTCACATTTTTCTGGAGACCTTGGTTTTGGAATGTCTGTAAAATCAAATACTGAGAATGGCTCTGAAATTCATGGACCACCTGGAGACCATGAAAACATTAAAAGCAGAAGGATCAATGTGCAAAACTCAGAGATAAGTAACTCAAGTGGACTGTGAGACAGTTTGCAAGGGAGGAGTGGTGGGAGGTGAAGCACAGGTATCCCTGACCTGGATCACAGAGGACCATGCCTGGGAGGAGACGGAATTCACCCCAAGGGCTATGGAGAGTGACACTGGAGAGTTACTAGTTCAGACCAGTCACTGAGTGCAGTGCAGGGACTCAGTGGAAAGGGCAGACTATGTATCGAGTGTCTGGTTAGAAGGTGATTGCAGTGGTAGGGCCTCAACTAGTGTGGAGAAATGAGATTGTAGTCGAAACATGGAATGGAGGGATGACAGGGAAGGATTCCATTCATGTCCGGAAAGAGTTTGCAGATTAGAGGGTGAACCTCTTAAGACAATGACAAGGTCATTTTATTTCAATTAAAATGTAATTTATATACAGTGAAATACAGAAATCTTAAGTTTGACATATACATAAAGCTATGTAACCTACATCCCTATCAAGATATAGAACATTTATATCATCCCAGACAGTTCCTTATTATCTCTTTTCAGTCAATTTATGACTCTTTCCTGCCTAAAGGAAATCATTTTTTGATTTCTATCTCTGTAGATTAGTTAGGCCTGTTCTACAACTTCATATAAATGGAATCATACAGTATGTACTCTTTTGTGTCGTGCTTTTTTCACTCAACATAATGTTTTTGAGATTCATGCACGTGGTTGCATGCTGAGTAGTATCCTGTTGTATGTATATACTGCAGTTGGTTTATCCATTCTCTAGTTGATGGACCTTGGGTTGTTTCCAGGTTTTGGCTGTTATGACTGTCTTCTCAATACATTTTTTGGGGGGAATATTTACTTTAACTGCTCTTGAAAAAACCCAAGAGTGAAGTTACATAGGGTCATACATAGGTAGATATATGAGGTAACCGTATAAGAATGTATGAGGGTTATAATTAGTCCATATCTTTGACAACACACGGTATTGTCAGTGCTTTTAATATTAACCATTCTAGTGAGTGTGCTGTGGTTTCTCATTGTGGTTTTATTTGCATTATTTTAATGACTAATGCTCTTAAGTACTTTTTCACATGTTTATTGGTTACCCTTAGTAACACACATGTTCAAGTTTTAGCCTACATTTATATTGGGTTGTCTGGCTTATCTGAGTTGTAGGAGTTCCTTATATATTCTGAAGTCTAACATTATTTTCCTTTCATGGTTAGTGTTTCCTGTGTCCTGTCTAAAAAAATCTTTGCCTGCGCAAGGTTGGAAGTTATGCCTTTTTACTTTCAGTTCTTACATTTAGACCTATGACTCATCTCAAATAAATTTTTGATGCATGAAATGAGTTATTATTTTTTGTATACATATCTAGTCGTTTTTATGTCACTTATAGAAAAGACTTGCCTTTCCCCTTTGAATTATTTGGCTTTTTGTAAAAAAAAAAAATCAGTAGAAAGTATAAATGTGGGAGTATTTTAAAACTGTATTCTAATCCACAGACCTATGTATCTATTCTTCTGTCAGTGTTTTGATTACCATAGATTTATCATAAGTCTTGAAATCAGGTAGAAGAAATCCTCTATCTATGTTCTTTCACAAGATTGTGTTGGATACTCTAAGTCCCTTGTAATTCCTCATGCATTAGAATTAATCTATCGATTTCTATGAAAAAGTATGGGAACTTGATTGCTATTATATTGGATTTATCAATCAATAATAGGGAGAAAGGACATCTTAATAAGATCTAGTTTTCTGATATGAGAAGTGGTAAATTTCTCCACTTTTTAAGGTCTTCAAGTTCTTTAAACATTGTTTAGCACTTTTCATTGTAGAGCAGGAATTGGCAAACTTTTATGGTAAAAAGCCAGATTGTAAATATTTTACACTTTGTGGGCCAAGAGACTAAATCAGATATCTAGGTTCTCATATAACAAAGAAAACAAATTTCTGACATTTTTTATTGACAAAATTCATAATATGGAGTATAATTTTTTTGTAATACAGATCTAATGAGAAGAATAGAATTCTTTTTTCAATGGATAACATTTTTGCTTAAATGGAGTTCAGAGTTAGTTTTCTCTACCATAAAATTCAGTTGCAAATATTCATCTGTGAATAGTTGATCTGTAATGAGACTTTCTGTATTTTATGTTTGGAAAGAGTTGCTCCTCCCCCCCCCCCCCGTCCCCCCATCCCCCATAGGTGCTCAGAATCCTGATACCAAACCATGAACATATGTCTGTAATTGAGCACCTTCACCATTCACCATTCAGAAGTCATTTAGCAAATCTATTAGATTCTTCTCTTGGCATTTCCTTTGAGCATGTCCTTACAATGCAGATAAACCACCTCTAACTGAAAATGAGGTGGGAGCTCCTCAACTGCCTAGTTGCATCAGTTTTGAAATATGGACCCTTCCTTTGCACTTACATTGAGGTTTAAAAAACACTGCTGGAAACTGAAATTTGAGCTGAGAACACACTTACGCCTCAAATTTGTGTGGGAATGGAGATTTTGCTTCTTGTTTTAACTTCTGTCAGCATGGTTAGTGCATAAAGTAGCTTGATGGTGTTTGTGATTTAGACAGTGTTAGTTGTAGTCAAATGACTTCATTGCAGTATATGTTTCACAAAGACAGGCTGTTGCTTTACAGTTTCAGGTTGAACTCATCGAGAAATATTATTGAGCCCAGCTAGCATGGCTCAGTGTTAGAGCATTGGCCTATGAACCAGGAGGTCATCGTTGGATTCCCGGTCAGGGCACATGCCAGGGTTGTAGGCTCCGATCCTCAGTGGGGGTTGTGCAGGAGGCAGCCAATCAATGATTCTCTCTCATCATTGATGTTTCTCTCCCTCTTCCTCTCTGAAATCAATTAAAAAACAAACAAACAACAACAACAACAAAGCACCTAATGCTGGGCTCTGGGACAGGCACTGTGAACACTAAAAAAAAGAAAGAAATATTATTGAGTTTTTAGTAAAAGCTAATTTCTGAAGCCATTTAGTTTGATAATACTACTGGTTGAGGCAAGTTCTTCCTATTCAGAAAAATTTCAATCTCATTGATGAGCTTAAAAAATTTTGCAATACATGTTTACCACTGCTAAACCATGAAACTATTGTATGGTAGGGGAAGTCAAGATAGTCACTTTTATTTTTGACAAAAAATCATGGAACTGACATGGAACTTCTTTAACATAGGAGTGAATGAATTTAACCATTGATACTACTGATTTAATAACATATGATTCATTTAAGTATTTTCTGCAAACTACCTACTATTGAATAATATAATGAATAAATCAATGACCTCAAACACCTTACATTTTCACAAGCTTTGTAAATTTGTCCAACTAAGATTTCTGCTCTACACACATTTTTACTACCCTCAGTTATAACACATCTTCATAGATTCTGCTGTAATTTGTTCTAAACTAGTGTTTTCTCAACCTCTTTGATAGTATTCTTTTTTTTTTTTAATCCTCACTAGAGGATATTTTTTTTCCATTGATTTTTTTTTTTTTTTTTTAGGGAGAGGGAGAGACTGAGAGAAACACCAATGTGAAAGAGACACATTGATTGGTTGCCTCCCGCATGCTCCCAACCAAGTCCGGGAGCCTGCAACCCAGGTACGTGCCCTTGACTGGAATCTAACCTGGGACCCTTCAGTCAGCAGGCCAATACTCTATCCACTGAGCAAAACTGGCTAGAGCAGTGGTTCTCAACCAGAGCAGTGGTTCTCAACCTTGCTAATGCAGTTCCTCATGTTGTGGTGACCCCCAATTTCATTGTTACAAATTGAACATAATTAAAGCATAGTGATTAATCACAAAAACAATATGTAATTATATATGTGTTTTCCGATGGTCTTAGGCAACCCCTGTGAAAGGGTCATTCGACCCCCAAAGGGGTCGTGACCCACAGGTTGAGAACCACTGGGCTAGAGTGATGATATTCTTACCTGTAGTTGTTCTACAAAATCTATTCATAGAGGTCAAATGTTCAGTCATTTCAAATTTGGCAGTGACTTCTTGAATAAACAGCTGAGCAGTATTGGTAACATCTGTCAACTCATCAAGAGCCAAGGAAAATAAATCATTTGTCTTGTTTTTTAATTGACTACTGATGTTCCTCCCATTGTCCTCAACTCTTCAAGCAACTGTTCTTGCCAAAAGATAAATAGTCTTAAGCAAGTTTATTTTCTGTGCTCTGAACACATTTCTTTAGCTGCTACAAACATGATTTAATTAACTCACCATTAGTAAATGGTTTTCCTTCCTTGGCTAACAAATGAGCCACTTGGAAACCTATTTTGATTGCAGCTTCATTTCTGTTATTTACGTATTTTTTTGTGAAGAAATTTTGCTGTGAGGAGATATTTTATTTTATTTTTAAAAAAAATATATTTTATTGATTTTTCACAGAGAGGAAGGGAGAGGGATAGAGAGTCAGAAACATCGATGAGAGAGAAACATCGATCAGCTGCCTCCTGCACACCCCCTCCTGGGGATGTGCCCGCAACCAAGGTACATGCCCTTGACCAGAATCGAACCTGGGACCCTTCAGTCCGCAGGCCGATGCTCTATCCACTGAGCCAAACTGGTCAGGGCTATTTTCAATTTCTAGATTTTCTGATCATCGCTATCCCATGAATTGGAAATTGTGTGACAAATGCTTACTCTGGTAATGTTGACATACGTTGTATTCTATTAGAACAGCTATAGTGCTGTTGCATAATAAACACACCGCATTGCCATCTACTTGATAACAAAATAATTCACCAGCACTTGCCCTTCATGTGAGACACTTTCTCTTTAGTGAAAAGGAAGTGCAATTTTCTTTTTTGTTTTAACATTATGGATCTGTGCTGGTAACAATAAAAAAGTATGAGGCTCAAATGCTGTTAAGTGATAAGTGTATCACTGTGATCTGTAGTTTCCTGCACGGCAATGAGAGGTGGTGAGATATGGTTTCTGTTGAAGCTACTCAATGCTACGGTTATTGTGCAAAAGCAGCTATCGATGCTGCTGAGGCCAATGAGCATGTATTCTAATAAACACTTTTTATGGACACCCAAATTTGAAATTCATGTTGTGGAAAATTCTTATTATATTATTTTTCTTTTGATTTATTTTGAATCACCCAACATTAAAAACTGTGAAAGCCATTCTTATCTGTGGACTGGTGGTGGTGGCAAACCAGATTTGGCCTGCTGGTGGTAGCTTGCCAACCTCTACTTTAAATAGTCAATTGTCTTTTAAAAGATTAACAAATTAGGTAAGATTTCTTTTTCTATTCCCTCTTATATCTTCCATTTCTGGTGTTTTCATGCCTTTGTGTAGATCTTTGCTATGGTATCATTTTCCTTAAACCTGAAGAAATTCCTTTAACATTTCTTTCAGTGCACATCTGCTGATGAACTCTCTAAGTTTTTGTATATTTTATTTTTTATTTATATTATTTTTTCCCATCACCATTTATCTCTTATATCCTCTTCCCAACTCTACCACTCCTTCCCCCCAGTTTTTGTATATTTTACATAGTTTATTTTGCCTTCATTATTCCCTTTTAAGTATTTTTATGTTCATAAACACAAAACAGCAAAAGCAATACACCAAATAAAGACTATTATTAATGTTTGAAGAAAATTAGAAGTAAGGACATTGCTGATATAATGTAATTACATGTTTATATTCTGTCTTGCCCGTCAAAATATCCAGTGCTATTAATTTCCAATTAGCATTCAGATTGTTTATGAGAAACCTTTCCACTCTCCCTTCCGTGGTTCCCGGATGATGCTTGTAGATTTGTTTATGTGATGATGACATCTCAAGAGGCACTGTGTGAGTGTGTATGTGGATGTGTGTGATAAGTGAGTGCATGTTTTGGTCCTCTGTTCAAACTGTTAGAAATGTCAAGAAAACCTGGAGTTCCTCTTTCCTGGGGCTCCTTCTCTGTTACATTCTCTCAGTTCTCTGCATCACCAAGGCTTTGCTCAAGTGGAGGTTTAGTTTCATTCCAAAATATTATACTCCTGTGCTCCCAATTTAACCATCTTCACTAATAAAAGACAAACATGCAAATTGACCATACCTTCGCCACACCTTAAGCCACTCCCACCAGCCAATCAGCGGGGCTATATGCAAATTAACCCAACTAAGATGGCGGCTGGCAGCCATGGAGCTGGAGCAAGCAGGAGGCTTGGTTGCTCCAATGATGGAGGAAGCCAAGCTTCCCGCCTGCCGCGGCCGGCTCTGAGCTCCACTCAAAGCAACAAAGTTTCAATTATAGAAGGTAAATAAACCCCAGATATCTGCTTTCAGCCGGCTGTGGCCTCGGAGCTGGAGCGAGCAGGAGGCTTGGGTTGCCCCTGGCGATGGAGGAAGCCAAGCTTCCTTCCCTCCTGCCCTGGCTGGCTCTGAGCTCCTCTCAAGGCTACAAAGTTTCAATTATAGAAGGTAAATAAATCCCAGCATAAAAAAAAAAGAAAAAAAGGAGAGGCTGGGAGCTTCCGTCACCGGGGGAGCTTGGCCAGCCTGAAAACGGCCCTCAGCCCCTCACCCAGACTGGCCAGGCACCCCAGTGGGGACCCCCACCCTGAAGGGGGTGTGACCAGCTGCACACAGCCATCAGCCCCTCACCCAGGCTGGTCAGGCACCCCAGTGGGGACCCCTACCCTGAAGGGGGTGTGACCAGCCTGCAAACACCCATCAGCCCCTCACCCAGGGTGGCCAGGCACCCCAGCGGGACCCCCACCCTGATCTGGGACACCCTTCAGGGAAAACCAGCCGGCCCCCACCTGTGCACCAGGCCTCTATCCTATATAATAAAAGGGTAATATGCAAATTGACCCTAACAGCAGAACGACTGGGAATGACTGGTCACTATGATTCACACTGACCACCAGGGGGCAGACGCTCAATGCAGGAGCTGCCCCCTGGTGGTCAGTGTGCTCCCACAAGGGGAGCTCTGCTCAGCCACAAGCCAGGCTGATGCTGCAGTACAGTGTGTGATGGAGTCTCCTCCCGCCTCTCAGCAGCAGTGCTAAGGATTGTCCGACTGCAGCTTAGACCTGCTCCCGCTGGCAAGTGGACATTCCTCGAGGGCTGCTGGGCTGCCAGAGGGATTTTTGACTGCCAGCTTAGGCCCAATCCCCCAGGGAGCGGGCCTAAGCCAGCAGGTGGACATCCCCCGAGGGGTCCCACACTGCAACAGGGCACAGGCCGGGCTAAGGGACCCCCCCCAAGTGCACAAATTTTTGTGCACCGGGCCCCTAGTAATAACATAAAATGCTATAGAAAGATATAAAGAGCCCTAGACAGTTTGGCTCAGTGGATAGATATTTCTATCTCTATGTCCCTCTCCCTTCCTCTCTGAAATCCATAAAAATATATTTAAAAAAAGAGAAAGATATAAAGAGAGGGCATGATTAAGTAAATTCTAATCTAGGAAGTGAATGAAAGGTGATGTGAACTTTAAAATCACACCACTCACTACAGTAAAACATTCAAAATATATAAAATGCCCCTAGCTGGTTTGGCTCAGTGGATGAGCCATCAGTCTTCAGACTGAAAGGTCCCAGGTTTGATTCCATTCAAGGACATCCCCCGAGGGGTCCCAGACTGCGAGAGGGCACAGGCTGGGCTGAGGGACCCACACCCTCGATTGCACAAATTTTTGTGCACTGGGCCTCTAGTTTTTTATAACTGTCACTCAAAAATAGTTATTCAGTTAGATAAAAATTAAAATTCTTAAGGTTACCCTAATAAAATTAATGTGTGCTTAAGATTCAGCATACAGGAATCTCTCCATTAAGAAGGAGGAAATATAAATATATTCTGGTTTTAAAGATTTCCTTGTGTTGAAGTTTAAGCTGCAGTATCTTAATATGTTTCATAGTTTTAGTGTATA
>NW_005871321.1:342298-430884 GCF_000147115.1 Myotis lucifugus
TGTAAATAAAAATATATATTTTTATACTTCAATTTCAACTTAAAATTTAAAGTCTTATATAGACTCACTATAATTAAAATCAATAAAGCTACTCAATGCACATATTTAAAGATGTATAGTATCTAAATTTTTTTCTTTTAGTAAGCTATATTCCAATTGAGTATTCCCTCATTCTACACATTTTCGTTATGTATTGAGAGCACTGTGCCAGGTGCTGGGATTCAGCAGGAAAATGGCAGATGCTCTGCCTTATAAACACATAGAAATAAACCATGCAAGGGGCCATGAAGGAAACAAAAGAGATTCAGGTCTGTATGTAGAGTGATCAGGGAAAGCTCCACTAAGGGGGGAATCAGTGAATTGAACTACTTTGAAAAATTACTGATAAAAACATGGATGAGAGAGATGGCGTCGATAGGCCACCTGGGACAATGGTAGACTCTTTTCCGGTTGCTTGTGGCAATGGGACCTAGCCCTTTCATTCAGTCTTAGAAGTGTTCCTATATGTGGCTGCTGAGTTGGAGCCTCTGGACATTGTGCAGCTGATCTGCATGAACTGATGAATTGTTAGTGCACTAGTGCTGAGAAAGAGCTGCTGCTGAGAATTGTGGTCCAAAGGCCGATGGTAGTTTCTGAAGAGTCCACTGGTACCTGTGTACCAAGCCTATCAGACTCTAAGGAATCCACAGTAACTTGTTCCAGGCATCCAGATTCTGAGCTCCCAGATTTTAAAATTCTTCAACTAGTGGTCTGTAAGCTGTAGAATTCGGAAGAGGTCCTAGTCCCTCTTGGGGGTTAGTCCTGGGCCTTAGATGCTCAGCTACTTCAGTTAGGGATACTTGATGATTTCTAGCAGTACAAGCAATTAATATTCCTCTCACTTGATATATTTTTTTAGAATCATCATAGTCATCTCCCTGTTTAAGATCTCTGTCCCCAGCCCAGCACCCTCTCCATTGCTCCTATTGCTCATACACAGCATGTGCACTTCTTTCATGTTGTGAAAGAAGTCTCCCTCCCCACCCCACTAGACTATAATCTTCTTGAGAGCAGAGCCCCTGCCTATGTTGTTAATGATAGACAGGGTGGGGCCAAAGGAGGTTTATAGTTGTGAGTATGCAAAACATGGAATTTATTCTTGCATTATTATTCATTTATTATTGCATTCTTTTTCATACGAACAACTATAAACCTAGTTTTGACACACGCTAGGCCCAATGCATTTGGAACATTTCCTGCCACAAGGAAGTCCTCAACAAATATTGATTGAATGGATAAACTGAATGCATTGGCCTCCTAAAATGACATTAAGTCCACAGGTCCTTTCTGTCGATATGTTGTCAAACACAGGAAAATTCCCCCTGTGCAGATGTCTCTGAGTTATTTTAAGAAGGGAATCCTAGTTACTCAGTTCACACATGATTTCTGATCATGGAGACAGTATCACATTTACTTCATTGTTTCCATGAAAACCCTTTCAAGATTTTCTCTGTATTGTAATAAGCAGGAACATTGAATGATGCGAAGTTTTCCATGCAATTGTTCTCCATCATCCCCCAGGAACTATGCCTTTTTGCATTTTTTAAAGAGAGACTTTTTGGTAGGCAAAAGCTGTTTCTGGATGAACAATGACAAATTATCCTTTTGATGATGGGTCAGTAAAGTTATTATCTCATACTATGAGATTTTAATATAAGGGCTTTAGAGTCATAATTTATTTTATTTACAGACAAACCTAGACTACTATAATTCTCTCCTGTCTCCCATGCTGCAATATAACCTCTATTTTGCCTTTATTTTTGAAGGAGAATTTCACTCAATGTAGGATTGTGTGGATATATTTTTTTTCTTTCAGCAGTTTAGATGTTATTTGATTGTCTTGTTTCTACTGAGAAGTTGGATGCCATTTCTATCATTTCTCTGCATGTAATGTGTATATTTTTTCTGCTGTTTTTAAAAGGCTGGATGAAAAAGGTGAAGGGATTAAGCAAAATACAAAACAAAAAGGCCCTCATAGATACAGACAATAGTATGGTGATTGCCAGAAGGAAAGGTAGTGGGGGGAGGTAGAGAGAGTAAAGAGGGGATAAAGGGTGACAAAACACTTGACTTTGGATGGTGAGCACAATACAATATACAGATGATGTATTATAGAATTGTGCACTTGAAACCTACATAATTTTATTAGCCAATGTCACTCCAATACATTCAATAAAAATAAAAAAAAATCACCCGGACATAAAACAGATCTTTCTTTTCTTCATTCATTTAAGTATGATAAACCTTATATTTGTTTTTCTCTCTTTTAAATCCTGTTTGTGGTTTATTAAGTTTCTTGGGTTCATGGGTTTTTGTCTTTCATAAAATTTGGAAATTTTGGCTACTATTTCTTCATGTATTTTTTTCTAACTCAATTTCTTTATTTTCTCTTTCTGAGATTTTAATTAAACCTATGCTGAACCTGATTTTGTCCCTCAAGTCATTGAAGTTCTATTGATATTTTTCAGTATTTTCTATCTTTATGCCTTAGTTCAAATAATTTCTATTGATTTGTCTTTAAGTTCACCATTTTTTTCTGCAATGTTTATTATGTTGTTAAGCCCATTCAGTGAATTTTAAATTTCTGATGTAGTGTTTTTTATTGCTAGAATTTTCTTCTCATTGTTTTTATAGTATCCTGTTATTTACCAAAAGTCCTAGATATTCACTTATATTCATCTTTTCATTTAAAACTGTGAACATATTTATTATAGCTACTTGAAAGTCCTAGTCCCCTAAGTCCACAACTCTGATATCTCTGGGTATGTTTCATTGATTTCTTTTTCTTCCTGGTTATGTGTTTCATTTTTTCTGATTTTTTCCATTGTGTAGCAATTTTTTATTGTATACCGGATATTGTGAATGCTATACTGTTAACAGCCTGGAATTTTGTTGTCTTCCTTTGAAAAATTACTGATATTTTTTTTCTCCCTGGAAATCTCCATCCTGTCTAGGCTTGTTAGGATGAGATTGATGTCTACCAGTGTTTAGCCTATTCTTAAACATGGTCTTTCTACGTAGAGTCTCAACTGAATGCCTGGGCTTACAGTCATCTGTCTCTACCCTGGCTGGTCAGAATGCCATCCTATCCCAGTAGTGCGAGACCTCTGCAATCTCCATTCAGTTCATAGGCCCCCTGTAGCAGTTTTCTGTGATGCTACTGAATTTGCAAAGTTTAATATTCAACGACAGGGACTTTCATGAAGATTTCAAGCTGTTCTGCACAGCATCCTTCATTTCTGTACCCTTCCCCACAAATTCTAGCTGCCTCAGAAATCCCCAAACTGGATATGTGTCTTCTCTACTTTGTAAGACTGTTGCTTCCCCGTTGGGCTCCACTTTTTTGGGACACTGTTTGGAAACTTAATAGATAGAATGCTAAGATTATTGGGAGGTGAATGTGGAGGGCATTCCTATATTTCCCTTCTCTTAAAGATCACAGCCCAATGTTGTCTGTTGTCCAATGCTTCAAAGCAGTTGCTTCATATATATTGTTCAGTTTTATAGCTGTTATGACAGAAAGTTTAGTCTTTTAGCCATTCCTCTGCATGGCTAGAACTGGAATTCCCAATGTCTTCTTTATCTTTGTTTTCTCAGCTTAGAGTAATGCTTAGGACTGGATGCCCATGTGAGTTGAATGAGTGCATCATAATTTTGTCATGTGGCCTGGCTGAGGGCACATGGTAGCGCAGTCCATAGACCTGATGTCTCTGCTCTCTTGGTCTGGGCCTTTGTATGCTGTAATTCATGGGCTTCATTTTCTCCTGTCTGTGGTTCCGAATTGGGGCCCAGAGTTCACTTGACATACCTTTGTGGAAAGAAGGCTTAAGTTCCCCAGTAAAAGACTTCTTCTTCCCTCCCTTACGAAATTGACACCCACACTTGCAATGAAACCACATTTAACCTTTTGGGAGTCACTTTGGGGGACCGTGGGGGAAGCACAGGGAAATGCCTAGCGTTTTTCAGTACTCTCTTCTTAGCTTCCTTCTTCATTTACCAAAGCCACGGAGCATTGCTTGGAGCGCCTATCTGATGCAATCTGGGCTACTTTCCTGTCTTCTTGAATAATCCTAATGATTAGCCTGGTTTTTCTGGAACAACTGCTTATTGACTTACATTCTTTCAAGTTGATGCTGAGATATTGATTTGTACGTAAGCTATTTCCTAGGAGTGGCTACAGAGGGAAGCGGGGTTAGAAGATTGTGTGTCAGGTCAGAAATGTGAAACATGGAAGGAAGAAGGTCTCTGAAAGCTGAATTCTCAGTTTCTTCATATGCCCATCTACTGGTCAAGTGATTAACAAGGGCAAATATTTCTTCCCTTCCCTTCTTTTCTTTCACTTTCCTTTCCTTCCCCTCCTTCCTTCCTGTCTTTTTGCCTGCCTTTCTTTCTTTTCTTTCTTTCTTCCTTCCCCTTCCACCCCTTGGGGGAGAAAGGAGTGGTATATTTTGTTTACAGTGGTTAAGAGCACTTAAGAAAAAGACTGCTTTATTGAGTCATGACTGACCAAAAAACTATAGAGTAGCATGGTTTTTGCAATTGGCCATGCCTCAGTTCAAATCTTGGCTCCCAAATCTTGGGACTTGGTAGAGTCACAGCACCTCTTCAGGCCTCAGTTTATTCAGCTGTGAAATGGAGGTAACAAGTCCTGATTGATAAGATTATTGTGCAAATTGAATAAAAATGAGTCTGTTTTGTGGCAGGGGGGATTCTCTCTTCTAGATAGCTCTGGGTCAGTCCCAAGGCAGGCTCTGGGATTAGCTGTTTGGATGGTCAAGCTTCTTCCCATTCTGACTTCCGCTCCTTTCTTACTAGATACAGTTGGTTTGGAGTGGGGATGTGGGTGGCATCTAAACTTATATTTCTACAAAAACAAAAATGTTAAAAACCTATTTTGCAGATTTCAGTTGGAACCTTCCCCTTTCACTTTCTTAACCTTCGTCCAGCCCCCACTTAAAGCCTGGTTTGGCTCTGGGCAGAATCCTTGGGGATAGATAGGATAGGATAAATCCTATAATTCCCATCAAAAATCATTAACAAACATAATCTTCACTTGGAAATTGTGAGACAGATGCTAACAGGAAGGTACTCTGCTTTTAGAATTATGTTTAATAGTTTCCTCCACAAACATGTATTAGAATCCACTTGATTCTAGTTCCCAAGGGAACTAGATGGAGGGAAGAGAGACAAGCAGTGAGTCAACCTGAGGTGGGGGCTGGCGGGTGGTATCTGCAGGAACCCTTGGATGGGTCATTCAGGAAAGACTCCACAGTGGAAGTGAGTCTTGAGGAACAAATAGGAGTTCACCATGAAGTAGGGGGAGGGCCGGTGTTCTCCCCAGAGTAAAAAGTAAGCCCCCTAAATGTGAAAAAACAGTGTCTTTGCCAATGATGCTGGGGCCAGTATGTACCAACTCTTAAGAGCTGACTGTTAACTTTTCAGGAATTTTGTGAGCCGATCATTAAACATGGCCATGATTCAACATTAAATTCTATATACTTACATTTAAATAAATTATAATAAAACAAAGGTAATAAATACTCAAAACTTACCACTTCTTAATTACCACTACATTTTACTTTTATCTACCCTCTTGAGATTATTTCTGTTGTATCAGTGTGATAAAAATATATAATGGTGCACTACTACACACCCCCTTCCAACTCTCCATTCAGTGGCAACATATTGGCTGCTTGAAATTGGTCCTGGGGGAAATATTTACACCACAGATGGTATAAACCAGAGCTTTATTTTGGAGAGCTGGTTGTTAAACATTTACCAGCACATCCCTGTTATAACACAGCAGGAGGGGACACCTGTTGAAGCCGAGAGACTGATAGAGGCTGAATCTGAATGGTCTTGGATTTCCTCTTGAAGGGGATAGGAAGCTATGAGAGCATTTTAAAGCAGAACATAGAGTATGGCAAAAGGAGGTTTACAGTTGTTCAGATGGAAATAATACAATAATAAATATTAGTTCAGGAATAAATTCTGTGTCTCCTATACTCATAACTGTACACCTACTTTCTCCCCACCCTGTACATGGCCCAGTTTGTAATATAAGAGCACCCAGGCTGCTGTGCAGTGGGTGGACTGGTGTGGGCTTCACATGGGGCAGGGAGCCCAGGGAGGAGGCTGCTGTAACAAAAAAGATGTGTCAGCCTCAGTGAGTGATTAAATGTTGGGAGTAATGGAGAGTGACCTGTTTAAGGTGGCCTTGGGTTCAGCCTTTGGACACTTGGTGGAAGAGGGTGATGCCTCTGAAGTGCTTGTGCCCATGAATGAATATGTGAACTGGGAGAATGTCCTGGACACATGAGAAGGTCCCAATGCCTCGGGGCCTTATTCCTCTGTTCCCGCCAGCATCAAATCCACAAGCACTTGGGATTTACTTTTACTGTATAGACTCCCAGAGTGGGTTATCTCTGATCCTTTTGCTCAGGGACTGTACCCTTTAGGGAGGTATCATGGGTCTGAGACCATAGTACTGGGGTTGATCAGACATGGCTCCTTTCATTCCCATGATTTCTTAGGCATGATGGTTTCCTCTCTGAGCCTCAGTTTACTTCTCTGTAAAATGGGTATTGTCATCTAGACCCTATTCTACTCCCCATGGAATTCTTGGGAGAAGGGATACAGGCCAGCGATTTTTCTATGGTGTCAGATTGTGTTTCCTAGCGAAAGGGCAAAAGTAGGGAGAATGTACAGAGTAGCAAAGAGGCAAATGAAGTCTAGTTGGGTGTCATTCTTGAAAAACAGCAGGGAATGCCAAAAGGGATTCTTGATCCCCATGCAATGGCTGCCAGGGAAATGCTTTCCATCTGAAAGTGTGGAGTGGAGCTGTAGGGATCGGTGGGGTGGTTGTGGTTGTCACCAGCCATGCCAGAAGAGTCCATGGTGCAACTCATTTGATTTGGCTCTGGGACAGCTGGCAGCTGGCCAGTGCTTAGTCTTCTTGTTCTTTGTCCCTGAAGGTCCTAGTCATTAGCATTACCCACTGAGTGTGTCACACTTGCTATCAGTCAGTAATTGTATTGTGGAGTCACAAGTCCAAATGTTAATGAAATCAAACACATGGAATCACACTGAATCAAACACACTGAATCACACTGAATCAAACACTGAATCCTATAAAAGAGGAGTCCCCCTTGATGTACTCTGTCTTTTTTTTATGTTCTCTGTCTTTACATCCTGTTTTTTTCCTTGCGATTGCTTATCGCAATGCGTTTTTATTTATTCCTTTATTGTACCCCCTCACAATTTCAACTCAATAGCACAGAAGCTTGGTGAGCCCAATAGCCATCCTTTTTTGTTATTAATCCTCACCAGAAAATATTTTTCCATTGATTTTTAGAGAGAGTAGAAGGGAGGGGGAGGGACACAGAGAGAGAGCAACATCAATGTGAGAGAAACATCGATTGGTTGACTTCTGCATGCATCCGGACCAGGGCTGGGGATTGAGCCTGCAACCAAGATATGCACCCTTGACTGGAACGGAACCCAGGATCCTTCAGTCTGAGGCTGACACTCTATCCACTGAGCAAACTGGTTTGGGCAGTCATGTCTTTTTCATTCACAGCACCCAGCAGGAGCCTAACACATTGAGGGTGCTTATTAAATATCAGTTGAATGAGTGGTGTTCCTGGTTGCTCCTAAGCCCGTAAAAGGTGCAGGGGCTGGGTGACCAGAGGGCTAAAGAACAGAGCTGTCGAAAGAGAACAGGATTCTCCAACCCTGGAGTTTACATCTTCATTCAAGTTACCTTTCTATTTCCTGCACTGATGGGGTGAAAAGTCCCCGAGTGCCAACTGGGGAGCTTTGCAGCATAGGTACATGGGGAATTTTGCTTTCTCTCGGATAAACACTCTTCTCTCTGTGCCCACTCCCCCCCCCCCCCGACCTGAAAAAGGGAAGCTCATTTGAAGGTCAAGCATAGAATTATTGAGACCAGTTTCTAAACTAGCTCACTTCCTTTGCCTGTGCTTCTGATTCTCAGAGGAGGAAATTGAGGCCTATGTACATGAAATGGTTGGCCCAAGGGCTCAGAATATGCCAGCTGGGAGACCTGGGCCTGGAACATAGGTCCACTGACTCCAGATCCACTGTGTTTTCTACTGTCCTACCCTGGAGCATTATTATTGACTAGAGGACCGGTGCACGAAAATTTGTGCACTCAGAGGGCAGGGGTGGTCCCTCAGCCCAGCCTATGCCCTCTTGCAGTCTGGGACCCCTTGGAGGATGTCCACCTGCTGGCTTAGGCCCACTCCCTGGGGGATCGGGCCCAAGCTGGCAATCAGACAGCCCTCTGGCAGCCAGGCAGCCCTCGGGGGATGTCCACTTACCAGCAGGGAGCAGACCTAAGCTGCAGTCGGACATCCTTAGTGCTGCTGAAGAGGCGGGAGAGGCTCCCACCACCACCGCTGTGCTGGCAGCCATCAGCCTGGCTTGTGGCTGAGCAGAGCTCCCCTTGTGGGAGCGCACTGACCACCAGGGGGCAGCTCCTGCATTGAGCGTCTGCCCCCTGGTGGTCAATGTGAATCATAGTGACCAGTCATTCCTAGTCGTTCTGCTGTTAGGGTCAATTTGCATATTACCCTTTTATTATATAGGATAGAGGCCTGGTGCACGGGTGGGGGCCGGCTGGTTTGTCCTGAAGGGTGTCCCGGATCAGGGTGGGGGGTCCCCACTGGGGTGCCTGGCCAGTCTGGGTGAGTGGCTGAGGGCCGTTTTCAGGCTGGTCAAGCCCCCCAGTGACAGAAGCTCCCAGCCTCTCTATTTTTTCTTTTTTCTTTTTTAATTCTGGGATTTATTTACTTTCTATAATTGAAACTTTGTAGCCTTGAGAGGAGCTCAGAGCCAGCCAGGGCAGGCAGGAAGCTTGGCTTCCTCCATCGCTAGGGGCAACCCAAGCCTCCTGCTTGCTCCAGCTCTGTGGCCACGGCCGGCTGCAAGCAGGTATCTGGGGTTTATTTATCTTCTATAATTGAAACTTTGTTGCCTTGAGTGGAGCCGCGGCAGGCGGGAAGCTTGGCTTCCTCCATCATTGGGGCAACCAAGCCTCCTGCTTGCTCCAGCTTCGTGGCTGCCGGCCGCCATCTTGGTTGTGTTAATTTGCATATAGCCCCTCTGATTGGCTGGTGGGCATGGCTTACGGCGTAGCGAAGGTACGGTCAATTTGCATGTTTGTATTAGTGTAGATGGTGATCAGTGATAGTGATGGTGGTGGTGGTGGTGGTGATGATGATGATGATGATGATGATGGTGGTGATGATGATGATGAGTGTCTGTGTTAGTGGAAGCAATGTAAATAGGGATGGTAGTAAAAATATCTAACAACCAGTGTGCCATAAGCATCAGACAGTCAGAATCGTGTAAACCAGAAGAGACCCCACTCCTGGATGTCCTGACTGAATGTAACTGGGCTTTGATTGGACACTGGATAGCCACTACGGACGACTTGACAAACATCAGGAGAGGCAGTTGGTTAGTTTTGTTTCCTCGCTCCACAGTTCCCAGGGATGGCGAGTCCTTTTGAGAATTGACTGAAAAAGTTGCTTTTGGTGAGCTGGATTAGTTGAAGAACTGGCATTGTGACTTCTGTATATGATTGGCTTTTAATGAATTTAGGGCAAGTAATTCATTTCTCTCCATAAGTGTAAAAAGTGTTTTGTTCGTATCATTCCTAGGAATGGATACAAGCTAAATGTGAGAGCTGAAATTAGGAAGGTCGTCAGTACATTCCAAGGTCTCCCATTGGGAGGGAAATTTTGGAGACTGATGTTTTGTAAGAGAGCCTTACCCTCTCCTCTCTTCATCTATGTCTGATTTTACCTACAACTATTAGATGAAAACAAGTGAAATTCTATGTGACCATTTTTGACCTACTGAAATGTCAATTTAATATGGTCCGAATCTAACATTGGCTGAGCTTCAATTGTGACTCTAGCTACTGTTCTGGAAAATGGGAAGAGATGGATAGGCTGAACCTCTTTGATTCGTGCTGATTCTTGTTTTCATGAGAGGCAGTGGGGTGCAGTGTCAGAGAGATCTGGGTCTAAATTCTGGCTCCATCAAATACTAACTTGGTTCTCTCTGGCCTCTCTCTCTTTTTTGCTATGTTGAGTTTAGGTGAGTTAGCTACAGAGTTTCCTAATTCATAAAAGTAACTCAGTAGTTTCTCTTCTTCTCTCCTTTCCTTCTTCTGACTAGTGGCACAATCTGTGGGGTTTCTCAGTTAATTTGTTATAATATTTATTATAACCTGTGAAAATCAGTTGCATTCAAGAGCATGGAAAACTAGATACATTTTTAAAACTATTCTTCTGGAGATCTTAACTTGAAAAAACAACAACACACAGATTAACAAAAGATTGACTCAGTTATTAAAATTCTATGGCTTTTAATGCCAGTTTATTAAGTTACATCTATTAAATACATCAATACATACATTTCATTCACAGAGATTGGAATTGACACAGTAGTGTCTGAAGACATGGGCTGCATACCAGTGAAGTACATATCTAACGACATACAATATGCAGTTTACTTTGGGAGTGTGACGTTTTAACATAAAACATAAAATCAATGAAAGCACATGGGGCTTATCACTAAAACCACACAAACATGTACATTTGTTTAATCTCTACACCCCTGAAACAAAAGAGGGGAAAGTTACACATTGGAATGACTTTAAGAATAAAATCATTTGATTAAGTTCAGCTACTTTATTTACTCGAAACTGTGTGTCTCCTTCCTCCTGAATATGTGCACCATGAGAGTGGTACTTGCCTGTCGTGTTCCCTCTTGTCTTATCTCTCCAGCCTCTTTGTAAGTGCTACTATGTGAATGATCAAAAAACACACACAAAAAACCCCAAAACTGATTCATGCATGAAATGGAAAGACTGCTGGGCTCGCAGTTAGGAGGTATGGATTCTAGTCTCAACACTGCTACTAGCTACTGTCTGGCATTGGGCTGTTTGTAGCATCTTTCTGAGCCCGAAGACATCCTTAAAATGATGTAAGTTAGAGCAGATAAACTCTACTGATTGCATCAGTTCTAAAACTCCATGACAATCTCTATTGGCCAAGATCTCAGAGTTACTTTGTGTTGGATACTCTCCGAACGAGTGGGAAATGGCACCTACTTCCAGGCTGGAAGCCACTGAACTCCACAAGGCCTCCCAGGTTCTTAATGATCAAATAGAACACACAGAAGTTAAACAATGGCATAGTCATAGATTTGGAAAAAAAAATCCCAGATATCATTTGGTTCAATTCCTCCGCCTCCCTCAATGAAGAAATGGCTTCTATAAAACCCTTGAGCTAAGCCCTTTGCTTGAATATCTCCAGGGACTGAGAAGTCACTACTAATATCTGGGGATATTCTGGTGTGGGATAGAAAATTTCTTTGGTTATCAAGCCATAAATGGAGACCCTGTAACTGCAACTCAGTCGCCCCAACGCCTTCCTCCAGAGACACGTAGAAGAAGTCTCCTCTTTCCTTCTACATCATCCCATTATCTCCTTCCAATTTCTCTGCCTGTCATTAGAATGAATACTATTTTATTTGCTAAGAGCAGATGGTAACTGGATGTGCCTAGTCTTCTGACTCAGATTCACGAAGATGGTATTCTAGCTCTAGATCTGCCATTAACTCCTTGTGTGGCCTGACAAGTAACTTCAGTCTTGGCTGGTATGGTCTTTTCTTCTTAAAGTGGGGTGATGTAAGGAGTTGGGGGCAAATGTGTCTCAGATCTTGGGAAGTTGTAACTATGGTTGTTGGAGTGGGGCAGGGCACAGATGTGACTGCTCTGCCCCATACTCTGTCACCACTGGAGCAAAAGGACTCGGGGGTTAACAGTCCACTGCTTTCTCCTCAGGCCCAGCTGCCAATGTGATGTAATAGCTGTTAATATACAGGCTAGTGATGCACACTTAAATAAACATTCTGCTAAAAATGGCAAAACACTTCCAGGACTCTGGGTTCTAAGAGAGCAAGAAATCTTAGAACAAGAGGGTTCTGCATGTGTTTTGCAAGGTGTGGAGTATAAACTACTCTGTCCTGAAGAATTAATCCCCAATGTCACAATCATGGAAACACGACTGGGAAAGGACTTGGGAAATACCTCGCAAGGGAACTTTGGCAGCAGGCATGCCTGTGCACAGGGAGCTGGTTGAACTTTTATAACCCAGCGGAGTTATTGACAAGCACAGAGGTGGAATTTCCTCTGGGGGTGACGTAGCTTAAATTGAAATGGAGCCAAGGGCTTTGGCATGCCTGTTACTGAACTGAACCAGACACTTTTCAGGATGTGAAAGGTGCATCTTTTCACATTCTACTATAGCCGAGTTAAAAGAGTCAGAAATTTTAGTACCTTAAACAATTCTGTTCTCTCACATAGATCTGAACCATGCTAGGGTCCTAATGTTGGTGACCCCATGCATTTTGATCATGACTCCTGGATTTGCTGAGGGACACATGCACCTCTGGGTCATCCATAAAGTTCTAGTATTTTCAAGAATGTTGCTGGCCATACTTGATAATAACTTCTCTCCACATTTGGCTTTGATAATGGATGCCACTATAGAAAACAGTAACTTTGTCTTCTCCCCTTTTATTTATGGAAATATGTCCTTGGGTAGCTATTTAAAAAATCACTTATTGTATACACAAATCATGTTGTTAATGATCATCCTTCACCAAATGGCACCCATTTTCATAATGAGAAAATATCCATGTGCCTAAAGTTAGCTAATTAATTAGCTAATACAACCAAAATAAATGAACAGATCTACAGACAATGGAAGTACTAAGCAGTTAGAATGAACACATCGGAGACTAAAATAATTTATCTTTGTGTCTCCAGGATGAGTGGGTACTCAGTAAATGTGGAATTGATTTGAAGTTAGCCTTTTGCGAGACACTGAACCAGCAAAGCACTTTCCCCCTAAATTAACCATTTTCTGAAGCATGTGCGCATATTCTTTTGGAACATTCTGGCCCTTCGAATGCACTCCTTGTACTCTTTTTAGGGGACTATCACATGGTCTTAAAAAGCATCTCCCACTTGATTTTAAAAACAAGGGCACAAATATTTGCCATGGAAATAATGCCTAGGACTCGAGTCCTACTAGGAATGTTTGACTGGGCCTTTCTGACCAGTAAAAGCTGTATCATAGGACATTTAATAAATTCAATCATGAAAACTTGAGCACAATACATTCTTCAGTAAATGAGCTTAGGATGGGAGCAAAATAAATATGTGGTAGGATCTTTCCAAAGCTTCAAGTCTTTTAGGATAGTAGGAAATTCCAATTTTTTGAATAAACTTCCAAATCCACCAGCTGCCCAATGGAACAGTGGGTGGGTTTGAGGACCCTGGGCACAGGGGTCCTTCTAGTGGAGAAGAGGAGTAGGCCACCCTGGCCTCCTCCATGCAAATTCTTGCCCATTCCCCAGGTCGCTTGGTGCTCTCATGCAGATGCAGACAGAGCATTTTATTTTCTTAATGGGGTGTTAGTTCTGATCGTGGAGCCAGTGAGACCCATTGATGAAACATTCGTGATCCACCCATAAATGTTGTACCAGGAGTTGATTGAGGAAACATTCACTAATCAAGCTGGCTTTATAGTTACTGAGAAACCTCTCCGTTCTGCTTTAAGGAAAGGGTAATTCCTCCATCTGAGATGCCCTTTCTCCAAGGCCATCTGTCGTCCGCCCACCTTCTTTCAGAACTCACTTCCTTCATGAAGACGCTTCTGAACCAGGTGGAGGTGACCACACCCTTGTCCGTGCTCCCACTGAGCCCTGTGCTCATTGTTTTGAGAAGCTGAAGGCTTTGGAGCCTTAACCTCCCAACTGAGAAATGGAATTTTTGTTTAATTATAACTCAACAAATATTGGTCAAGTACTGCTGCACCAATCATTGTGCTCAGGAGCCCCGTCCCACCCCTCTGTCCTCTGTAGTCTCCTGGCAACAAGGGGAAGAGTTGATTTTGGTGCCAGGTTTGCTTCCAGACCCATTGTGAGGTATCCTCCATAGGGAGCATTTATAATAGAGTCTGAAGTGCCATGTCACACTGCCATGCTCCCACGTGACACTGACATGCTCTCCTACTTCACAGAATGCTCAAAGTTAACAAGTTTCATCCCCATGGACTCATTTGATACTGGGAAGTAAGTTGGTGGATTCTTGCTTTACAGACAAGCCTCAATGTCCAGCCTCTCCTCCAGGGAAGAAGTCTTAGCTGAGCTGATTAGCTAATTGCATATTTAAATCCCTTAGACTATTTTAAGAGACAAATACCCACATAACACTGAGGTTGTGAATCAAAATTCAAAGCGGATCTAGGTTAACTTTTCCAGATTTGGAGATTGACCCTTCCCCCCCGCAAGAGAATAAGTCCATTGTCTCCTGACACCAGTCAAGTTTGTTGTACAGTTGGTCTAATTAGCTAGAAATCTGACTTCAAGTTTCTTGAGTTACCTAATCAGCTGGACAGCTTACATAGCCAGGAGCGCTCCAGAAATCTTGCTGTCAGATGATATGTTTTTTAGGCTTGGAGTTAGTCCTTGGTGCATGTTGAGACACATTTGACCAGGAGCCATCTAGTGACATTCATATAAGTTTTTAGTAGAGTTGGACTTGTTCATAGTGTCTTCTGGGTAAAGATAATGCCCAGAACATAACAGGTGCTCAAGAAAACTGTGGTGAATAAATGCTATTGTTGTATTTTTGATATGCACGTGGAACTCATACTTGCTTATTTTGATGCCTGTGTACAAAATAATGGGAAAGGTAGTTTCTCTTATTTGCCATAGATAGCATCATGAAAACCAATTTCTTTTTTTGAGGACATTCATGAAAAATATGAAAAATAGCAGCTTCTTTCCTTTTCTTCCTTCCTTCTTTCTTTTTTTTTTCTTTCTTTCCATGAAACTATGTATTTGGGGAAACTGATTAAGGATTTCTCCTCTGAAAGGTTTACACTGTTTTCTAGGTCTTTGGATTTTATTGAAGGCTCCCGAACTGAAGTGAATGCTTCATAATCAAACTGAACAGCAACTGAGCCCACCGGTGACAACTGTGTAGTAGGAAGCTGTAGAAATGTTCTGAGTAAATCATCCATTCATTTGGTAATGAGTGTACTAATGTTCAGAAATTCACCAATCTTCTAGGCAACCATGGTAATATGTCTGCTTTTTTCTCCCTTTTGAGCCCTACATTTCATAGCTAAACCATTGTCTCTGTGGAATGCTTCAAGAAAGCCCCTGATTATAATTACATATGAATGAAGAAAATTAGGAACTAGGAGGAGAGGACCTTTACACAGTGACATCTGCCTTGCCCCTATAGCAAGAAGGCTCCAAAGAAGGTTTTATCTTCTTTAGTGTAGTCCACTAAAGAGATGTCACTGACGTTCACCATCAGCTTGTCCCCTTCTTGCAAGGAGAACATGGCTCCTAGATAAATGGGTTGGAACCAGTTGCTACCTATTTCACACACTGTCTTGGTCCCCATTAGGAGCTGAGTGGGTTCGGGGTAGTTCTCCGTTACCTTGGTGATGACCACAATGATGATGTCTGGCTTGTTTGCTCGGCTCCCTTTGCTGATTTCACCACATTTGGATGTGATACCTCGGAATGTGATCTGGGAGTAAACAAAGTAGTCTCCCGACTCTGGGATCACCAGGAATTTATTGGTGTAGTTCATCCGGTTCTTGGTGAAGGCCAAGCCAAGTTCATGTTCCCAATCCAGAACTGGGAACTGATTATTCAAGGGCTGTGTGGACGTTTGTCTCACAACTGCAGAGACAAGAGAGAGGTTTAATTTGCTTGTGTTGGAACTCATGGACTTTGCAAAATATGTCTCATTATTATTTTTAAATTTATTTTTATTGTTGACAGTATTACAGATGTCCCCCATTTCCTCCCCTCTATCCCCCTCCACCTGGCCCCTGCCCCACCCCAGGCCTTCACTGCACTATTGTCTGTGTCCATGGATGATGCATATATGTATATAAGTTCTTTGGTTAATCTCTTCCCATCACCATCCCATCCCCATCCCCTCACCTCACCCCTGCCACCTGCCCTCTGAGATCTGTCAGTCTGTTCTTTGTTGCTCTCTTTTAACACTGTGGTCCAAAAACACATGAAACACGGATAGTAATTAATAAGAAATGTACAAGCAGGGAAAATATTGGAACCAGAAATCCAGGATATTTTGGAAATGCTTCTCCAATATTGACAGAGCCAAACTATAAGCCAATGTAATTGACTTGAGGAGTGGAAGGGATCAGGGCTCTGGGCTCTGTGGGCCCCATTCCAATCCAGACTCTACAACTCTAGGTTATTAATCAACCAGGTAGGTTCCTCCTCTCTGACTCTCAATTTCCTGTGTATGAATTGGAGATAAAGCTCCCTCATAGTCTTGTTCTGAAGGTCAAGTGAAGGAAAGAGACACAGACATTTTTATCTTGATGACTGGATACAGCATTATTCAATACATATTTATTTTCTTTCCCCAAATAAACTAGCATCTTTCATTTCGACATTTTAATTTATTTTTTAATCCTCACCCAAGGACATGTTTTGATTGATTTTTAGAGAGAGAGGAAGGGAGAGAGAGAGAGAGAGAGAGGGAGAGAGAGAGAGAGAGAGAGAGAGAGAGAGAGAGAGAGAGAGAGAAAGAAAAAGAAACATCAATCTGAGAGAATCAATCAATGACCGGGAATTGAACTTGGCACCTTTTGGTATATGGGATGATGCTCCAACCAACTGAGTCATCTGGCCTGGTCAAGCCTATTTCATTTTATATATTTTAATATGTTTTTATGTTTGCATTATTTATATGTATACATCATGTAGAACATATGAATGAATACTTTCATGCAGCATATACCTGTAGCAGAAAAAAATGAATAGAATCAAACAGATTTCAAATAGGATAATCGGCAATAAACTAATACTTTACAGTGAAAATAAAAACATATTTTAATTTCCTACAGCTACTTTTGAAACCCATAGTAATCACCATTATGTACTGTCAGCCACAGTTTTGGAACTAATTATGTTTAAAGAAGCACTTAGCAACCTTCACACCTGGTGGTTGACCAGAAACCTGGCTCCTGGATTTTCCTAAAACATCTTTCCCATTTCTGACTACACTATGGTTTCTTTTGCAACTGTGATACATGTTCAGAATGTGTGTAGTCTCCTCTGGCCCCTCTACTAAGTGGCCTCTGGAGAGTTCTGTTGCTTCTTTGCAAAATCTGTGCAAGGCATTTTTTATTAGCCACCTGTGATAGTCTCTACTCCTTCTTTGCAGTAGATTAAAAAAGAAAAAATTCCTCCCAAATGATACAAAAGCAAAAGTCATTTAGTCTCTAGATACAGCAAATTCTGTTAAATTGGCATGCAATTAGCTTTGTCAATATAGCAGCAAGTAGGAGTGTGGGTTGGAAGTATGTTGTATTGGAAACAGTGCAGTTCTGAGAGTCAGCGCATCCTAGTCATGTCACTTGGGATAAGTGAATTTAGTTGCCCAAGCCCCAGTTTCCCCATCTCATTGGGCTAACATGCAGATCAAATAAATCATAGATGTAAGATGCCTACTGTGGTGTCTGAAATGTATTAGAAATTCAGTAGAGCCTAGATTCCTTCACCAATTTCAACTCCCCCAGTCAATATGGCATCTCCATACTCAATTTTTAGGGTTTTCCTGGCCAGCCTTTTCAATCTCACCCATTCTTTATAAGTGAGTGGTAGGTGATGGCAACTTGGCATCTCCCTGATCCTAATCCTTGTTCAGGACTCCTCACAAATAGCTTCTTCTTGAACAGATGTCTTGGGCCCAAGGATATCCCCCTGTGGGTTGCATATTTTTCTTAGCGGTCAGGAGGCATTTTTTTTATGATTTCTTTTTAACTCTGGTTTTTCAATGTGTTTTTAACATCTTTCTGCACTGCTGTGCTCTTTTCTCTCGAGTCATAGAGTTATATACAATTCCAGGTGTGAGATGCCAGGAATTTCCACATAGACTTGCGGAACTGGCCATCTGGTGATATTATGAGATTGCTCTTAATCTATTCACATCAATGGGAATTCTTTGGAAATATCTTTCTGAGTGTAAATGTACAATAACTTCATTTTGCATAGGGCACAGATGGACTCGATATATTGGCAACTCAGGGTCATTCATCTTTGACCAGATTTAGAATTATGAGAGTTGTCAGAGTCTGAGGAAAACCAGTTTGGAATCACTGCATGAGTGAAAGAGAGAAACAGTAGAGAAAGGAAGAGGGCTGATAGAATCTGAAAGAAAATACCCAAGAAACATGGGCTTTTGGGTCCCTCAAGGAAGGAAGACATCTGAAAGCCCTTGACTGAGAGGAGGAGTCTGTTACTAAAGGGGTGTCATTTCTAGTTTGAAACCATTTGAATGAGTTTTGGTAAACGCTGAAAGAAATCTCAGGCCCATGGCCGCCTGGAAAGAACACCGAGGAGAATTACCTGTCAGGTGTGCCCTTGGCTTATCTCCACTAGCTCTGGGAGGTGCGTCTGTAAAGAAAGGAGAAAAATGCTTTGTATGAGTCAGAGGGTGACTGGAGTGAACACAACATTTGGGGAGTTGCATGATGCCTGCAACTGGAGAGAAATTATTCCTCTTCTCCAGCTTGGTCCAGTTCCCCTCTTTGGAAGTTTTTTTGTTGTTTTGTTTGTTTTTTGGTGTTTTTGTTTTTTGCAGTAACAGGGGAGACTCAGAAGAAAGTCTTAAGCATAAATGAATCTTGGCTTCATGACTTTGGACAAGTTATCTAATCTATCTCAGACTTTGTTTTATCATCTCTAAGATGGGCACATTAATTCCTACCATGGATGGAGAGTGTTCAGAATGATTCCTGGCATATGATGGATGGGTGCTCAATAAAGCTCACCTTGCCTCTTCTGTCCTCCTCCTGCTTCTGTGGGAGTGAATTGTTCTTTTGCCTTTTTCATGGTCCCTTTAACCATATCCACTGAGGTATCTAATGGCCTAAGAGAGTGGGGTGGAAACCACTCTGTAGCTGTATGACCTTGTCAGGTCCCTTTCCCTTTCTGGTCTTCTGTTTCTCTGTCAGCTAGCTCTCCAGAAGACCTCACTTTTTGGGGGTTTTAGAAATGATTATATTGGACAAGTTTGTTTTAACTGCAGTGGTAATGATAATATTATTGATGTTAAAAAGGAAAAATCAGTGTATCCTTTTGATGTGGTAGGCATTGTTCTACTATCTTTATGGGAATTAACTAATTTAATCTACACAAACCCTGCGGGTGGGTACTATCATAACCATTTTTATAGGTCAATAAAATGAGACAGAGATGGGTGAAATGATTTGCCCAAAGGCCATCAATCACAGGCCCTGCACTTAGCCACGGCATCATTTTGCCTTCTTAGTGGCTGGGGAGGCCCCTCACTTCTCCTCTGGGTTTGCATCCCTCTGAATCCCCTATATATTAAGAACTACTGGATATGTTCTTGTTCCCCACAAGAAAGGCATCAAATATGAATATACTTACAAGCTCGCTGATGTGAAGGTCCAAATTCCTGTGCTTTTGGAGTCTGTTGGGAAAGAAAGATATGGTTCAGACCATCTGTGGTCCTTCTGACCCCAACATCCACACAGCTGTCGAAAGCATGGGTGGGATTAAGATGCTGCTGCTACCCCTCCTAGGCACTCTGAGATGAGGGAAATGGGCAGAATATTTGGTCCATGGGAATCTTGCACCCAAGCTCCCCCCTTTTCTCCTCAAGTACTAATGACCTTTCTCTCTCTTATGCTTGTCTCAAAGGTCAACTTAAAGGTTCTGTCCTGAGAGTTTTTCCTGTTCTATTCTAGGGCACTCTAACATCTTGTCAATGGTTCTACTATTTTAACAAATAATGACACTTGATTCATTTTCTTTTTTACACCACAATTTGGAAATTGAAACTTTTTAAAAAAAAATGATACCAAAAAAGAAATAATCACTATGTTCTCCTTCTCCTTAGTCTCTTTCTTGTTTCCTTGTAATGCATGATGACTTTTTCTTTTTCACTAAATTTTTAAAAAAGTATATTTTATTGATTTCAGAGAGGAAGGAGAAGGAGAGAGAGACAGAAGCATCAATGAGAGAGAAACATTGATTGGTTGCCTCCTGCACATCCCACACTGGGGATCGAGCCCACAACCCTGGCATGTGCCCTGACCGGGAATCGAACCGTGACCTCTTGGTTCATAGGTTGACGCTCAACCACTGAGCCATACCGGCTGGGTCATGATGTCTTTTTCTTCATTGCAATCTCAGTTTGTGAGCCATTTCAGAATCCACACGGTAATGGGAGAAGAACTGCTTTGGAGGCAGACAGACCTGGACTTGGATCCCAATTCCACCATTTATTAACAATATATTATTGAGCAGGAGGACTCTTTTCTCCTCTGAGCTTTGTGGTCCTCATTTGTAAAATGGGAATATTAACACCCATAGTCCTAGATAACTCCCAGGTTTGAGATAAGGATCAACTCAGATGAGCAAAATAAACTAACAAAATAGAAACAGATTCATAGGTACAGAGAACAGACTGAGAGTGTCAGAGAGGAGTGAGGTTCGGAGCTGGGTGAAAAAGGTGAATGGATTAAGCAAAACAAACAAACAAACAAACAAAACAACAACAACAACAAAATCACCCACAAAAAAATCCCCTCAGACACAGACAACACTGGTGATTACCAAGGGAAATGGGGGTGTGGGGAAGTAGAAGAGGGTAAAGGGGAGATAAATGGTGACAGTAAGAAACTTGACTTGGGGTGGTAAACACACAATACAATGTACAGATGATGTGTTATAGAACTGTACACTTGAAATCTATCTCATTTTATTAACCAATGTCATCCCAATAAATTCAGTGCATTAAAAAAAAGAAAAGAAAATGTATTAGCGCAAAGAAGACATGGGAACGGAAGGAACTACCACTCACGTGCCAGAATAGAAAGCTCATGAACAAAACTAAGCTTTTTGCTTAGGAATAAGATTACCATCTTACATTTTACAATATTTCCAAAGAATCCTCTCTGATAGGATTTTGACTCAACCCAGGGCCTTCTGATTTGGTTTTCGTAATTGCTCAGTCCCCAACTGTAATCCTCATGGATACTTGATCAGTGTTAAATCTTAACATGCATACGTGGGTGTGAGTATACTCTTGTGAATGAGGAATTGTGTGTCTGTGTGAGTATGAGAGAAGATAGCTCCATTGGTGGGAAAGAGTTTTTGCACCTGTGTATCTAAAGTGTCTGTGGTGTGGTGGTCTGTGCATGGCTGTCTCTACATGCATATATGTGTGGCCATGTGGGAGTAGCCATGTTATTTCTGAGGCTAGGCCTGTGAACAGTTCTGTGATTCTGTTGGAACCCAGACTGTCAGGCTCTTTTTGCTTTCAAGCCACATGACCTAGCCTCTACTGGAAGCTCTCTTGAGGACAAAGATCTTGGCTTTGACAAATTGATTTCATGGTCACTCCCTTTTCTCTGTTTCCTAATTCTGTTAATGGTGCTACTACTGCTTTCCCTTAGTTATCAGGCCTAAAATTGGCTTCTTTCTTCTTCCATAAACCAAACTGTCATTTCTATTTTGCAGTTTTTCTCTTTCTTGAATCCATCCACATAAGGCCTCATCATACTGCTTGCCTGGATTCTTCCAAGAGCCTCCTACCAGATCTCTCCTGCATCCGTTTTATCCTTTTCCCTAACCCATCTCCTAGCCTGTCTTCAGAGGGCTTTTTCTAAAGCATCACATTATCTTGGAATTTAAAGTTCAAATTTACCATCCCAGTCCCAGAGGTGGGGGAATCGGGAAATTACCCCAGACCTGAGTCTTACAGGACCCACAGGTATTAGTCTGGTGGTAAAAGGTGATAACCATTCCAGACCAGGCCAACGGCTGTGCAAGAGTAAGGAGGCCCAACAACTCATGGGAGCAGTTGGGAAACTGCAAGTATTTCTGCCACCAGATGAACACATTAGATACATTTGCATAGGGTCATGAGTACAGTGGTCTTTGAAAACCTATGCCCATTGATGTGACTACTTGTCCCGCATCAGTGACTTTGATGGGGTTGGGAGGTGGAGAAGCAGCCTAGAAATGAGCTTATTTTGTAGCCCGTTTCCTTAGTTGCTATTGACAGAGCTGCTAAAGAATCAGTCCTTTGGCAAGGCAGAAAACTGAAGGTGGGGTTCTCAGAGAGAATGAGGGAGAGCTTGGTTGCATCTCCTTGTGCCTGGAATGGTACTTTCCCTGACTGGCCTTCTTCGACTCATTCATTCTGCTAAGAAATCTTCTCCAACATCTGCTAATTTTTGTCTAAGCAACACCCAGCTAAGAGTTTGGAGCATCCCTTTTGGCTCATAGAACCCTTGTCATTTACATGTATTTGGGATGTGAGCACATTTTTCTATTTTCTCTGATGGATTTCTATAACTTGGGAACACATTTTATTTTCATATATGGATGGATGTGTGTGCATTTTATTGGCCTCAGAATGCCACTACATGTCTGGAGGCTGTGATAGTGCCAGTTGGCAGGTGTGGAAGAACACAACATCCCCAGAGTCCCCAAGAAGAACAGCAGCTGGGATTCTTTTCCTGAGAACAGCACGGAAAGCCTCCCGTTGCTGTTTCTCTTAGTAATGACTCTCTCATGAGAGGAAGATTATTGCAACAGAAGCGAATGAAGAGGAGATTTGAGAGAAGAAATAGTAGTTTATTTGGGGAAAGGTTTGTGCATTTGAGTTGGTTGGCTCAATGCCTGGTCTCCAGATGGTTGTTGGTGACACCAGGCCAATAAAATGTCTATTGTTGCCCAAACCTGACTCATCTCCATTGCTTTTGGGTTCCCCTGGGGAACCCAGGAGATGGTGACTCCCGAAGGTCAGTGCAACATTGACTTCCAAATCTGTATAGACACAGTATTCAAGAGCACCCCAGGAGAATGTGATTTATTTCCCGTTCAAGGCCTTCACAAACCACTGGCTAGGAACCAGGATCCCATCTTAGTTCCCTTCCTTTCTCATTTATCACTCTCTAGGGATATTATTACTTATTTGACTGTTACTGCTTTTCTCTCTCCAGTAGAAGTCAAGTTGCTTGCAGACAAGGACCCGGTCTGTCTGTCTTGGTTACCACTATATTCCTGGTGCCTCGGACAGTGCCTGGCACTCTCACTGGATTATCCATGTTAGGAAAATATGCTGGTGCTTGGGCATCAAAAAGACAAGCAGAAAAGAGAGCAGAGGATGGAGGAAGGCTCAGCTTTAGTGACTTCAGCCAAAAAACTAGGAAAGAGAACTTTTTATTTTAGAATGCATGCAAAGTTTTGAATTTTTGTTTACATTTAAAAACTTTAATTATGTAGCAGTAGGTAGCCAAAATCTTTCAGGACTGGGGCCTCTTATGTGCTTTCATCAGGCTCTGCTTGGTGTATAGCCATGGCTCTAGAAATGTTTGTTGAAAGTTGGGAGCTTTGGTCAGAGTCAGAGCCAGGAAAGGCCAGTATGTCCAGTGTGTATGCCCATGGGCACACATGTTAATGAGGTAGGGGAAGCCTGCCACCACCACCATTTATTAGCCTTGGCAAAGTACGCGGGCTTTTCACCCCATAGTTTCCATAGGTCGGGGAATTTTATTTGGTTTTCTTTCTTTGTTTCTTCTAAAAAAAAATGTTTGTTTTGGTATGTTGATTGGTAATCTCTAACTCAAATTAATCATGACCTATTACTATAGGCATTTTTGGGACTACTCTAATCCTTCAAATACGAGAGGAGAAGGATAGAGGAAAGGAGGAAACTGCTCTCTAGCTGAGTGATTAATGAGTGCCAGGCCCCATGTTGGGCATTTATGTTTGTTCCTCATCTAATACTCCAGCTGCTCTCAAGGGAGTGTATCACCTTTAAAAATGTTTTTATTGATTTCAGAGAGAGGAAGGGAGAGGGAGGGAGAGGAGAGAGAGAGAGAGAGAGAGAGAGAGAGAGAGAGAGCGCAATAATGTGAGAGAGAATCATCGATCAGCTGCCCCCTGCATGCCCCCTATTGGTGATCGAGCTCGCAACCTGGGCATATGTTCTGACAGGGAATTGAACCTGGACCTTCTGGTTCATGGATTGATGCTCAACCACTGAGCAACACCAGCCAGGCTGTATCACCTTTTTATAGCCTTTGAAGCCAAAGGTCAAAGAATAAGTGGAGGGTCTGGTATCTGGACCTTTAGACCAAGTACAGACCCTGGCACATATCAGGAGCCCCACAAACCTTAGTTGAGCACACACAATGGAAGATCGAATCTGAAGCAAGATGGCCTTTGAGATGATCTTGGCATTTACCGGAAAAATCCCTTGAGTATATTTTAACTAATTACCTCTTTGGCCTTTCTCCCAGGTTTTGTAGTCAGTATATAGTATACTCAAAAATGGAAGAGCTATCCATTGCATATTTTGTAGTCACTGTATAGTTTACTTAAAAACGGAAGAGATATCCATTGCTTGCCCTCATAAATGCTGCAGGTGGAAAGGTCTAAGTGTTTTATGACCCATAATATCCTCCCAGCACTTCTAGGGGAAATAGACAGACGTTTGCCTTCTTGTCTCTCTCTCTTGCTTATTCCTGTACTTGCACAAGGATAAATGCAAGCTAGAAACATTTTATTCCAAAGCCATTTCATTTCATCATCTACTAAGGTAGGCCGGGCTTTAATTTACAGGCAACATTCAGAGCAGTGTAGAGCAAAGAATATGGTACTTGCAACAGAGCAAATGTGGAAAATCCCAAGTCTCTTATTTCCTGGTGGTCTGACTTTGGCATCTCACCTAACCTCAGTGAGGCTGTTTCCTTGTTCGACAGAGCAGACAGTGGTTCTCCCCTCCCAGGACTGTGGTGATGGCTAAGAAAGACCACACACGGAAAGTGGATATCCGATTCGTTTCCTTCTTTCTTTGGGCTCAATAAATACTTGTGGCATATGTTGTTGGTTCTGTAGAGCTTCCCTTGGGTTTCATCATTTCAGTGATTAACAGAAGCCACTCTGTGTTTCTTTATGACTGTGGCAGATTGGGATCCTCTGGAGCTCTGGAAGGCTTCCTCCTTCTCCCAACAGGAGAGGCTTCCTCAGTCCACAGTTTGCTCCTGGACGTCTGCCCTCTCAGAATGCAAAAGGGGTTGAGGGAATGGGATGTACTCCCCATGCATTTCAAAACCTAAGCTATTGCGGCTGTCAGCTGTGAGGCCTCATTAAAGAGCCCAGGCTGGGAGATGACTTGTCATAGCCATTGTCCTGTGACTGCTGGGCACTTCCTGATGTGTTTGTTGACTTCAATAGATGAACAAATGGGTCCTAGAATCAATCCCCAGCTAGGAGCTGCCACGGGTATTTGGGATTCACACCCACAACTTGCTCTCGCTTCCCTTGCACTTTCACAGCTTGCCTCCACAACCTAGGGTTTCTCTGCCCTTTGCCCACAGACTGACCTTTGGAGTGGGTTGGGCTTCTCTTCCAGGCACATCAGGACCTCCTGAGGCTACAGTAGGACAACTGACTGCAATTTACAAAACACTTTTATCTCAACTCTGTTTCCTCTAGACAACACAGGGGATTATTATAACTGTGCTCACGTCAGCAGAGATAAAAGGGCTCACCCAAGGTGGAGCGGGTAGGGAAATAATGTCTGTTGAGCATTTTTATGGCAGTTGCTTTTTGGATATCTCCTTGCAGAATTCTCACACAGTGCTATGAAGACAGAGAGTACAAGGCTTAGAGAGCTCAGGTGCCTTGTGCATCCCTCCATCTCTCCCTCTATTCAACAAACACTTAATGAGTGACTTCTGTGTGCCAGGTGCAGTTAGGTGCTCTCCGGAGGAAAGAGACTAGTATTTATTGAGCACTTACTATGTGACGGGCACTTTTTAGGTATCATTGGTTAGAAACTCCTGGCTACCCCAGAAGGTGTAATTTGTTGGGCATATATTTAGAGGCCAACTAGCATAGTGTTTAGGAGGAATGTGTATGGTACAGTTGAATCCCAATGTCACACTCTAATTGTATGACTGGACACATGGCCTAATGTTTCTAAGCCTCGGTTTCATCATCTCTAAAATGGAGATAATAGAACTTTCCTCATTGTGTGACTGCAAGGATTGACTGAAAAGATGCATGTGATAACAGCAAACATGCATTGCATGTGTTTACACCAGACACCACGCTAAGGACTTTATAGATGTGATCTCATTTGTTAGTCTTAAAACTCTAAATACGAAAAAACTTGGAATGGAGTCTGGTGTATAATACATTACGTAAGACAACTGATGTGGTAAAGCCATGGCTTTCCTTCAAGTCCGTGTCACTCTGAAGCCTGAGCTGGCATCACTATGAGGTCCTGTTCTGGGACATGTATGTATGGGAGGGAATAGGGGTACAGGGAACAAGGACCAAGAGCTTGCAGGGATTTTCAGGAAGGCATGGAATTGAGATCAGAGGGAACCAAGGAGAACATGGGGGAGAGTTTATGCAGATGTTTCTAGAAGTGGAACCTGGAAGGGAAGGATAGAGGTAGGGTGCTGGTAGGGAAATAATGTCTGTTGAGCATTTTTATGACAGTTGCTTTTTGGACATTTCCTTGCAGAAGCAGCCCTGGGAATCAATGACTTGTACAGCATCCCTATCAATTCATTGCCTTAGTGCTAAGTACCCACTGTGCGGCAGGCTCGGGCTGGACATGTGGGGTGCATTCTGCCATTCCTGGGGCATAGTGTCTGGAGAGGACAGAGGCCTGGCCTGTGGACCTATCCTGAGGACTGGGAGCCATTAAGGACCTAAAGAAGGCCTAAGCCATGGTCAAGTGCACCTGGGTCAAGAATAGATTGGAGTGTAGGTTGAGGATGCAAGACCAGGGTAGAGAAGGAGGCATGAAGATAGCTCACAAATGTCAGAGACTAAGAACAACCCTTCAATGCCCATACCTGCTCTATGGCCTGGTGATGGCAGATTCCAGAACAGGTGGACAAGTTGTTCTCTATGATGTAATTTCCATGAACGGGGAAATTCCCTAGTTACCACTTACTAATCCCCCACCTTCTGCCAGACACTATATTTCTAATTATTCCCATTTCATACATAAAGAAGCTGAGGCCCAGAAAGGTTAGGTACCATGGCTCAGAAGTGGTTAGGTCGGAATTCAAACTGGGTTTGAACTTCTGGCCCATTATTTTTCTAAGATGCAAATCTACCTGACATTCTCCAGGAGTCTAAATATCGTAAAACATTATGCTGTCTATTTTTTTTATAGGTAACAGACATTTTGTACATTGGGTATATGTTTAAAAATGTATCTGTCTTTCCCTTGTCGCCCAGCCACCCAGTTCCATCTCTTGGACAAGAGCAGAGTCACTGGTCTCTTTTGTCCTCTTCCTGGAACAGTCTGTGCATTTATGCACACATTCATAAATGTAAATATGTATTACTTTTTCAGAAAATGAAGTGCTCTGTACTCTATCTGCTGTTTTGTCCTTTGCAAACCCTTTAACATCATATCTTAGAGAAATTTTCCATCCTTACATGTGGAGATGCTTCATTGAAAAAAAAAAAAAAGAAAAAGATCATGGCAGTTGCAGGTTTCGATAGCATGGAAGGACCATGATTTATTTAATCAATGCTTTATTTATGGGCACATCACCTAAAGGCACTTATCCCAAACCTTTTCACACCTAATTTTGATTTCTGCTCTGCAACTTACCTAGTAATGAGTTTGTCATATTGAATCTTTCCTTATACAACCAACCCCAGAAGGAAGAGTCCACTTAAAACAATGTTTTTAACTGTTTTTGTTGCTGTTAATAAAAACTCCAAACATTTCTACAGTTGCTGTGCTTTTCCAATGTCTGATCTGAGGACTTAGCAAGAATGGAGTCAGTCATATTTGCTGGTGGATGAGGCCAAGTGACTGTAGAAATAGAAACTAATTTCGGCTCTGTCCCCCCTGACCTACTCTATGACCCTGAACTTTTCTTTCCCATCTCTGATCCTTGGTTTCCTCAACTGTAAAACAAGGAGATAGGGCTAGATCAAGGGTCAGAAAACTTTTCTATAAGGGCCACACAGTATACTAACTTGGCAGGTGATATAGTCACTGTCATGATTACCCAACTCTACTGTGTGGCTTAAGAACAGCCACAGACAGTGTGTAAGTGAATGGGCGTGGGATAGGGTGCTGGTAGGGAAATAATGTCTGTTGAGCATCTTTATGGCAGTTGCTTTTTGAAAATGGGTGAGATTTGGCCTGTGGGTCATAGTTGCTGACCCCAGGGCTAAGGGCATTTCCATTTCTTAGTTTCTATCTATGGATCTGTGAAGAACTTTCCTCTTCTACTTAGGGGAAGGAAAGGGACAAACACCCATCCTAGTGTCCACATTGCTAGGCACTCACTGGGAACCTTATGGAGATCACTTGGAATCCTCCTAGCACTTCCATCGGGTAAGTAATGTGGGAAAACTGAAACTCAGAGTGGTTGTGTACTTGGCTCACTCTCCTCCTTTGGAGCCCCTTTGAGCCTCCTCTTCTCCAGCCTCAACTCTTTTTCAGGTTAGATTAGAAAAGATTCTTAGCAATGCCAACCTCCTGTGGCTGTTCCAAGGATGGACAGAGGAGGTGCCTTAGAGGAGTTCTGGTAGAGGGTGCAGCCAAGTAAAGAGAGGGAACAGAAGAACACTTTGAATGCTGGCAACAGAGGAAGGCAGGGTGGCTGGAGGCCAGTGGTGGGCTGAGGAGAGGAGAGAGAGGGTACTGGATGAGGCCACAGAGACAAGCCCATGGCACAATCCAGTGAAAGTTCTCAAATAATCATTTTGGCTCTTGTGTGGAGAATCAAGCCCTGGCTTGTCTTTACAGAATTTCTTGTTTTACATGAGGGTGATCCATTCATTCATCTGTAAAAGGGGTGGATGGAAAGTGCTTTCCATGATCACAAAGCTTCATTGTGAGTGGAGAGGGAGGCAACCTGGAAACCATGAGGACCTAGATTTGCCAACTCAGAGACCTAGCTTGGTCCCCTCCCAGCTTTATGACCTTGGGCGCTCACACAGACTTTCCCACTTCAAGTTCCTCATCTGCCAAATGTGACTGCTCACCGCCTCACTGCATTTCTGGGTTGCTGCGAATGTTCAATGGGATCGTCTTTGTGAGAGCTCTCTGCAAATGTGAAGTGGGAGTTAATATCATGTTATTGTTGTTATCATTGGCTTATCCTCTGCTGGCTGTGAATGTATTGGAAGGACTGGGTGACCCTCCTCTCTTACTCCTCCTTGTGTTAGAGTTGATTGCCTAGGGCCTGGGGCATTATAAATCCTTCGAAGACCAGATAGCCCCTCCCTTTTTTTTCAATGACCTGGGAGCTGTCTCTTTGAAATGTGAGGGGCAGCCTGACACAGTGGAGGGGATCCTGGAGCTGCGGTCAGATGGTTTGGTTTGTAGCTGTAGGTTGTGCAATCTTGTTACCTCCAATGGCCTGTGTTGTCTGACATGCTTTTATCTTTAATGGAGTCTGTGGCCTGGGCCTCAGGAATAGTATTTTAGCCACCACTGGCTTCCTTCCCCTCTCCAGAAGCCCTTTCATGAACCACCTCTTCCTCCAAGGCTGGGCTAGGAGAACATCTGGAATTCCAGAGCACATAGCCTATTTCCTTGTCACACATCAGGCTCAGAGCTCCTTAAGTCCAAGATCAAGTTTTCTTGGTGTTTGGTGCTTCGCATAGAGTGACAGTCATATCACTGTAACTGGGTGAGTATAGTTCTCCCCGTTGTCAAAGTACAAACTGTTCCTACACATGCCTTTCTTATTAGTGCTGTCAAAGTATGGGTATTAGTATCCTCTTTTGGTAGAAAAGGAAACAGGCTGGGAGTCACATGCCTATTTCACACAGCCAGAGGTGGCTGAGCTGGCAATCAAACTCAGGTTTCTAAGAGCCACGACATTTCACTGCTACGTCCACGCCCACACAAGTTCGCTCAGTGACCTGGTTTTCCCTTCTTGAATCCCATCTATTTTTTAAAGGCAAATGTTTTTTTATTTATGTTAAACTGAATATCAATTATTGTTCCCTGGGCAACCACTTCTTGCTTAAATTACAAGTTAATTTCATGTTAATAAAACAGACGGATCCCATCTTCTTTAGTCTCCTCTGAGCTTGTTATTGTCTGTTAGCTACTCTGGATCCACCCTTCTTGGCCCTCCCTGTGCCCTTGGAGGCTGACCTCAGGGCACACTTGCCAGCTAGGAGCAGAGTGGCCCGAGTTTCTCTCCCTCATCCTCTTCCCTCCGTGCTGTTGGCAGACTTCTGGCTCCCCTTTATCCATACTGCAGGCAGGCCCCTCCTTCACATTGCGTTCCCCTAAATCTCCTTCCTCCTTTTGCCCCTTCAGACCAAGGTTTGGGGACCTGCCTCCCTCTGTTGCTAATCCCCAGGATGCCTCCAGTCCTGGAGGTTTCCTTTAATCCATCTGCATCTCGGCACGTAGACCCTTCTGTGAACCCATTTTCAGTTCTTTAAACAGTCTTCTTTAAACTCTCTTCTTTGAGTGGGCCAGCTGTTTCTTATCAGGACCCCAGTTGCTGCGTGTGCACAGCCTCATCCCCATTTCCTTTCATCTTTCTTCTGACACACCAAGAGTTACATCTCCTGGCCAAACCACAGCTCCAAATGTCTTCGCATGGCCAGTCTCCAAGGAAATTGGTTTAACTATAATGGAAAGTAGTTTTAGCCTTTTCATCTCTTGCGTACCTACAATAGGGCAGACACTCAGCATCTTCCCTCATAGGCTTCCTGTCTAGCCACAGCTCTCATCTCAAACTTTCTTCCATTGGCCCTCTCTGGATTGTGGCATTCCACCCAATGGCCTTCTAGATCAACAGAGGTGCTTTCTGGCTTCTGCCAACATAGGGGACCTCAGACATTGTTTTGGCAGAGGGAGTGTTTCCCTTCAGAAGGCAAGAGAGCGTAGGCTACGGGAGTCACCCAATGTCTTCAAAACAACAGTCTCTTTCTGGATAAAGATGGACAGTGTCCCAGAGTGTCAAGTGGACGCTGTAGCTTGGCTTCCCAGGAAATGGCACCATGGTGATCTTGGGGTCACAGCTTGACCTCTCACGCCCTGCAGTGCTCCTCTAACATGAAACAGCATTTCCTGTTGGCTTGCCTATGTCTACATTTTCTGAATGATGGCATGTGGCCTTGGATGCTGCCGCCTGAATCAGGCACAGTCTGTTTGCTGACCCTGGTGTGTGGTGAAAGTTATACCATGGCCATGGCTTGCTTTCTGTGTCTCTGCTTTGCAGTTGGCCAGCATTGCTTGGAAACCAGTTAAACCAATGGAAAAGCCTATGGAATGTAACACTTGAGACTGAAATTAAACCAGTCACCCACAGATTATGCAAAAGCATTTTTAATAAGGGGCATTACTTGAAAGGCACATTCTTCAGGCTTTAAGGTTTTTGATGTTCCTAGGTCAGTGCTATAAGTTTCTGCATTGACACCTGTATCCTCTCATTGTTCTCTGTAAACCCTATATATATTTTTGAGTAAGGTCCCCCCACAACCTTTCCCTCCCCCAGCAAGACTGAATGATAGACAATCTGGCAAGCAGTTCTTTCTGGAACATTGAAAAAGAATTGTACTGAAGCCAAGCAAGGGGGTTGGTTATATAAATTATAGCACATACATATATAGTAATATAATACAACCATCTATATCCTCATGCTGCTGTGAATTTATTAACAATAAATTTAATTATAACATATTAAGATACTCAAAACAATCCCATATTATTAAAATATATGAAATTATGTATCCCCAAATGTTAACATTTTATAGTGGTTACCTCTATGAGGTTATGGGTAAGGATAATGATCTCCTTTGCCTAATCTGTACTTTCTAACTTTTTTTAATAACCATGTGTTAAGTTATGCAATTTAAAGGGTATGTTGTATTCTTTTCAAAGAACAGTAACATTCCCTACTTATCAGTGCACTGTGGTTATAATTATCTAGAAATATGAGGCTTGAGGTTGTTCCCACACAAACATAAAAGGGGACAATTCATTCCCTGGAAGTACTAAGAACAAACACCCCTCCACCCCTCCCTCACATTCTGCATTTCCTTTGTATGTTGAGGCAAGGGAGGGAAGGAGGGTGATGGATCAGGGAGCCCAACCCAGGGCTTCCTCAGCTTGCAGATCTATCCACACTGACCAGGGCTGTATAGGCTAAACTGCCTGCAGGGGTCTGCTGATCCCCAGGGAAGCTCCAGGTCTTGCTTACCTGGAACACACAGGCTTCTCCTTGGGTTCTGAGCTGGCCAACAAGCAGGTAGGCGGTGAGTCCTGCCAGGATGGGGAGTGACACCAGGCAACAGGTGAGAGCCCAGCCGGAGCTGCTGGCCCTGGCTGCCAGCCTAGCTCTGGCCTTGGGCCTGCAGCTGTCATCCTCGGGCAGCATTTCCACGCTGGCTGTCTCCCCAAAGCCCAGCCCCAGGTCCTCTGCCATGCTCTGGCTGGTCCTGGAGACAGAGCTGACTCCTCTTGCGCAGGGAGACCCCCCCATTAAATAGAAGACCAGCTCTCACAGTGTGTGAATCAATCACTGCCTACTCCTCCCCCTGGCCTCTCCTCTCCCCTCCACAGCATACTGAGCCCCGCCCTGTTAGGGAATGCACCGCCTACAACAGAAACCAAAGTTTGGTTTAAGGAAAAAAAAAAAAGAAGAAGAAGAAAGCTTCCCAAACATATTTATATACAGTGTGCTCATGTGCTCCTTCTCTCGCTGACAGAAGGAAGTCAGGAAAGTCCCTGGAGGAGGAGAAAAATAATTTATCAAGTCAGTGGGTGGGGCACATTACAATATACCTGTTTCTGTGGTGGAGGCCTGCCAGCTGTGCTAGTCTGAAGCGTGCTTCTGCTGGAAGTGAAAGTGAGGGATGGGGAGGTGTGGCCACGGCTTGCAGACTGGGAAATGGAAATCAGGTTTGCTTCACCACTGCGCAAAGTGCTGCCAAGCTCTCCATCTGTTTTGAGCTTCATAGGAGCCCATTCCCATTTCGCAGATGAGAATACCGCAGTTCTGGAAGGTAAAGGCATGTGTCCTAGGTTATCCCGGGATTCAGGCAGAGGAGTGAGGAAGATGATCTAGTTCTTCTAAATCATGCTTTGGGGTTCTTGCCTCTAGCACACAACTCCCTGGGAAAGGAAAGTGTATTTCTAGTCTGTGTTGACCAATTGTCTAAGCAAAGAGTATGAGGTCACATTATTGACTGTCTGTGAGGAGAGGATATTGACTTCTACTCTCTGATTAGTCCTCAGCTGATTGAGCACCAGTGATAGGCCTTGCCCAGAGTTGGGTGTATATGGGGGCCATAACATATAATAAAGGTGAACATTTATTAAACCTTTGCTTTGTACTAGTGACTCTCTGAAGTGAGTTCAATGTATCAGTGAAATGATTCAATCCTAAGATAACCTTTTGATGCAGTAATGTTATTATTCCCATTTTGACAGTTAAGGAAATTGAAGCGTAGAGGGTAAGCAGTAAAGCTTGGATTGGGATCCAGGCAGGCTGACTCCACAGCTCCTAACCATTACACTACACTGCACTTGCTGCTGTATAGTGCACGCACAGGGACACCTGCACCTGTTCTACCTAGTAGGGGCCACCCCTTCCATCTGCAGGAGGGGAAAGCTTCCTGGAGAAAGAGGTGGTGCTGGAATTAGACCTTGAAGCTTAGGGAGGTGGATATTGGAGAACAGTAGGGGTTCTCTGCAAAAAAAAAAAAATGCAGAAAGAGAAAGCTTAAGGATGTCTTCTGGCATTTGGTGGAAACCAGTTAGGCTAGCACCTCCATTCAATTGCTTCTTCACTTTATTACTTAGCCTATTATTTTTTTATTGTTTGAAATTTTATTTATGGATCCTTTTTCTGCCCACCGTCACTCCTTCCTGATGTCCAGCATCATCTCTTACTACTTTCCCAAGCTGCCATTCCCTGCAGTGCACTATGGGCCAGCTACTCCGTTGCACATGCTGTTTCCTCCACCGTGAAAGCTTCCAGTCCTTTCTCTTCATATCATCACATGTCCCTATTTTTCAACTTCATGTAAAAAACTTTCCTGCTTTTTCTGGCCTTCCAAGCTTGGGTGAGATGCTCATTTATGTTCTTACCCTATTATTGAATATTTTGTACTAGACTGTGGTTGACTATTTTTTCATGGCCCCTATGAAACCATCAGATCTAAGAGGGCAAGTACTTGATTATATCCCTTCCCTGTGGCTGTAGCACCTAACATAGCAACTGCCACATAATGGACTCTTATCCAACATCTATGGAAATAAGCATCTAACATATTTTCAAAGAATCCCAGTAAATAATGATTCTTATGTCCCTTGGTTATCCATTATTGGTTAACAAGTAGAGTAAGAAACTTTTCTCTGAGATGAAACTAAATTTTTGCTGTTGAACTTTTAAGTACACAATCACATGTAATAACTGATCATCTTGAAGAGATTTACAAATGTGTTCTTAGCCTTATAGTTCTTATTTAGAAAGTTGATGTGGTTGATCAAACCAGGGTCTTAAAAGTAGTAAATGTATGCGCTCAAATGAAGTGTTTCGTATTATCATCCATAATATAAAAAGGCCTTGAAAGGTGGTAAATGCTAAAACACCAAATTGGGCATCTGGAGAGCTGGGTTTTAGTTCCTCTATTCTGTGAGCCTGAGAATTCTAGCAGGCTGTCCCTGCCTTAACGTATCTGGCTACTGCTAATCATGATAACTAAGCTTGATATAATTCTGTTTAAAGTCAGTGTCACTGGATTCTGAATTTGTGCCTGGGAATATCCTTTGGGAAGAGAATAAGTTTTAGGTCATGGACCTAGAGACATAGCTTTGAGATAATTGTAGAGGTAGATTTACATGTAGTTGTAAGAAATAGTACATTACTCAGTTTTTTCCAAAGGTAACTTCTTTCATAAGCATAGTATAATGTCACAACCAAAAAATTGACATTGATGTTGATATTCAGATTCCACCACTTTTATATGCACTCATTTGCATATACATATTTAGTTCTGTGCAGTTTATCACATGTGTAGGTTCCTGAGACCATCACCAATGTTAAGATACAGAAAAGCTCCATCATCAGTATCCCTCACTCTCTGTTTTATAATCACAGCTACCACCCTCTATCTCCTACTCCCTTAACCCTTGGTAACCACTAAGCTGCTCTCTAATTGGATAAATATTGTTTTACAAATGTTATATAGATGGAACCATGCAGTCTATATCCTTTTGAGATTGGCTTTTTTTCACTAAGCATAGATTCCTTGAAGTTCAGCCAAAATTATTGCATGACTAATGGACCACAGTTTGTTTAACTAGTCACCCATTAAAGGACATTTGGGTTATTTCCAGTTTTTTTTTTTTTTTTTTTTGCACATGCTTTTTATTTTCAGTGAGTAGATGATCTCTTTTCAGATCTTACCTTTTTGGTGGTTTCAAAAGAACTTAAAAAGTAGTAAATAAAATACAGTACAGATGCTCTTATCTTTCCCAATATCACTCTGATTATTCAATTTAAAAGGTATTTCCAGTTTTGAGCTATTGTGGATAAAGCTGCTATGAATATGGTGTACAGTTTTGGTTTGTTTTGTTTTATTGTTATTGTTTTGTTAATCTTCACCCAAGGATATTTTTTCCCATTGATTTTTAGAGAGAGTGGGAGGGAAATAGGGAGGGAGGGAGGGGGAGAGAGAGAGACAAAGATAAAGAGAAACATCGATGTAAGAGACACATCGATTTGTTGCCTCACACAAGTACCCTGGCTGGGGATTGAAACTGCAACCCAGGTATGTGCCCTTGCCTGGGAATCGAACCCAAGACCCTTTGATGTGCAGGCCGATGCTCCAACCACTAATCCACACTGACCAGGGCTATATAGGTTTTTGTTTGAACAGGTCTTCATTTTTCTGGGGTAAAAACCCAAGAGTGAAGCCCTAACCCAGCGGTTCTCAACCTGTGGGTCACAAACAATGAAAATACATCCTGCATATCAGATATTTACATTACGATTCATAACAGTAGCAAAATTAGAGTTATGAAGTAGCAACGAAAATAATTTTATGGTTGGGGGTCACCACAACATGAGGAACTGTATTAAAGGGTTGCGGCATTAGGAAGGTTGAGAACCGGTGCAACCAGTTTGGCTCAGTGGATAGAGCATCAGCCTGCGGACTGAAAGGTCCCAGGTTCGATTCCGGTCAAGGGCACGTACTTTGGTTGTGGGCACATCCCCAGTGGGAGGTGTGCAGGAGGCAGCTGATCGATGTTTCTCTCTCATTGAAGTTTCTAACTCTCTATCCCTCTGTAAAAAAATCAATAAACTATATTTAAAAACACACACACACACAAAAAAAAAACCAAGAGTGAAATTGCTGGGTCATATGGAGGCACCTGTTATTTTTGTAGGCAACCACTACATCTTTACCCAGAGTAATGTGTGAAAAAGCCAACATCCTCTCTGCGTCCTCTCTCCAGTATTGGTGTTATGCCTATTTCTTTTATTCTAGCCATTTTGGTAGGTGGATAGTGATATCTAACTGTGGCTTTACTTTGCATTTCCCTAATGGCTAACAATGTTGGACATCTTCTCATGAACTTATTTATTTGCCATCTGTATAACATCTCTGGTGACACAGACATCTTCTATTTTGACTGCTACAAGGTACTTCTCACTGCCTTCTTGATTCCCAGTGGATTGCAAGGTGAAATTATATAGCTTACAGATAAATGATGAGCTACTGTACTTGAGTGTTAACTGTATTCAAGAGAGGGTTCTGGGTATTAGGTGATAAAGCAGTGAAAGATAACAGACAAAAATCTTCGCTTTCATGAAGCTTATATTCTAGTGGAGGAGATGGCCGGTAAATAAAATAAGTCAAATTTATAGTATATTAGATGGTCTTAGTGCTTTAGGGAAAAAAAACAACACAGAAAAGGGAGATTGGCAGTTAACCTTAGTTGTAATTTAAAATAGGATGGTCAGGAAAGGCCACCTTTTCAGAGAGGAGACGTTTGAGTAAAGACGAAGTGAGGGGAAGCCTGTGGGTGTCTGGTAGGAGACTGTTCCTGGCCTTGAAGCAGGTGTGTTCTAGGAGCATCAAGGTGGCCAGGATAGCTGAGGAGTGAGGAGGAAGAGAGTGGGGCTGATGAGGTCAAACAGCATCGCAGAGGCTGACCATGAAGGGCCCAGGGCATGGGTAGGACTCGGCTTCTCCTTCAGGGAGATGGGGAGTCTCTGGACAGTGCAGGACAGAAGGGTGGTAAGTTCTGATTTCACTTCAAAAGGGTCATCCTGGCTGCTTTGCTTGGAGGAGAAGGGTGGAATCAGGGAGACGACTGCAATAGTCCAGGCGAGGCATGATGGTGGATTGGATAGGGTGGTGGGTGACAGCGAGGGTCACAAAAAATGAGAAAATTCTGGATATTTTTGATGTAGAGCAGACATAATTTTTTATCAAGCTGCATATGAGGTGAGAGAGGAAGCAAAATGTCTGGATCCAAGGTTTTTGGTTGGAGTATTGGAAGGGTAGAGATGCTATTAGTATGCACAGGGATGGAAGCTTGAGAGCTCAGGTCAAGACATGCACCCTTTACGTTAACCCTTAGATAACCAAGCAGGGATGACATGCTGCAGAGGCAGTTGGATGATGAGTCTGGGTCCCAGGGAGAGGCGTGAATGGAATATTAATTTGAGAATCTCTGACACAGCAGTTATCACAAAGTGCTTCAAAGTGAGGGCTCCTCTTGATCACAGGTCCTCAATTCCTTGATCCCAAATCCTTGGGGCCACGTTTTAGAAAAGCATTAAGTGGAACCATATGAAATTGCCATTATCTGGTCATTTTTTGATCTCCAGTAATACATTCACATGGTTCACCCTAATATTATACTCTATATGCCTTATATATTACGTAATACTCTCAGTGGGGTCTGGAACAGCACCCTGTCATCAAACACAGAAATATTTCTGCAGCCCAGCATACACACACACACACACACACACACACACACACACACACACAGCTTTTGTTGCTAACTGCGTCCTGACAGCTTTCAGATTTTTTAGAGCTTTTTGGATTTTGGACTGTAGGCTTGTGTTATCATCATCATTGTTGTTGTTGTTTGACCGTTCTGTGGGGGCATCCAGAGAGTTGAAATAGGCCAGGGAGTGGAAGCTACTAAGAGGCACATTTCAGCTCAGATTTAAAACTATGTCAATGCTATTCAAGGACACTTCATGCCTCTTCCAAAGGTGGGAGCTCTTTGTCCCAGGAGTGAACTCAGGATGGGAACAGCCACTTATTGGGGATATTTTGGAGGAAATCCAATTCAAATTCAGAGATGACTGGAGTTGATGTCTTCTACAGCTCTTGGTCTCACTGAGATAGGATGATTCTCAATCATTTCTGATCTTCAGGCCTCATTCTCTTCATCTCTAAAATGGGGCCCAAGCGTTTGAACAGTGTGATTGCTGAGGATGCGTCAGGCATTAATATTTTCAGGGCCTCTCTGCTTCTCTGTGTCTGCTCTTTGCCCACTGGTTGTTCCCCCACTCACCTCTACACATCCTTGCTTTCTGAGTCACCCTGTTTCCAGACTGTACCCTGGCAATTTCCCCATAATGTGTAATGAGGAATTAGGCTGGGCAGCTGGGATGGGGAAGCAGACGTTTTCCCTATTGCTTCCCAAATTGGTAGAAACAGTCATTTTTCAGTAATCACTTCTTGACATCTAAGCTTGTTTTGGTTTGTGCAACATTCGCAGGCTTCCTGCCAGAGGGCTAATCCAGGGCACAGCTCCATCTTCCTGGAATGGTGCTGTTGGTTGCAGGCCTCCCCTTTCTGGTGCTCTTAAGAAATGAGTTGTACATACGAGGTAAGAATTGTTCAATGATTGACACATAGCCCTCGAAGGGACAACCTAAAAAATGCAACCATTTTGAATGGAAACCTTTCTAAAATATAGTTTACACCTTTAAAACGTTCACTTTCTTTCTGATTATAAAAGAAACATATTTTGACTTTAGGAAACTTGGGGGGGGGGAAGGGGAGACGAATAATTATCCGCACTCTCTAAATGGGGCGTTTAGCAAATTGTTTCTGTGCAGTCAGATGGTAAGTATTCTAGAATTTGTGAGCCAAGGAGCAAAATTGAAGATAGTCTGTAGGTGCTTAGATAACCATTTAAAAATGTAAAACTAGTCTTCGTTTGCAGGCCACACAAAACTGGATTTAGCCTGTGGATAGTGGTTGTCTGATCTCTGCTCTAAACCTTCTAGACTAGAATCTGGTATTAACACTTAAGCGTATTTCTTTCCAATTTATATTTCTATACGTTTAATTCTAATCATTGTTGTGATCTCCTTGTGCATCCCATTTTGATTTCTGCTCATCCTGTTGAATAGTATTTCATGAATTTTCATGAATAAAGACGTTAAGGACTGCATCAGTCTGTCAAATGGAAGTATGGTCGTTTGTAGAGTACCTACTGAAAGTGCATTTGGATTGTTTCTATTAGTTTATAAAGAGAGCACAGACTGGTGTGTGTGTGTGTGTGTGTTGGGGTCTTGCATGGAGTCCCAGGAGGGGCATCTCTAGGACAGAGGATATTAGAGGCTCTTCCTATGTAGAGGGTACCATGTATCAGACCATTTCTGCCAGAATTAGGTATTTTTCCTGTACAACATATTTCAGTATTCATGAGATACCAAGGCTAATTTCACTGTATCTGAATAATTCTGTTTTCCATGTGACATCACTGCTATGTCTGTACCTGTGTCCCCTGCAGCCATCAAATCACAAAGAGCAATATTGTTCCAGTTCTCAGTTTGCTCCCAAATTCGGCTTTTAGAATTTGCTCTTCTTTTCCTTTCTTTCTAATCCCCCCCCCGCCCCCGCAGCTTTGTTTAGACCTAACTGCCCTTTAGATATATCTTAAGCGTTAGAGCCCTCTAGTCCACTCCTAGGCACATGCCCCAGAGAGATTCTTGTGCATGTTCAACAAGAGATACTTACAAGGGCCTTCGTCATAACACATGTCCCAGTAGCAAAAACCTGGATGTACACCCTAATGCCTGTCACCAGGAAAGTCAGTAAATCAAGCCACCCAGTGGTCCAAAGGAAGGAATAACAGCAGTATGCTCAATTTGGATGAATCTTAGCAAGATGATATAAAGTGAAAAAGTAATTTTTCAAAGACTGTATACAGCAAGATTATATAAAGTTAAAAATAATGCATGTGTGCACATACACAAATACATGCGCACGTGTGCATGCACACACACACACACACAAATATATAGAGATACAATGAATTAAAAAGGAGAGTAAAGCAATGATGAATATGGGACTCATGATGATGGATCTCCTGAGCTGGGCAGTTCAGGAGTGGTTACGAGGGGGTTTGTATGGTGTCATATGCTACCCCTCCAGGTCTTGGCTTCCATCCTATGTTGTGGATTAGTTGGTACTTGCAATGTTATAACTAACTTCTGACTAAATAAAGAACAATACAAGCATGGACCATGCTGACAGTGTGCCATGATCCAGGGTTTGTAATTCCAATCCTGTCTTTCTGAGACCCAGGAATAAAAAACGGAGATAAGTCCGTGGGTGCTGCGTGTGGTCCTGATAGGCTTTCCAGTGAATCATGTGGATGAGTATTAGTATAAAGATTTCAGGATGTGTGATTTGCCTTCACAGAGGAGTGTTTTTATTTTCTTTTTAATTCTTGATACTGGTCCAGGCAGCAGATGTTGCCAGATAAATGAGGTCTTGAACCTCGTTTAATTATGAAAGCTAATAAACATTCCCTTAAAAGGGCCTGGAGTTGTGATTGTGTATGTTGACCATTCAGTTATGGTAAGAATATAGGAGGAGGAGGAGGAGGAGGAGGAGGAGGAGGAGGAGGAGGAGGAGGAGGAGGAGGAGGAGGAAGAAGAAGAGAAGAAGAAGAAGATGATGGTGGAGGAGGAGGTGGATGAGGAGGAAGAAGGGACATGTTTCTGGATGGATGACCCACTCTGGTTGGGAGAAGAGTGCTCAGGTGGAGAGAGGGTTGGCAGAGGTCCAGGAGTGATAGAAGGGAGAGTAGTGGCAGGGAGTTGTACCAGGTAGTGACAGAGAGTCTGCAAGCTCAGAACAAGGTAGATTAAGCTGGAGAAGTTTGGCCAAAACACCAGATTGTTTCTTTGGATTCTTCTTTCTCTGACCTTTACGTTATTAGTTAGTTTCAACCAAGAATGCTGTTAAATTGTGAGGCCTGGCTGTGGGTGTGGGCATTCTCTCATTTCTCAGGTACTTACCCTGTGGCCCAAACTCAACCAGCAACTGGAGACACAGATGTGACCCAGATCTGAGGTTGAAGATAATTATTATTTTGTCCATGATTGTAGCCCTACCTCTCAACATGGATAGTATTGGCTGTTAGTGCTGAATCAAGTTAAGTGAGTCTTGCAATAAAGGAGCAGAAGGCTAAACTATAGAATTACATCACAGGGGCATCCCTAGGTAAAGCTAGAGCTCCCTCCTGTCAGTGTGTCCTACCCACACCTCGATTACTGACATCTTATCACATTGCATTGTTTGATTTATTTATATAGCTCTCCCACCCACTAGCCTGTGAAGAGGTGAGCATCTCAAAGGTAGAGACTATGTCTGGGGGAACACCATGTGTTACACCTGTTGTCAGCACTGAGTGAGTGGAACCTCAAAGTACAGACAGATTATCATCATTAGGAAGGGTTCCAGGGAGCTCAGAAAGGAGGGGGTGGTGTGGTTTGTGTTTTAAAGTGGGTTTCATGGATGGAGACAGAGGAGGGACTGTGGGAAGGATGATAGTAGTGGGGGTGGGGATAGTCAAAGTAAATAACAACAGAACTCCATTGCTGCTGACCCACCAGAGTAGACTCTGGTGGTAAATAGTCAGTACTGCTGTCCCTGTGCTTACCAGCTGCAGGTCAGCTAGCAGATGAAGAGAGACGTGGGGTTTGGGTGGTGATGAGGCAGAAAAGGAATAAGTGTTTCACTGTCACTGTCTTTATTCCAGCTCTGCAGCAGGAGCTTTCTGTACATGTTCTTACTTGATTCTCACACAACCTTGGCAGGTCAGCACCATGACTCCAATTTTTAAAAGGTGTGATACAATTTGCTCAGAATTGTCCAAAAGGTAAGTATTAGAGATGGGATTGAACCCAGACCCCCAAGATGCTAAGCATAGGCGTTGTTCTCTCTGTCATCCTGTCATACTGCCACAAGTGGAGGGTGTGGCCATGGGAGGTCATGATGAAGCCAAGGCATAATAAGGTGGGAGCCATTAGACACATCAAGGGACTGTGCAGGGGAGGAGGCTGCAGCAGAGGGCTGGGCAGCTCCTTTGGCTGTCATGGAGTCTGCGGTCATGGACATTCTGTTTGGAATCTGTAATCTTCCATCCTTCATGGCCAAGAAAGTCCACAGTGACCACACCCTTGCTATAGTCTTTCTTGGGATGTTTCTGAAACTGGACAGAAAGCTCAGGCAGGGAAAGAGGATAAGGAACTGTCCTGGGACCAGGACCAGAGACAACAATTTTGTATTTAGGAGGAAGAGGTTGAACACAAGTTTTTAGCCATTGGGGTTGGAGATGAGTAATGTCTAGTTAGAGGAGAAGCTCTATTCTAGGGATGAAAAGAAAGTGACAAAAAAAGGAATAATCAGAGACTGAAGATATGACTGAACAAGTTAATGGTTTTAGTGTCAGCTATGGTGAGAGAGAAGTTTAAGGACTGTTTTCATGGGGCCATATGTCATCAAAAACATCTGGGTGGTATATTAATGGAGGCAATGTATGTGGGCAGGAGATAGAGGGAAGTTTGGGAAAGAGGAAAAATGTTTCACAGAAACAGAGGCAGATGAGAACGAAGCAGAAATATACAAAGATAAAAGAAAAATACAAAGACCTGGAGACACAGAGAGATAACACCCTAAAGATACAGGGGCACGTGAGAACCAGGGCAGTGAGAAAGAATCAGGGAGGTAGAGAGACAGTGACAAGAGACAGAGCTAGGAAGGACAGTGACTCAAACACTCAATGGTTAGCTGTGTTTAATGGGGAAAATACATGTGAACTTCCGGAGAAGGACTGCATCCTGTGACCCCGAGGCCCGCCTGGGAGGATAGGTTCTTTGGCTTAGCTGAGTGCTGGATGGTCCAAAGTTTCTGTGCTTTCCTTGCCGACAGGGGGGAACCCTGGGGTAAAAGGCCACCTGCAATATAGACTTTCCCTATGATGACAGCATCTCAGCCCTGGAAGAGGCGTTGGTGCCATTTCCTCTCTTCTCATCTCAGGCCTCTGCTTGAACCTCTGTAGTTACCTCTAGTGACCAGTTGCTCAGTACTAACTCTCAGAACATCCTTCCTTAGGCTGGGCTGCCTCCCTTTGACTTCCAGTTTGGGAGCAATACACAAGCAAGTCTAGTACTGCTTCCCCACTTGGTTCTTCAGGTTGTTGATGGCAATGAACTGTGTTCCCAGCATGTTCTCTCTTCTTAAGGACCAGCACCTACAGTTCTTTCGCTGGTGTTATAGTCAGAACAGGCCAAGTTACACTGTAGTAACAAACACTCCCAATATGTCAGGGGCTCTTAGGAACAAAGGTTTATTTCTTGTGTTAAAGAAAAAAAATATTGTGTTAAAATTATTCATGATACATTGAAGAATGATAAGGCCGACTTTATGAAAGGAAGGCTATTGTGAGGTTAGGGACCACTTCAGTAGGGTCTTGCAGATATTGGACTCAACTGCAAATACAGCATGGGCAATTGGAAGTTTACAGCTAAGAAGCAGGGTAGGGATCAGTGGATGGAAAATTACCAAGAGGGAACATCAGGAATAAGGGGGATTTTGACCAAACTGACCTAACAGGATTCTTACTGAAGGTGGGACAGGGTGACCTGACATCACCTGGGGGATGGAGGTTGAAGATCCTGATGAGATATTAAGCATGTCTTGGAGTATGGAGGATTCTGGATAACCTGACTTGGCAGGATTCTTGCTAAAACTGAGAGAGAAACACTGAAGCTCAAAAGTCAGAGTTGGTCTAATGAGAGAATCTTTGTCACTTGCTCACATTGTATGTTCATTGCAGGCCAGGGCAACTGCTCCAATTCATATTCACTCCAGCATCCAGGCTGATGAGTCAGCCTCTATTGAAAACACTGTCGGCTATGGTGGTTGAATGAAAAGAGAACATGAGTCCCCATACCCTGGTCCTGAAAGCTTCTACCAAAAGTGGCACACATCACCTTTGATCAGGTGGCATTGCCCAGAGCCTTCTGTCAATGAGTCAGGGAAGGGAACTCCACACTCAGGATGGGGCAGCAAATATTTATTTGAATAATCACAAGTCTACAAACAATAGCCTATTTCTAGCTCTTTAAGCTAGGCCATTGTTTCAGGAGGATCCTAATTTTATTGATATTTGGGATCCAGTTCTGGATAAGACACTTGCAGGTAGGTGGTGCTCATGGGGCACCAGGTGATCATGAATGGTCCCTCTCTATCTTATAGCTATGCCATAGAGAATATGTGTGCACCATGTTTGCCAAGGCCACAGACGAGGGAGAGAGAGGAAGCACACCTTTAATTTGATCTTTCCAACAAGATTTTGTTGGGTCTTTATTATTCACTGCCTTTCAAAATCTTATCTGTCATTGCTGGGGATCTAGAAGCTCCAAGATGGAAAAGGGCAGCCTATCTTCATTGGACTTCGAGTGAGTGAGAAGCAAACCTTTATTGTGTTGATCCACTGAAATGTTATGATGTGTCTGTTTTGACAGCTGCTGTTAATTATTTTAATGCAGAAATTGGTACAAGAAGTAAAGTGCTCCATAACAAAAACAAAATACATGATGTTAGCTCAGTGATCTGGGGACAGGTAATAGGAAACTGTATTGGAGGCTGAAAAGATGGCGGTCAGTGTATTCAGGGGCAATGTAGTTGTAAAGTTGTTGCCTATGATGACTTCAAAAAGCAGAAATCTCTTTTTCTCCTGAACAGCTTATATACTTTTTTCTCTCTAATGGGCATTGTGAGCCTGGTAATGGAGTGATTTTCCTAATTGATTTGGCTACTAGGGAGTTCATTATAACAGTGGTTCATTGCTATTTACTGATATTCCCTGGCTCGGGTTCCTGTTTGACTTTCATTTACTGAACTTGTCATTCCAGAGGAAGAGGTAGGAAAATGGAATGATGCTGCATGGCTGCATTTGGCAAGGTATTATAAGCACGAGATGAGCTCTGGGAATGGTTAGGTGGATTTCTAGCAGAAATGAAGACGAATAGAGAGAGTCCAGAAATGTGAGGCCTTACAGTTGGGATGTCATACTGCTTTAGATACCACACAGTAAGAGATGGGATTCAATAAGGATTTAAGTGGCAAAGGCCCTGTAAAACCTCATAGTTGTAAAAATGACTCAGGGCATAGCTCACATGTAAAAAGCAGACTCCTCATCGATTTTTCCATAGAGCCTCAAGGTAACTGCCATTAGTTAGAGAGAGAGAGAGAGAGAGAGAGAGAGAGAGAGAGAGAGAGAGAGAGAGATTGATTGATTGAGAGAAAAGAATGAGAATGAACCAAGGAAGTGAAAAATTAAGGAAAAGGACAGATTTGAAAAACTGTATCTTAAAAAGAATTTTGGGTGTGGTCACTGGGAATAAATCAGAAACCTATTATTATGTTATTGAGTAAAATGCAATGCCAACCTCCCCCCCCCCATGTGCCAGGTCTAGAAAATGTTTGAAGTTTAAAACCACCCTTGGGATGCCAACCTTTTATGACAGGAAGTAATCTAAGAAGACTGCAATGTCTAAGGAGAGCCAAATCCCTAACACTCACTGCATATGTGTCCAAGGAAGGTAGGTCATGGCTCCCGAAGGGGGACCAGGGGTCATGAGTTGCCCTGAGAGGAGATTCACAGCCCCTCACCCAGAGCAAGATTTCAGAACTGCTCCCAACCAGCAACTCTTGTATGTTTCCCATTCTTACTGAGCAGGCACATTGCTTGTGGTTATCTTGTCCCCTATTCCTCCATGGTATCTTGAATGTATGGTGTGTATGTTGTGGAGTAGGAGTGGCTGGCAGAGAGGGATACATACTTTGTCCTGTTAGCTCATAGAACGAGGGTAATGTTTTTTCACCTGGGGGACATTTGGCAATACCTGAGGGCATTTTTTAGTCACAAATCGGGGAGGGGGGCTTGCTACTGGCACTCAGTGCGCAGGAGCGAGGGGTGCTGGTTAACATCCTACAGTAAACAGGATAGCCGCCCCCCCCTCCCCCCAAGGATTGTCCAGTAAAACATAACAGTATTACCAAGATCTAGGGAATAAAAAGTGTAGCATCCCAACCTAATAGCCAGATTATGGGACATCCCCTGGAAATCAGAAAGCCATTCCTTCATTCAGTCCTTAACTGAGTGCCTTCGAAGGGGAGAGGGAGATGGGGAGTGGCAGTTGAGGGGTCGGGGTTGGTCAAGGAATTATTGCTAGTTGATAACAATAGACAACCTCCCAAATCTTGGTGTCTTAAGCAATAAACATTTATTTTACACATCATGTTTGGGGAAAATCTCTTTTTCTCCTGAACAGCTTATATACTTTTTCCTCTCTTATGGGCACTGTGAGCCTGGTAATGGAGTGATTTTCCTAATTGACTTGGCTACTAGGAAGTTCATTATAACAGTGGTTCATTGCTGTTTACTGATATTCCCTGGCTCGGGTTCCTATTTGACTTTCATTTGCCCATGACTTTGATTTTTTTCCCTCCCTGTTAGTCCTCCCACCCCATATTGTGTGCTCTTATTTGTTGCCTTAAAGGACATTTGGGGATAAGGTGAGTTACAGAGTAAATGACTGAATCAAGAGCATTCTTGCTGGAAGATGGCTTCTATTAAAGGGAAATTTGGGAACCAGTAAGTATTCCTTTCTTTAAAAAGGAAAGTGGAGCTTTGGGTCTTGGCTTAAAAATTTACAGAATTGAAACTGCTGTTTGGTCTTGGGATCTGCAAATAGCAGATCTGTATTCATTCTGTAGTTTTACTTACCCCTTTTTAAGTTGCTATTTTAACAAACCCAAGTCCCATTTGCTTTAACTGGCAGAGAAAGGAGACAAAACACACACACACACACCCCAAACCTTTTCTCCAAGGTCTTTGGGGAATCACTTCATGCAAATGTCTTTTGTCTCAGAAGGAAACTGCCCTTGGTTAAGCCTCTGACTACTCCTGAGAAGTCAGCATTTGTAGTTGCTGTTTTTCCTTTTGCTTTTCTGTTTCCCATTATGAAACCGATAAGAAGTCAGGAGACTAGCCACAAACTTGCTGTGTGACCTCAGGCCTTTTGCACCCTGCCTCTGGTCTCCAGAAGAACAAGTGGTCTGAGAACCCACCCAGATACCACGGTCAGTGTACCCCAAAATGGGCTAATCCAGTGGCATGTGCTTTCTGATGATTTTGGTGAGTATGATTGTAGTGACCCCCCAAACCCAGTGTTTGGAAGAAGCTGGCTCTGCTTCTCATGAATATGGAGGGGATGATGTGTTTGGAGATTCAGGCCAGAGTCTCCCTGGTGACAGTCTTGAGAGATGGGTCAGCATGAACCCAGGAGCCTTACCGCCTGGCTTCCAGTTCCTGCTGCATCCCTCAGTTGTGTAACCTTGGGCAAACCATGTTGCCTCCGTAGACCTCAGTATCCTCATCATCCCCAATGGGATGACAGGCAACAGAACCACGTGTTGGAAAGAGTAAATGACAGAATGCTCACAAAGTGCTGGGCGCATTGCACAACATCTATTCCTGATTTGCTCCCTTAATTGGGCCAGACACTACTGGGTTAGGTGGGGTGTGGCCACCAGGAGGACTGAACCAGAATGACCTGTCTCAGGGCCTCACGGAACCATCCTTTCTCCTCTTCAAGGAGGATGGAAAAGAATTGCTGTAGTCATAGTCCCAAAGTGGAATGGCAGGAAGGGTACCGAAGCATCCTCACAGAGAAGCTTCCAGACAGCCGGCTCTCAATCTCCATTGTCCTTTTCCTCTCCGTCCAATCTGTCCTGGGGACACTAGTCCCTTTCTCTTTCTGGTTTCCATTTTCTCTTCTGTGCAATGGGAAAGTTAGATTGGCTCCTCTCTAATCTGATGTACTTCACCCCACCTCAGTTTGAATATTTTATGTTAAATTAAAGCAGGATTTCTCAGCCTTGGCATTATTGACATTATAGGCCAGATAATTCTTTGTTGTCTTATGTATTGTAGAATGTTTGGAAGCAGCCCTGGCCTCTGCCGACTAGATGCCAGTCTTGGCATCCCACCCCCGCCAAGCTGTGGCAACTAAAAATGCCTCCAGATATTTGCCAAATGCCGTGGGGGTGGTGCAGGAAAATCCCCGTGGCTGAGAACCATTGACTTCAGAGCCCTTATATGTCATAATGCTGATCACCTTTGCCAAGTACTTCTTTATGGCAGCCACAGTGCTGAGAGATTTCCATCTTATTTAATCCTCATAATATCTTTGTGAACTGGGTATTAATATCCTCTGCTTTGCAAACAAGGTTGTTGAGTGCTAATAACAGATGAGATTGGGATTTGAACCCATATTTTCCCAACATCAGAGCTTGTTATGTGTTACTAGTTTCAAGGTTTAGAAATTTTTGAAGAGCAAGGCAATATGGTTTATTTAGTAAGAACACAAGATTTGGGAACAGGCATACCTGCTTTGGAATGTCAGTGATGAGCTGATCATTACCTCCTCACTGAGCTCCATTTATGCCATCGTTAAGTTGAGAGTCACACCAGCCTGGTAGGTTGTTGGAGGACAAAATGAGGCAGAGACACCTGGCGCATCAGGTTCTTCTCCAGTTCAATTATCTGCTCAATAACAATGGAGGAGCCACTGTTGACATTGAATTCATTCCTTTCCTGCAGCCCTGGGTGTGGTGCTCTTTTCTGCTCCCATCTTCTTTTGAGCTCCAGACCAGTGTGGATTGCAGTCTGTTGGATAATCCATACTTGATAGAACCAGAACAGAAATAGTCCTGTTGCCCCAATCTGCTCCTCCATCCCTTTCTCAGTGACCACTGTCATCCTAGGGGTCATTCTTGATTTCCCCCAACTCCTCACTTTCCATAGCCAGCATTGTCCATTGTACTTGCCCACAGTACTCCCTCCACCCCAATTGTGACCACCAAAAATGTCTCCAGCCATTGCCAGTTGCCCCCTTGCATTTGTCTGCATCTCTCATCCTCTCATCTGGCTGCAAAGTAGCCTCCAGTACATAGAATAAACCAGTCTCATTGCCTCCACTCTTGCCACTCGCCCTTGGGAGCCTTCCCTGATCTCTAAACCTGGTCAAGTGCCTCCGCCATGGTGCTTCCCTGATAAAGCAATTACTCTGCTCCGCTGTACCATCTGTTGACAGATGTCTCCCCCACTAGATGGCAATTTTTCTGGGTAGCAAGTGTGCCTTTTTCTGTAATCCCCAGTGCCCATTACAGGGCTCACTAAAATAAATATTTGTAGCAGGAATGAATGACAAGCAATGTTGCAAAAGTTAAGGAGCAGCTGTGAGAAGGAGGGAAGTAGATAAGTGAGTTATAGAAACTGACATATGACGGTCTGTGACGAGTCCTAAAACTGGCGTGGAGGCCTCTCTTTCCGTTTTGAAATCCACAGGAATTCAACAGAAAGATTATTCTATTAGGTGGAAATGTGACTCAAGGTAACTTTATCTTTGAAATTAAGACAAGGAAACATCTTTGTCACTGACAAAGAGCCTCATTTCTTTTTGTGGGATAGATGTCAGGCAGAGAGGGTCAAAGAACAGAGCTATGTGACCTAGGATTCACTTTTAGCTTAGCCATCAGAGAATTTGTTAACAAGTCTCTTGGATGATGTAATCTGAAAAAGCAGGTGAGATTTGGTCGCTTTAGAGCAACCTTTCTCAGCCTTGCCAGGACTGACATTTTGGGCCAGATATTTCTTTGTCATGGGGCTACTCCGTGCATTGCAGGTGTTTTGCAGCATTCTGGCTTCAATTCATCAGATGCCCACAGTACTCCCTCCACCCTAGTTGTGACCAAAAAATGTCTCCAGCCATTGCCAGTCGTCCCCTGTGGGGGAAAAAGTCACCCCTGGATGGGAACCACTTCCCCAGAGGATTTGGACTCGGAGTCCATCCAATGGAGCCAAGGAAGCACTGGATAAGTGTTGGATTTCAGCTTCTTTGCCAAGTCTGCCATTTAGTGAAGGTATATTTTATAAGTATTCTATGAACTTAAAGACCAGGATGTTTGAATTTGGGGAATCAGCTGGCCCTCCTCAGCTTACAGCCTTTTCATCAAGCCCAGAAGGTTTTGGATACTTCCAAGTTCAGTTTTGGCCTTAGGAGTGATCAGGGAGGTGGAGTGAGACTTGGGACACGGATCGGTGACCTGGCAGCTAGTCAGGCGGTGAGCTTCAGGCCTCTGCTTGCTCAGGGTGGCCTGTATCCACAGGCCAACCCAACTCTTACCCCAGAGCTCCTCCAGAATGACCCCAGGTGACTGAATCAATCAGCCACTGCTTGGCTGCTCTCCCTCCCCAGCAGCTGGCTGTCAGAGCTGCAAAGTGCTTAGAAACATTTGGTCTGAGCCCTTTGTTACAGAGGGGGGTGGTGATGGGAGAACGAGGCTCCCTAGAGGGAAGAGACTTAGCCAAGGTCACAACGTAGGCCAAATGCTAGAGGTAGGCTCCCTTATCGACCCAAGTTTCTTTTTTTTTGTTAAACCACTTTATTGAGATATGATTGACATATAAAACACTATGTATTTATTGTATAAAACTTGATGGGATTAGGGATAAACAAGGCCATAGACATATACACCCCCAAAGTTTCCTCCCACCCCCTTTATATTATCAATATTTTGTGGTAAGAACACTTAACATAAGATCTTGACAGATTTTAAGTATACAACACAGCACAGTTAGCTACAGGCACTCTGGTGTATAGTAGAGTTCTAGAACTTGCCAGTTTTAATTATGAGCCAAGTGTCTTGATTCAGAGTCAGATATTCTTTCTCCCACTCTCTGTGCTACCTAACTCTGGGATACTTACTTCCAGGTCTGTTCTGTCCTTGGTGGAAGTTTTTATTGTAGACTTTTCCTGGAATTTCTTTTTATTTTGTAGAAACTCACATGCATTTATCTTTGCATTCTGATTTTTGCTTGGTAATAGCCATCTAATGTCAAAGTAGTTCCAGAACACTTTAGCAATAAAAAAGAATATGGTTCCTTGACCTTCCAAGAGAAACATTTGGCTTTTAATTGAGCTCTAACCTTATGAAATGAAATTAATAGTAGGAATCTGAGGCACTGAGCTAGGTTTAGAAAGACTTTTGGAGCAGCTAAATCCTTTGGGGAAAGTCCCCATCTTTGGAGGTCATGTAGACTAACATTGTACATAGAGTTGCATTCTGGGGATGTTTCCCATCATGTGATTTAGAGGAAAGAACTTGGGCTTTGGACATAGGTCCAAATTCCAGCTCCACTTCTTCATAGCTGTGTGAATTTACCACAAAGATAATACCATTTAGAATGGTTACTGTGGGCTGGTCACATTACCTATGTTATCTTATTAATTCTTACAACTATGGGAAGAAAGGATTACAGTTTATGGATGAGAACACTGAGTCTCAGAGAGTTTATGATACAAAGTTACATTCAGTAATAAAATTAGAAGTGGCAGAGCTAGGAGTTGAACACAACCAAGGCAATTGGGCTCCAGATTATAAATGACAAAACTGAGATTTTTAAAAAATTTAGGCATAACATATATTCTGTGAACTTCAGTTTCTCAGTATGCTGAACTGGGATGATCATATCTCCTTAGAAGGATTGCTGTGAGGATTAAATAAAGTAATGCAAGTATAGCATGTGGCACCCCCTTAGTGTCTAATAAATAGTCTCTTTAGCACAAGTTCCTCTTGTTAATGTCAGTTTATTAAGTGTTAATTTTTTTGTTTGTTTCAATCTTTATTCACTAGGATAGATTTCCAGTTTGGAATTGCTGGGCTAAAGGATGTGTATATTTAAAATTTTGATAATTATAGCCAAATTGTCTTCCAGTTTAAAAAAATCAATATATACTCCCAGTAGCCTATGCAAATTTGTTTCCCTACTTCCTTTATTTTTCTTATCTTTGTGACTTTCCAGTATTTAACAGTGCCTTACACAAAAGTAAATATTTAAAAATGTTTGAATTGGATTGAATGTTCATTGCTTTTATGTTCCCTGAGAAATCTCACCAGTCTGTAGTTGACATGCTCTTGTTCTTTCTTTTCTTTATTTTTTTTTAAATTTTATTATTTTTTATTGGCTTTATTTTATTTTCCCAGCACCATTTATCCCTTCTATGCCCTCTTCCACTTCCACCTACCTCCTACCCTGCAACATGTTCTCGTTCTTTCATTCAACAGTGTTTTTTAAAAAATCCTCTTCCAAGGATATGTTATGATTTTTAGAGAGAGAGGAGGGAAGAGAGAGAGAGAAACATTGATTGCTTGCCTCCCATATGCACCCCGACTAGGGATCAAACCCGCAACCCAGGTATGTCCCCTGACCAGGAATTGAACCCGCAACCTTTTGGTATGTGGGATGACACTCCAATTAACTGAGCCACCCGGCCAGGGCTCAACAGTTATTGATGGAGCAGTCACTGGTTCTGGACATTGGAGATGCAAAGATAAATTAGACATACTTCATTCCCTTACTTTACCCTTCTCTACTCTGTTGGTTGACACTTTTCTCTCACACCATGTTTATTTTAGATACTCTCTCCCTTCCATATTTCCTTTTGCAATGCTTCATGGGTATATTTTGCCCAACACTCAAATGATATTGTTCAGGCAGGGATTAATATCTCCAGGTAGCTGATGGGCACACCAAGGCTCAGCAAAGAAAAGAACCCTTCCTAAGGTCCCATACAACCATGCCTAGTCTTTGGGGCTAGGATCTAAGAAATAGAAACTGGGTCTTGGCTCTAATAACTCCATTGCTCAATAGGAGGTGCCCACTGGTGATTCCACTTTGTGTCTGGACCTTCATGAGAAGTGAGTGGCTGGTATGAAGGACCCCCTCCAGTCGTCCTCCAGGAGAGAAGTATAGGGCATGACCTCTGTGGTGTTGGACAGTATTGTCTTGGGGGCTAAGAAAGATCCTTCAGGGTCATGAGGCCTGCAGTGCCCAGTCCATATTTTAATAGAGGGAAGTCTGGATGTTGCCCAGTAGTATCTGTGGTCTCTATGGGGCCCCTGTGTCCTGCCTCGCCACACTGACTAGGAGTGCCAGGGGGCCCAGAAATGCTGCTGTTCCCCTTTTAATCCTTGATAATCTCTTGTCTTTATATGTAATGTGTCTTTTTTGTCCCTTCAGCTCTTTGCAAGATTCTTTTAAAAAATTTTTTGTTTTCAGCAATTTGAATATGACGTGCTTAGTAATTCTTTTTTGGTAATTATACTGCTTGGGGTCCACTGAATTTCCTGGATGTGTGGGTTGCTGTTTTTGTTCCAATTTGACAAAAAAGTTGGCCAATATATTTTTATTACGTGCTAACTTGGTGTGCGCAAACTGCTAAGAGATGTACATATGTAATTTCACTTAACTTTGCAAAAACTCTATGAAGGGAGGTCAGTATTACCCCCCCTCCCCCCATTCTGCTGAAGTAATTGAGGCACAGAAAGATATAGCTAACAGTGGAGTTCAAACAGTGAGGAGAGGACAGTCAAGATTTGCATTCATGCCTGGATGATATCATGCTCTGCCCCCGTTGGCTGTGCTCACCCTTCTACTCAAAGCCACAAATGACTTCCAGAAAATCTCAGATGACCCAAGTCATCCCCTTGGTCCGTTTTTAACCTTTCCAGCATAAAATAAACCAAATTTTCATCTTAATTTATATATCTTTTTCTGTTCAAAAGGCTGGTGCATCTGAGTTCTATTCAGCCTTAAGGATACTGGAGTCAAGTCTTGCTTGTCCTTGGTGATTTTCTAATTCAGACTTATATCCATCCCTCTCCCATCCTGCCCTGAAGGCCTCAGGGACATCATACTCATTGTCAGCCAAACTGTAGTGAGATCTAATTAAAGCTATTTATGGCCCTGGCTGGTGGCTCAGTTGGTTGGGTGCAGTCTCATACACCAACAGGTTGTGGGTTGGATTCCAAGTTGGGGCACATACACAGGTTCAATCCCAGGTTAGGGTGTGTACGGGAGACAACATCTCTCTCTCTCTCTCTCTCTCTCTCTCTCTCTCTCTCTCTCTCTCTCTCCCTCCCTCTCCCTCTCCCTCTCCCTCTCCCTCTCTTCCTCTCTCTTTAAAAATCAATAAAAACATACTCAGGTGAGGATTTAAAAAAAAAAAGGAGTTTCTTTTTGAAAAAAAAACTATTCATGGTTTGCACCCTAAGTACCTGACCAGCCTCATATTTCAACATACCCTCTCCTTCTGCTCAGCACAACCCATTCTCCATCTGATTCAAATTTCCTTTCTCCAAATCCATGTCTACAAGTCTGCAAAAGTTGGGTGGGGCCAGAGTCACATTTTTTTTTTTCAGGCAAAAATGATGAGACAGAAAAGCAATTATTTATTTATTTATTTATTTATTTATTTATTTATTTATGTCTGTAAAATGCTCAATATGGTGCCCAAAACCGTAGGCTCTAATAAATGCCTCAGTGATTGGCAGGAAAGAAGCCAACCAGAGGATGAAAGGGACTAAAGCATTTAAAGAGAATAAGCAACTGCACAGTAATCCATTTGTGTTTGGGGTACTTTTGGGAAGAGATTCAGTACATTCCTAAATCAAGCTGTGTGGTTTGGGAGGAAAAAGAGTCTTGATTATTTTTGCATTGTGTGCCTTGACTTTTACCGTGGGGGTTCTACAGCCAAATTCTGCCTCCTCCTCCTCCTTTTTTTCAAAGTTGTGCTAAACCAACTAGTTATGTCTTCTTCCTTGGAGGCATTCTCCTTGGAAACCAGCGTCTTGCCTTGCAAAGCATCAAGGTATGTTGTGTGACCCAAAACAATAATTGGAGCCAAACTTTCTTTTGGTTTTCTGATTCTAAGCTCAGTGTGTTTCCTTTTTTCATGGCTGCTTTGAAAAAAGAAATCTTTCCTATGATTCAGATGCATCCTTAACAATTTAGACCAGAAACTGAAATATAAGCCTCATGAGGGCAGGCTCTTTTTTTGTTGCTACTGAGTCACCAGGCCCTGTCTATGGTAGGAGGAGGAGAAGAGAGAGAGAGAAGGGAAAGAGAAAGAGAGAAAATGAAAAAGACCCTTAAGGACTTGTGTTGGGAGACCCTTAAGACATCTCTAGTTTTGCTTATAACCAACTGTGCACCATGGGCAAGTACACTCTCTGTATATTGGTTGGTCTGTAAAATGAAGTGGGTGGGATAAGTGAATGTGAAGAGGATTAAATTCAGTAATGGGTATGAAAGTATTTTTGGGGGAAATACCTTGCTTTTATCATTTTCCCTTTCTTTGAAATCTCTCTATGGGGAAATCTCCAATACGTTTGTTTTTGGACCAGAGTAGACCAACAGCTTTACACCAGGGTGGATTCTGTAGACATTGCCAGGTTCTTAATGATTGCTGAGTTATAACCAGATGAAATACACACAGTGGCTAAGTCTGAGGTGTTTTCCAGAAGTTTATTCTGAAGTAGTAATGTATGCCTTTCTGATAGATATGCTCTGGGCAGCATCGAGGGACCATTAATGTAGATGGGGAGGCAGAGAGAGCAGCATAGATGTTAGTGGTGCTGCTTTGGAAAAGCATTCCGTAAATCTTAAAGTTAGAAATTAGGATTGTTTAGGTCAAATTTGTATTCACAAAAGGGTGGAAAGGAAAATGAGGAAAGGGGGAAATATTAGGGTTGAGAGATTGAGAGAAAGCAAATGAAGAAATGAGTTTATGAGGAGCTAGTTAATGCTTGTCCTCCTCTAGTTGTGTGACCATGGTCAGGTCATTTCTAAAACAACCAGGCATTGTTTTAGGCTCTCTGGGGATAGAGATGAATATAAATCAGTCTCAGCTCTCATAGCCTTGGGAGAAGCAGGCAGATAAAACAAAGATGCCATTGAGAGAGATGACTGCTAAGATAGGGGGGTGTACAATATTCTGTGGGAATACAGAGTGGTTCTGGGAAGGTATTAAAGAGGAGGGGGTATTAGAGATGGGCATTAAGAGAGCAAGAAACATTTCCTAGGTGGATTAGGAATGCTGGTGGGTCAGGTGGCACTCTTCTCCATGGAGGGAAGAACTTGCACAAAGCAGGGTGGGATGAGGTCGCATGGTGTTTTTGGGCAATGAATTGTGATTTGGCACAGCTCTAGCTTATATGGAGAAGAAAGCAGGGAAGAGAGAGGGCACAGATGATAAAAATCCAGTATAGCAGGCTCACAGGGACTTTTGTACCTGTAGGCAGTGATAAGCTATGGAAGAATTGCAGGCAGGGGAGGAGCATGGCCACATTTGCATTTCAGAACAATCCTTCCAGCACAGTGCATGGGATGAGTTGAAGTGAGAGAGGCTGGTGGCAGGCCCACTAGTGAAGCCTATGGCACTTGCCCAGGTGAGAGATGATTAAGGCCAGAGCCACAGACATGGGATAAGGAGACAGGTAAAAGTAAAATTAAGATATACAGCCCTGGCCAGTGTTTCTCAGTGGGTTGTGTGTCATCCTGTGATCAGTGTTTCTCTCTTTTTCTCCCCACCCCCCCTCAAATAATCAATAAAACATCTTTTAAAAAGTCAGAGATGTAGTCATCAGGGCTTCATATTCCCCATCTCTAAAGTTAAATAAAATTAAATATTTCTGAACCCAAGTTTCTATGATGGTCACAAAGATTAAAATGGAGTGTGACTATGGCTGGGATTGGAGATACCCTGGGAAATGAATGTTCTCACTAGGCATGCCATTTTGTAAACTCCCTGAAATTTTTTTGGTTGGATATATTGGGGGAGTGGAGTGCGAAAGGATTCTCATTTTCATAACAGCCTTGCTAAAGGATGAAGAAACTCTGTTCTGAAACTTGAAGGCTGGGTATATTTGAATGATTGTAAGAGAGTCTCAGGATTGAAGGAACCTTGAGAAGCCAACCTTTTGGGTGCCATCAACACCTTGACAACATGCTCACTAAGAGGGTGCCTGTCGGAACCAATTATAGCATGTCATAATTTCAAAAGTTTCATCAAGAGGTTGATGAGACTTGGGGACTCAACAGGGTTGAGTCACACATGTAGTCACCTGTTGGGAATGGCTAAAGGCATTTCCCCAAACCTGAAAAGGGATTATTGCTTGCTGCCAGACAGCTAAAAGGCATCTTAATCTACATGTTATTGCCTCCTACTGGCCAAATACCTGTACAGCCGTAGGCTAATTCCCCAATTCTGACAATGGACTCTGTACTATACCCTGACCCTTTGAAGTGTATATCTCTGCTTCGCCTCAGGACATGTTGTGTTAATAAAAAGCATGGTGTCCTGGGGACAAGGAGAGAACCTAAGAAAGACCTTAGACTTTAAATCTTAGACAGCGGTTCTCAACCTGTGGGTCGCGACCCCTTTGGGGGTCGAACGACCCTTTAACAGGGGTCGCCTAAATACATCCTGCATATCAGATATTTACATTACAATTCATAACAGTAGCAAAATTACAGTTATGAAGTAGCAACGAAAATGATTTTATGGTTGGGGGTCACCACAACATGAGGAACTGTATTAAAGGGTTGCAGCATTAGGAAGGTTGAGAACCACTGCCTTAGAACTTAGCTCCTTTAGCTAAGCTCCTCTGACCCCCAAATGCCTTTCAAAATTATATTTCATCTCTGGACTCTTTATTAGTCCCTGGACTCTTTAATCTACACACAGTCTTTTCCAGATTCCTGAACCCTTCTTGATGCTGGGACAAGAACCCCGGCAGCTGCCCAGTCTTGTCTTGGTTCTTTCTGTACTGAGAAGATACTCGCCTCCCGAATAGCCTGCTCCATTGCTGAAAAGCCTCAACACTGGACATCCACCCATCTGTCACATTCCTACCCCGCCTTGGGCAGGAAAAGGAGTGTCTTTGAAAGATACTCTTAAGAATTCTTGCAAAAAAAATGCCTGGTTAATGAAAGCATTACAAAAGCAAGCCATGGCCTTGATTGAAATTGATTTTCATTTTTTCTCATTTGAGGCCCAGTATTTCAAGCTGCGTGTCAGACACAGAAATATGATTGAGCTCAAGAAGGATTTTTGTCAAAATAGAGCTCTGGGGGTCGATAATTCTCATGCCTACAGTGCAGTTGAGATGGTTCCATCCATGATGAGGGGTCCATGTGGGGCAAGAAGGGCATAGCATACAGGCTGAGAAAGCCAAATCCACTCGTGGTGGTATTCTAGGATGAACATGGTAATGTTTAAGAAATAAGGAAGAGCCCACTGCAATGAGTGTGACTAGAGAGTTGGAAAAACACTGAGGCCATGACTACACATGCAACAGGATGCTTACTGCCCTCTCTCACCCCCCACTTCCTTTATCCTCCTCCTACTCCAAACCTCTTCTTCCCTGTTTCTTCTCTTGTCCTCTATCTAAGTTGACTACCTTATTCCTCCTACCTTCCCCACTCAGTTCTTTCTCATTCCAGGTTTCTGTCTCGTTCCTTGCGTAGAAGGAGGAATGCCTTACTTTTTAATGATGCTTTACAATTCACAAAGCCATTTGGAATACATGATCTCATCAACCTCACAACCACACTTATTGGGAGGTGCTGTCCCCATTCTGCAGATGATGAAAATGAGGTTAAGGGAGATGAAGTCACTTGGCCAAAGCCACATAACCATGTGACGGCAGAGGCAGGTGTTGGCCTATGTTCTTTTCTCCAAATATCACTCCATCTCTCCAACTTTAGGTTGAGTCTCAGGTATCTCAGGTGCTGATTTGTACTGGATTTTCCCTGAACAGAGGGAGCTGAATGATCTCTTCACTTAAGGACCCAGAAGGATGGCCACTTTGTCTTGGAGAAATTTTTAGAGAAGGTCAAAGGAGAATTTGTCTCCGTGAAAGTGGTCTTGAATTCTGGGGAAATCCTATTCTAAGTCATTGGAATCTTTCAGTGTCCAAGCCCACTATGTATGGCCAAACTCCATTCTGATGAAATCGCTGCTGTGGGCAGAAGTAGGCTAGAATCAATGATGTGCTGGAGCCAACTCACTTTGGCTCTTTTGTTAAATTTTCAGGAATTTTGCAAGTTGGTTGTGTGGGAAACACAGCCATTATTGGAAATTATATTAACTTATGATCAAATGAATTATTATAATGTTAAGCAAGGTAAGAAATAGCCAAGACTTCACTTCTTAATTGCTTTGTTATATTTTACTATTATAATTACTGTACTCTGAAGTGTACATACATCTATTGCAGCGGTTCTCAACCTGTGGGTCACGACCCTTTCACAGGGGACGCCTAAGACCATCGGAAAACTCATATATAATTACATATTGTTTTTGTGATTAATCACTATGATTTAATTATGTTCAATTTGTAACAATGAAATTGGGGGTCACCACAACATGAAGAACTGTATTAAAGGGCCGCGGCATTAGGAAGGTTGAACCACTGATAATTGTATCCGAATGGTGAAAATACTATATAATGAAGCATTATTGATCATCTCTTCTTCTCAACTCTTGGTTCAGTGATATTACATTGGTGGTTTACTATTGGTCATGGGGGAGAAAATTTATACCATGGAAATGGGCAAAAACTATAAATCAGGGCGCTCTTCCTTCCTCAGAGAGTCAGTTATTAAATACTTATCAGGCCAGCACTGACTAAGATGGATTAAGATTTGTGGTCATTGGTTCTCTAGAATCCTAATTGCCCAACTAGGTCTTCCTTCCTGCCAGCATGAGCTTGAGCAGAAGGGAGAATGGTGTCCAGAAAGGAATGGAGATATTTTTCCTCCCTTCCTCCACCTGGGTGGTGATAACACCAGCAATAGTATACAACATTTAATACCTGCTGTGGGCCAGGTACTGTATTAGACAGTTGATAGCCTGTTCCATTTAATTCTTATAAAAGCCTTATGAGGTATAACTGTCCTCATTTTATAGGAAACCTAAAATTCATGGAAGAGGAATGAATTGCCCAAATTTTCCCAAAGAGAAAGTGGTAGAACCAGGCCTTGAGGCCAGTTCTATTTGATTTCAAATCAGTGCTTTTTCTGAAATGTTGATATAAAGGGAAGTTGTGGGAACACCACGGACAAGCCTTTACATCTTTCCTCACCTCCAAAAGCTCTTGTGTGGCTGTCGATTGATGTTATACCAGGTCTCTTTTGTTAAAATGAATTACTAATTCCAAATAGAAATGAATTTGAGGCATCTATTCATTTATTTGAATAATTTTTTGAGTGCATATTGTGTGCCAGGCACTATTTTTGGAGCTGTGGATCCAGCAGTGGACAAAGCACAAAATCCCTGTTTTTGAGGCGCTTATGGACCAGCAAGGAATTGACTTTAGGCCTGGAGAGACACTCACAGATCTGGTACCCTCCTGCCATATCCCCAGAGCATGCTCTGAGATTACTACATTCAGAAAACTGGGTTACGATCATGTGCTCTCCTGCAGTCACCAGGCCTGGCAATCTCCACCTCTGAAGTTAACAAAACTCCCTTTCTCTCCCCTCTTTCAAAACAAGGCTGTCCAGCAGTTGTTAAGTTCACTACTGTTTCAGGGAAGGAAAGTGGCCTGGACACTGTCCACAGATTGCTTCCCTTTTCGGGCCAAGGGGGTTGTAGGAGAGGTGTGTACATAATTTCCTTAAGTTGGGGTTTTCTGTTTGGGTTTGTGGTTTAAATCCCTGTTTTTGGCAGTCACCTCTGCTAGAGACTGACTAATCCAGTAGCTATGTCTGTTTTATACCTTATGGGGCAGATTTGATATTAGTGGGGAGGTGTCTGATTTAATATTTTTCATTCTTTTCAGGGAGGGGAAGTGAAGCTAGTAGTTAGGGCAATTTTTTTTCTTTTTTCTTTTTTTTTCAAGGACAAAGTCAGGCCATCCTAGAACACTTTACTGCAGGTCCACTTAGGTTGCCTAATGGTGATATTTCCTGAAGCCTACATTTTGGCTGGGAAGCAAACTAGAGAAATCTTTTGGCGTAGAGGTGTTACAATCACTTTGATCTATGTAATGGCTTTTTCCTTAGGCAGGCTGGAGTCATTCATATTCTCTCTCTCTCTCTCTCTCTCTCTCTCTCTCTCTCTCTCTCGATGGTGATAGAAACCTCTTGAAAAGCCTGGAAGCCTACAGAGGAAACTCCCCCTCAGGAAACCTGTCGAATGGGTCCAACCACAGCCTCCTTCAAATGTTATTAGTTCAAAAAACAAAACAGAACACCCAAAAAACAAAAAAACAAATGTGATTAGTTCAGTTACCTGAAGTCTTGGGCTTCCCATGCTGCCTTCTCCCCTCTTGCCAGTTGTAAAGAAAGGTGGATACTGATTCTACTTAAAAAGTCTGTGTAGAAGATGGCATTCATTCCAAAGGGATTATGGGAGTGGCATGATGGCACCAGGAAATAGTAGGCTGGGAGTCTAGAGAAAAAACAGAGGAAAGCACCAGCCCAGCTGGTGAGGTACCAGCAGGAGAGTCCCAGCCCGGCAGGGAAGGGCTGTAGAAGCAGGTGTGGTCTGAGCCAAACTGGCATTCCTCCCCCAGCTGAGCTGCCTTGCTTTCCCTTCCAACAGGGACATGGCTAGGTTCTCTTTGATAGCACTTCCCAAAGAGGGTCCTGCTTCAGAAACCCAGGCAAATGGGGCTATTTTCCCAAGCTGGAATCACAGTGGGGAATTTCTGTTCTCCAGAGTTCTTGACCTTTATATTGCTTCGATTGCATCTACACTGTCTCCTTGGAAAATCCTTGCCCACAGAGCTCCCAACTCTTTCTCATCGGGACATTTTACTATTTGACAATTATGCTGCCCAGCAAACCTCTATATTTGAGAAAGGGAGAGGTAGAGAGAGATAGAAACATTAATGATGACAGAGAATCATTGATTGGCTGCCTCCTGCATGCCCCACACCGGGGATTGAGCCCACAACCCGGGCCTGTTCCCTGACCAGGAATCGAACCGTGACTTCCTGGTTCATAGGTTAATGCTCAACCACTGAGCTATGCCGGCTAGGCACAAACCTCTGTGTTCTGAAAGATGTTTTCTATTTGTAATTTATTTTCCTAGTTTTCATGAATCAAAGACCTTGGAAGAGATGATGAGAGCTTCTGAACTGTGGGAAATATTCAGAGAGACCATGCCAAGTTCATTTACTTAATGATCTTGGACAAGATCGTGGACACCTCACTTTGCATAAGCTTCTATTATTTAGGTGAACATAATAATAACATAATAATATACACCTCCAAGAACTGTTGAATGGCCTTTAACCGTTTGAGTCCCAAGCAGCGCAATCGCGCTGCTTGGTATTTCTCGACATAAAATAAAACAAGCGCTATCACGCTGTTTGGGTCTTTTCGTACTCATTTAGAGAAAGCGCGGTTGCGCTGTTTGGGATTCTTCGACAGTGTTTTTTCAATACCCCCTGGGACTCAAACGAATCGTATGTTTTCTCGACATAAAATCTCAGCAGCGTGATCGCGCTGCTTGGGACTCAAACGGTTAAAGATCAGGGTATTGCATTCTTAACAGTGAACCTGAACTTGCTGTGGTCTGTCTGATTATTTCATGTATGATGGATTAGAGGAACAATGTTTGAGGAAAGTCTACTCTGTGCTGACACTAAGCTTGACCTGGGAGACACGGTAATAAGCATCCCTGATCACAGTCTCTGTTCTCTTGGAGCTTCAAGTTCAGCAGGGAAGAAAATCCAACTCAAAGAAAACCAGTATGGAAGAGAGCATGTCTTACCAACTCCACGTGGTTCAGGTGTCCTACCTGGTGGATAATTCTGTTTCTACCATCTTAACTCTTGCCCAGGTGGAAGCCTTCCCAAAGGCTCTTTTTCTCCGTGACTTATCTTCTGAGAGTTTCATGTTTTTAACTTTCTCGTGAGCATTAGCTTGGCTGTACCACCATCATTTAAAACTCATTGTATCTAAAAGCAAGTTTATCCTTTTCTTCTCTCTGTCCTAACATTCCTTCTGAAAGGCACTAATGTTCCCCAGTTTAGCTGGAGAGCTGGGCTGACTATCTGGATGAGCTTTCCTCTCTTCTCTGTCTCATCACATGTGTTCTTTTCATGACCAAATTTGTAGGATTCCAAGGTATTATCCCAACCTTCCTGTATATTATAATCATCTCCCTGCCTTTAATCCATTGTGCATATTCACCTCTACTACATTAATTTTCCCCAAACATGACTTGGTAATATGAATTGACAGTGCCCATTTATTGAATATCTATTATATGCCAGGTTTTGTGCTAGGCATTTTATTCATTACCTTTTAAAATACACCCATCAACGATTGAGGTGCATAGTATGTTCACCTAAATAATAGAGGCTTATGGGAAGTGAGATGTCTGAGATCTTATAGTTATTAAGTGGAAAACAGACTTCAGTGTAGTGTGTTTTTTTCCTTACAAAAGAAAAAAAGACTGTGTTCTTTACTCCTATGCTAAATGTCCTGTAGATTTTAAAAAAATGTTTGTTTTTAAAAAATATTCAGTGGCTCCTTTTAGCCTTAAAGGTTATAATATCCAAATACCCACTTAGGTTCTCCTTTTGCACATTCTCTCTCATCATTTTCTGGCCTGAACTTGCTGCTTGGGCCAGACCAGGATCCTGAATTCCCTTTCAATGCTTGGTTCATTCCAGCCTTTCCTTTTTTGGTCGTGCAGAGAGCTATCTGAAAAGTCAAACGACTGATAAAAGAGCCTGATTTAAGCACTGTTTAGAGATCAAGAGAAACAACTTAACTCTGTTTAAGTTAGATAAGAAAAAATGTAAGTTTAATGCAAATGACAAATATTATAAAGGAATTTGCATCATATGCCATTGACTTGTGGCACCATGAAGTCAGTCAGTTTTTTGATGCTCATGAGCTTATAAGACACCAGATGATTGCAGGGTCTTCCAAAGTATTCCTTGAGTGAATGAATGAATTTCAGAGTGGTGAATGAGAAAGCAAAAAGGCAAGGTAAGAGGAATGGAGAAGGAATGATATAGCAGGCTTTAGTTACATGTTGAGGGCCTTACAGTTCATCAATAAATGTTGGTGAAAGATAATTAACTTGAAATGACCTCAAGCAATGAAAGTTTTAGATGTTTACAGAGGTCATCTAATTTAGTCAGTTACAAGAAAGCAAAGGAATCGTACCCAGATTCAATACTTTTTCTTGGGTTCTGCCTTTCCAGATGTGATGGGTGAAAGTGCTGTGGATGGCTTCATAAAACAGTAGAATTAAGTGGTTATGCTTCAAATATCACAAATATATACCAGAAGAGAAATGAAAACAAAATCTTCCAATGTTCTGAAAATGGGGACTTGTTGCTGGGGATTACATTTGCAGTGTGAGTAAAATTTGTGGATTAACTAATAGCCCTTTAGCAGAAGTAGCAATGATAGACTCTGAAAAACTGAGAAAGCAGCTCTTGTGATGACAAAGACACTCATGTTGAAGGTGCACATGAGGACTTTGAATAAAGTTGTTATATATGAGTGGGAGAAAGCAGTATTTCCACATTAGCATAATTTATATATGGGGTTATTTTAGATGTGTTTGTGTAACTTAATTGCTATATTAAATATTGTGAATAGAAATATAACTATTTCTTGTGTATCCTTAAAATGTTATATATCAGTTCAGCCAAAAATCTTTTTTATTGGTGTTTTGTTAGGGAATTTGGACCTCTCCCTACATGTAGGGTTGCCTTCTATTTGGGCACATAAGATATTTATTGAGTTCTCTAGGAAGCATGGTTTGGTTATTGGTACAAGTTAAAATTTGTATAAAGAATGCCTTTTTCAGTCTGGCCATCACTGGTTTGTGATGTGCAACTGTAATTGGAAGTAAGGTCTAAAGTCTAAAAGGTGGGTCCTCCATGAGTCTGAGGTCCTTCCTGCTGGGGCCATTATATTGTCTTCTGAGAGAAGAGAAAGCATAGGAGAGGGCTAGGTGTGAAGATCACAGGAGATCACATCAACTATTTAAACTTGTAGGTCATTCTTTTCTTCCCAAACCTCAAATAGCCAAGAAACCATCCTCATACCATGTATCTGGGAATCCATCCCCTTACATCTGCCTGCCTCTATTCCACCCTTTCTCAACTGGGAGCCTCATCTGAGCCACAGAACACAGAAAATGATTTGAGTAACTATTTTTTCATTTCTCTCAAGGGTGTCATAAGTAGTCTGGATGCAGAGGAGAGAAGTTAAAGGATTATGTATAATGGATATCAAAGGTCTCTCTATTCCATCATTTGGGGTTTCTTTCTTTCCCAGAATTCCTATAGATAGAGATCCATCTCCCCATTAGATGACAGATCCTATTGATGCAGCACTCATTATGTGCTAGGGCTGCGTGAGATATTTGCATAGATCGCATTTACTCTTTCCAACAAGGCCATGACCTGTGTATGGTTATTTACATTTTGTGACTAGGGAGACAGGTTCAAAGAAGTAAAATAACTTGGTGACGGTGATGGTTAGTTACAGAGCCAGAATTTGATGCCAGGTCATCTGGATTCCAAAGACCTCACTTTTCCCTGCTGTCCCATATTACCAAGCGATAGCTTGGTATGAATTAGATTTCTTCCCTCCTACTGATGAAAAGTTTAATAAGACAAAGGTTTATAAGACTCATGAGCAAATGCTCAATCTACTGTTTGGCCTTTATTGCCTTTCTTGTATTTCTTTTCTGAGTCCCTTTCTACCTGAGTCTGCCTAGATGTCTCTTAAAAATGTGACTTAAATTGATACTTATGGGTACCTACCATGAGCTGCATGCTGTGTTGGGTAGTAGTGTAAAAGGAGAATTAGAAACTAGTCCCAGAATTTCTCCTAGGGAAGATGCTGTCTTTCATAATAAGTATCACCTGAGGTTGTGAGTGAGCTCTCCCCAAGGGGTCTGGTTAGAGATTTTTTAAAAAAAGAGCTAAAGAATTCTGTATAAGAAATCAACAGGAATTTGGGTATAAAGGAGTGAGAAGAGAGGCATAAGGCCTGATGTTGGTAAGAAAGCTGCAGCTAAGGAATATTTTGAAGACCATAGAATCTTTGGTCTATAGTATAATTTTAACATGATTGGGCTATTGTAATATAGCACCATCTTTACTCCTATTATATCCACAAAGCTCTTGCAGAATCTTCTGAACATACCAAGGGTCCCGTGAGCTCATGTTCAGAAATGAGTCAAATTCCAGATCTGTATCAACTTTTAAGGAAGAGAGAAAGTGCATACTAGAAAGCAGGACAGGGTGCAAAGTGAACTGATTCAGTTGATAGAAGCTGGAACTGAGAAGGTTCATGAAAATGTCATTCCCTGGGAATTGTCAGTATGCTTGGGGAGGTCCCCAAGCTTTCCCCAAGATGAGTGATAAAGATTCAACACAATTACATCTAGATTTTAAGAGGCATAGTGCCTGTAGCTCTGAATTTGATATTTGGGTCATTCAGAGAACAAGTTATAGATTCTGTCCTCAAGAAACTTACAGTTTAGTGGGAAACACAAGCACATAAAGAGATCATTTTGAAATCATGTCTTAAGCTCTTGGGAAAGAGAAACAGACTGGGCCCTATGAGTTTAAAGGAACAGAGCAGGGATTATTGTATAAGGCCAAGAAAGTCTTAGAAGAGATAACAAGAGTCGTCTAGAAAGATTAGAAATTATTTAGTGAAGAGGAGTGGAAAGAACATTCTAGGTAGATGAACTAGTCTGAGAATACTACTACTACTACTACTACTACTACTACTACTACTAGCTAATGTTACCTGAGCACATACTGTGTGTACCAGACATTGTTCTAAGCAATTTATATCTACAAGTTCATTTTAACCTCACAGCTCTATGAGATATGTCCTGTTATTGTCACCGTTTTACACATGAAGGAGGTGATCAAGTGATTTGCCCAGGGTTATACAACTAAATAAGTGGTGATGAGTTGAACTTGAACAGTCTGACACCAGAGCTCAACAAACATAATCGCTACATAAGAGTGATGCCCCATACTGATAGCAAAATTTAGGGAGTTTGGTGTCACTGAGTAAGGATAAATGTTGGAAGTGGTCAGAGATGTACCTGGAGTTGGTCATTAAAGGCCAGGTCATGGGGTCCTATTATTCTTTTCTTCTGGGGGAAGAGGCTCCTGGAATTTTCCTTTCATCTGTCTTCTCTACCAAGCAATCTCTTTCCAGTTGAGAGGACCAGTACTTGGGTTTTGGTTGGGTATTGTATCAATTGTCTATGGTTACAAAAGTTCTGTGTAATAACCCACTATAAAATATTTAGCTCAGAAGTCAGTGGGATTCAGATGATCTGGGTTAGACTTCATCTTGGCTGGGCTTGCTCATGCATTTGTGGTTGGCTGTGAGTCAGGTGGCTCTGCTAATCTTGGTTGAGCTCACTCACATGTCAGGGAGTAGGCTGACTATTGGTTGACCTAGGCTGGGGTGTGGCAGCTCTGCTCCACATGACTTTCATTCTCCAGTGGGCTAGTTCAGGCCAGATCACATGGCAATGGTAGTAGTAAAAGAGGCAAGTTCAAATGTTGGAGTTCTTTTTCAGGCCTCTGATTGCATCCTGTTTGCTAACATCTCAAAGGCCAGCCCAGATTCCAAGGGCTGAGAAAGAAACTAAGAAAGGTGACAAAGGGCATGGTATATGGTTGCATGAAGAATCGAATCATTAGCTCTCAGCCTACACTATTTATGCTAACATAAGAGACATTCAAACCTGTAAAGAATTTTTGTGAGTTTATTTGAGCCAAACTGTAGATAATTGAGGGGGAGCAGAATCTCTAGGTATTGAGATAATGCTCTGGAGAATGGCAGCTTTTCACCTAATTTTATAAATTACCATTAAAGGAGAAGACATAGTGGGTTACATGAAATCTGTTGGTGATAGATTAGGGATGTGGTGGTGGGGGGAACCTCTGGGATTGTATAAAAAGTAAAATGATAAGCATACTCCTTTTACATTGGTGGGAACAAGATAGTTAAGAGTCAAGAATTAACATCATAACAGTAACAATGAGGGAATTTGTAGTCTCCTCCCTGGTGCATTGGTTGTGCCCTGAGGGGTCCAGAAAAAGGGCAGTTACCAGTTCTCCTGACATTCCAAAGGTATGTTATCTAGATGTAAAAAGACAACTGGCTCAGTTAAGATCAAAGTTGATCTTTGTCAGAGAAGATACCAGCCTAGGACATGATAAACTGCTTTTTAATTTTAAAAGTTTTAATTTCAGACCATCCTTTATGGTTACTTTAGGTCTCTGAGTTTGCAAGGTCGTCACGCAGGCCTTCCTTGAGTTAGTCAGGCTACCAGGTGGCCCCTTTTAATTCGCACTTACTTGATCTCTTGAAGGAGTTGCTTGAAGACTCTTTAAAGCAAGAAAAAGAAGAGTAGAGAAAATAAAATAACACAGGGTTCCTTTTGGAGTGAGGAGAAAGAAAAGATATTATAGATAAAAGTGACAATTCTGCACTGTTTTTTTTAAAAAAAATAAACCTCATATTTTAGAAATTTCAGAATAGTTCTAGATTTACAGAAAAATTAAAAAGGTAGTACAGAGAATTCCCATATACCTGTCCTCAATTTCCCCCATTATTAACATCTTACATTAGTATGGCACATCCTATACAATAAAAGGCTAATATGCAAATTACCCAAATAGTGGAACCACTGGTCACTATGATGTGTACTGACCACCAGGGGGCAGACAGTCAACACAGGAGCTGCCCCCTGGTGGTCAGTGCATTCCCACAGGGGGAGTGCCACTCAGCCAGAAACTGGGCTCATGGCTAGCGAGTGCAGTGGCGGTGGCGGGAGCCTCTCCCGCTTTCACAGCAGCGCTAAGAATGTCCGACTGTTGGACATCCCCCGAGGGCTCCTGGACTGTGAGAGGGCGCAGGTTGAGCTGAGGGACCCCCGCACCCCAATACACAAATTTCGTGCACTAGGCCTCTAGTTCATTATAATCAACTAGAGGCCCGATGCATGAAATTCGTGCAAGAGTAGGCCTTCCTTCCCCCAGCTGCCAGCACCGGCTTTCCTCTGGCACCCGGGACCCAGGCTTCCCTCGCAGCCCTGGCTTCATCTTGAAGGTTGTCCGGAAGGACATCTGTTCTAGTTATCATATTATGCTTTTATTATTATAGATGAACCAATATTGACACAACATTATAAACTAAGGTCCATATTTTATTCAGATTATCTTAGTTTTTATCTAATGTGCTTCTGTTGTTCCAGGATCCTGTCACCTTAGGTACCTCTTGGCTGTGATAGTTTTTTAAAAAAATATATTTTTATTGATTTCAGAAAGGAAGGGAGAGGGAGAGAGAGAGAGAGAGGAACATCAGTGATGAGAGAGAATCATTGATCGGCTACCTCCTATACACCCCCTACTGGGAATCAAGCCGGCAATCTGGGCATGTGCCCTTGACCAGAATCGAACCTGGGATCCTTCAGTCTGTAGGTTGGCGCTCTATCCACTGAGAAAAACCGGCTAGGGCTGTGATAGTTTTTATAGACTTGTTTTTTACAGCCTTGGCAGTACTGGTCAGGTGTTTTGTAGAATACCCCTCAATTGGAGTTTGTCGGATGTTTTTCTCATGATTAGACTAGAGTTATGGCTTTGCGGGAGGAAGACCACAGAAATAAAGTGTCATTTTCACACATCACATCAAGGGTACATGCTGTCAACATAACTTATCACTGTTGATATTAACCTGTATTGTATTTTTTAAATTAATCATATACTTTTTAAAACTTATATAAACTAGCGATTTTTAACCTTTTTTAATATCATGGCACACTTAAACTAATTAGTAAAATTCCGTGGCACACCAAAAAATATATTTTTTGCCGATTTGACAAAAAATATGACAGGTGAGTTATAATTTCGACTCATTCACACTGGGCAGCCATGGTTGTGTTGGCTGTTGTGATTTTTTTATTTGACAGTCTAAAGAGAAAGAGGTCAGTGTCCCTGACTAAATAGTCAGGTATTGCATGTTTTAAAAGCTCTTGTGACACACCAGTTGAAAATCACTGATATAAACTCTAGAAGGAAGAATAAACTTAAATGTTTTTTCCTAATTTCAGAGTATCTGTATCATTTTAAGTACTGTTTGGATTAAATATGACAAAATATGTGATCTCAAGTCAATGGGTTAACTATTATAAGCATGATAAAAAATTTTAATTTCTTACAACAGTTTATAAGATAAGTAAATTTTTAAGGTAATTTTATAAGGTAAGTAAATTTACTGCTAGGGCAGTAAATACAATTTTCAAAGCAAATGAACAAAGGAAACATCTTAGTGTCAGGTTAAAGATGATGCAACAATGAACCTTTGCAATTAGAAGAGTATCTCCTGTGAAAATTTCCTGTAAATAAATGACTCCTTTTCATAATGACAGGAGATAGAATCAGGACTTTAATTTTCAGTAAGGTCTCTCCTCCTCTTGACTAATACTTCTCCCTGCCACTAGTTACTTCCAGTCTTTGGAAAAATGATATGGTCTGTCCCGCCGTGTTTCATTCTTACAAGAGCTCCTGGCAAGAAATTCTCTTTCTCCTTCCAGGTTTCCTCATTTGCTGCCATGAAAGCGCAGGGCCTCGGGTTTCAGTGATAATATCAGCCAAAGCTGAAACAACATTGGGACACATAGTTCTCTATTTCCGCAGTCTAGGGCCACCGACAAGAAGGAAGTAGGCAGGCGAGCAGTCACTCATTCAGCAAATATTTATTGAACACCTGTTTGGTGCCCGGCTCTGAGCCAGGGGACAGTGAGATAGGAACTGCCCTGAAAGACTTCCCTCATAAAGTGGAAACAATGACAAGCCAGTGTGAAAAGTGTGGTGTGAAGGAAGCCTGGTGTGTGGGGCTTGAAATCGGGGGCGCCCCCCTCTGGAAACGGGGCTCTGGGCATGGCTCAGGGAAGGTTTCTCAGAGTTGTTGACTTCTAGGGGACCTGAAGGATGAGGAGGATTAGGGAAGGAGGCTTTGGTATGCATGTGTGTGTGTGCATGTGCATGCATCTCCATGCGAGTGGGCATTGAAATGCCTGGAGCTCTTTTCCTAAGATCTATGCATGTGAATAAAGACTGTCTTAGGTGGAGGGAAAATCATATCTCCAAAATCTAGAAAAAGCATGGTTGTGGCACATTCAAAGAAGGGCCAGAATGTCTCTGCATTTAATTTCATCAGAAGAGTTTGAGGTTTGGGAGGGTTTCCTGGAAGCAGTAACTGTCAAGCTGGTCTTAAATGATGGGTAGGAGACAGCGAGCCAGATAAGGGGGCAGGAAGGTAGGGCTCCCCCAGCAGAGTCACAGCCTCAACCAAGGCACAGAGGAAGGGAAATGTCTGGTGCCTCCAGGAAACTACGGATAGCTCAGCCAGACCAGAAAATAGGTTGGGGGGAAAGGAGGAAGGTACAGAGAGAGGGGACGTGGGGAGGTGACAAGAATCTCAGGTCTGCCACTCACTAGCCTTGTGACCTTGAATGAGTTGGTTGGCATTTCTGAGCCTCAAATTTCTCATCATAAAGTGAGGATAACAACACCAACACCAGCAACAGTAGACCCTGCTGCACAGCATTGCTGTGAGGATGAAATGAGATAGGCTTGCAGGCCAGCTAGCATAGTGCTTGGCAGATAGCAAGAGCTCAGAAAGGGGCAGCTTTTATTAGCTTTGAATTGTTAATGCACTGATTAGTAATCACTCTTTGCAGCTGGAGGTTTCTGAAATTCTTTTCCAAATTTCCCCAGAGTGTTCATGGAGAGAGCCTTGGCTGGGCACAGTGCCTAGCACACTGTGGGCAGTCAAGGACTAGGTGTGGAGGGAAAGGGAGATTATTCTTTGGGTTTCGGGTTTTAACCACAGTGATGAACCTTAGCCCTACCCAGGCTCAAGTGAAATAGACCTGGAGGCTCTGCAGGGATTTGGCCTGCACTGGGAGACGTTCCTCACCCTTGACTGAGAGATTTCAGACAGACAGGTCTCTGAGGTCACTCTGGGTTCTTGTTCCAACTTAAATCCCCTCTCTCCAGTGTTGAGGGCTGTTCATGTTGAGGGTGATGGTGGTAGGAAGGGGTGTTATACAACTTTTTTTTTTTTAAATTTGGTGAAGTACTGCTTTGCCAAAAATTCTGCTTGTGGTTTTCACCTTTTCAACTAAGTAGCTGACTCTGGGTATATAAACTGTTCAATGTGACATAAAGTTTTATGCCTTTAATCTTTATATATAGAGAGAAGGGATCTGGGGAGGCAAGCTGCCTGCAAAATTCATATGTTGAAATCCAAACCCCCAAAGTGATGGTTTTAGGAGGTGGGGCATTGGAAGGTAATGAGATCATGAGGGTGGATCCCTCATGAATGGGATAAGAGGGACTCCAGAGGGCTCTTGCTCTCTTTCCCCCACAGGAGGATACAACAAGTCTGCAAGCCATAAGCGGGTTCTCATCAGAATACAGTAGCCTGTGTCTGTTGTAGATGTTGCAAATACATTTTATTTTTAGCGTATCATTTCCTTTTAATATTTTTTCTACAAAAGTTTACATTTTTGCATCATTATTTTGTCATTTGAAAAGCTAATCTATGGACATAAAAGCAGCACAATGACAAGTTAGTCACCTTCCCCCTCCCAGGCTCCAGCTTTCCACTCCAGAAGTTTAGAAAAATTTTATAGCCAAAGCCATTCATTTTTCCTTTTGTGGTTTCTATCTTTAGTACCCTATTTAGAAAGTGTCATATTTTTACATGATGTTCTGAATATTTATTTATATTTTTCCTACTGCTTTTAGAGTTTATTTTTACACTTAAACTTTAATCCCACTGAATTTATTTTGATTTAGGGCATGAAATGAGCTTCTATTTTTTTTCTGATTAATTAGCTAACATTTGAGTTTTAAATTTGGAGGCAAGATAGAATATATTTCATGTCCGATTGCAGAATCCCAGAGAATGAATTATGCAGTAATAAAAAGATGCCTCCTCGGAGGAAAAGCTGAGGATGTCACGAGGAAGAACTGCTTCTGTGGGAGAAAGTGAATGCACTCGTGATCACACCAGTGGAAGCCACAATGTTTTTACAGAACTGGTTTGAACAAAGCTATGTGATGAAAGGGGAAGCCACAGGGCCACTCCCGGCAGACTCTCTCAGCTGGATTTCTGCCAGGGTGCTCTGCTGTAACACCAGGGGAGGACCCAGGAAGGCATTCTTCTATGTGTATCAGATTTGGGCCTTTCTTAACTTTCCTGGGTGGAATGCAACCCCTCTCAGGGTTAATGTCTTTGGGGCCTTTGGTGAACAGCCAGACCTGGGTCCCATGAGGGACGATCTTACTCTGCAATGTCTGAAATGGAAACTAGGACCTTGGGAGCAACAACATTAGGGGAACATGGCGAATTAGATGGAGGCTGCTCTGGGGAATTCCAAAACCTGTTATAGTTTCCATTTTCCCACTGACTCCTTGGGTGAATATGAACATACTCAAATTCTAGAGAACGTTCATAATTCTTTCCAACTTCAAGTTTATGATCCTTCTTGGCACTTCCCGTTGTCATCCTCATAGACCTCAGACATTCATTCATTCCGAAAATATTTATTAGACAGCTATTATAAATGTAGAAATTGTTTGTACAACTAGCCTAAATGGTATTGAAAGGTTTTCAAGAAACTAAGATCCCAAAGTAAAGTGTCCTAAATAAGACTTCAAAAATCTTACATAACAAGATGTCCCAAGATAGGCTCACTCAAAAGTAGGTTAATTCAGTGGTCGCATGACATTAAATACCAGTTTTTTTCTGTCTTTTCTCTGAGCCATTCTCAGCATGTTAGTTGATCTCCTCATTTTCCCAATATAGCTGCATCGCTCCAGGCATTGTATTTTTATGCATCTAGGGGCGAATAGAGTGGGCATTGAGATGCCTGGAGCTCTTTTCCTGAGATCTAAGAAACTGTTCCTAAAACAGTTTCCTGTTCTTCCGAGGCTTCCCACCTTTGTCCATATGTTTCTGTCACATATCATTAGCCAGAAGTAAAACGTATATCCTTTCTGAAACCAGTCGCTGATAAGAATAATGAAATTGCTAATTTTGACTTAGACTAATAATTCTTTCCTACTGGGCTGGGACTGGGACCAAGAAAAACAAAGCCACCTGGAAGAGCTTGGAACGGAACAGGTCTGTGTTCTGTTGGCAAGGAGGGATGCTGTTGGGTAGTTAACAAACCAGTCTTATATTTTGTGCCAATTTTGGAGGCAAAAGGTGATTTTTCACAGGCTTGTTTATATGTTCTTTTCAATTCAGGTAGGCATTTTCCTCCACATTGTTTGGTCATTTTTATTTCTTCCTTTATGAATTGCCTGTTCATGTCCATGTCTCAGTTTTTCTATTGGTATATTCATTTTTCTTATTGATTTATAAGAGTTCATTGCTTATTATTTTTCTAGTGGGGTTATGATTTTCTTCCTCATTTCTTTAACTCCGAATCAGGTAATTCTGAATTCTTTCTTTTCCTCAATTCAATATGCCTTCCAAATTCACCTTCTTGGAGATGTTTCAAACATTCTTTTTTAAATAACACACACAACTCCAGTCTAGCACAGAAGAGTTTCCCACCAACATTTAGTTAGTCCTCAATCTCCTGGAGTATTTATTGATTGATTGATTTTTGTGTGTGTTATTAATCCTCACCAGAGGATTTTTTTTCATTGATTTTTTAAGAGAGAGTGGAAAGGAGAGGGAGAGACAGATAAACATCAGTGTGAGAGAGACACATCGATTGGTTGCCTCCCACATGTGCCCCGACCAGGCTGGAGATTGAGCCTGCAACCAAGGTACCTTCCCTTGACCAAAATTGAACCTGGGATTTTTCAATTCACAGGCCGACACTCTATCCACTGAGCTAAACTAGCTAGGACTGGAGTCTTCTTTTAAAGCAAAGGTCACAGCCTCTTTTCCTCTTCTCATCGTAAATGCCCCAACTACTTCTCCCTTTAGATTATTGCCATGGCCTCATAATTGGTTTCCTCTCTTTTAATGCCTTCCTTTTCATCCAACCTCTGGTATATCAGTGACAAAGCACTAAGATGTGATTGACACAGCTTTATACTCATTGTTGCTAAGACTGACCTTTTGCTTGTTGAGGAAAGTTCAGACTTAGCCTAGCATGTAAGACCTGCTCCATGCAGTTCCAACCAGCCTTTTCATCATTGCCTTACGCTCTTATACCAGCCTACTATGCCTAATCCTGCTTCTGCTAGTGCCATTTTCTTTTGTCCTTTTGGTAAATCTCACCCATTTTTTCAGTGTCCTCCTCAAAAGCTACATCTTGACTTTCTAGATTCCTCAAGTCAGAATGCCTCCTCTTTGCTCTTTCTTAAGCATTTTTACTGTCTATTGGAGCATTTAGGACATCTTGCCTGTATCACTGTTCTGTACACAAGGCGCTCTCCACTACACCCTGAGGGCAGAACTCTGTCTCATGTAAGCCTGTGTCCTCATCACATTGTTGGGTTTATGTGGAGTGATGATCAATGTGTGCTGCTTGAATCTGCTAGTGCTCAGTAAATGTTTGACATTAACAGTTCCTCTTGGTGTACAATTTACCCAGGGGCCAACTTAAATTTAATTGCCACTTAGCCTTTGCTAGAGCAAGGCTGATTACCACTATAGGCACAAGTGCTTTTGGGAAAGGAGGTACTTTCCACAGTTCGTTTGTAGTATGGATTTTCAAGTCTCATCTTTAATTTGTTAGCAGAGGACTCTATAACAGTACTTTATGTAATTGATCCTTTTAGGGTAAGTGAATTCAGCCCTAAAATTACAACTATAAACAGATATTTGTAAGTCATGCTGAATTATGGGAAGTGGATCAATTGTAGGAATTTACTTTTCTAGTTCCTTTTAAGAAATTTTAAAAGATATATAATAGGCAACAGTTATTGACAATTTGCTACATGTCATGCACTGTTATAAGCACTCTACATGTATTTTATTTAATCCTCATAATAGGTCTAAGAGATACGTACAATGACCACTTTCATTTTAGAATGAAATGGAGTCTTCTTTTAAAACAAAGGTCACATCCTCTTTTCCTCTTCTCATTGTAAATGCCCCAACTACTTCTCCCTGTGCTAGACCGGAACTGTGTGTGTTATAAAAGGGGAAGAGCGTTTAAGTAATTTGCTTTAAGTCCCACAACTAATAAGTGAAGGAACCAGGATTTAAACTCAGGTAGTTGGATTTCTGAACTTGCACTCTGAAGCAAACTCTAAGACATATTTTTATTGACCACCAAGGAGATACCTAGTTAATTTAAAGCCATTTAATATAAATTACTTTTGCAATAACCATAGGCTTTAAGGGACAGGAGTACAATGGGGAAATTTTTTTGCTCATCTATAGTTACGAGAATTCAAGACTGTATTCCTCTACCATCTTACTCTACTTTTGGCTTTCTTGCTAGAATGCCTGCTGATCTGAAAGGCACAGTCAAAGATGCAGAATGATGACAAGGTAGAAGTTAGAAGAAATATTACAGACTCTGCAGTTTTGTGCTACTGCTATGAATATTCTGTTTTATGCAGATAAGCTTTTTTTATAGATAAGCGTTTTATGAATTTTAAGATCTATGGTATTTTAGTCATTTAATGACAATGCAGACTCAAATGTCTCTGCTATGACATCCTAGTATATAAAGATCTATCCTAGTGGGATAAACCATTAGATCTCTTTCAAAGCAGGAAAACAAAACTTTCATTAATTTTCCCAACTATGTGTAGAACTTGAAATGAATAGAGCAATATTTCTCAAAGTGTGGTCAGGGGCTCCCTGGGGGTTTCTGAGATCCTTTTAGGGAGTCCACGAGGCCAATGCTAATTTCACAATGATACAAAGATGTCATCTGACTTTTTCATTCTCATTCTCTCACAAGTGCACAGGAAGTTTTCCTTAGTCAACAGGTTGAATGCAGAAGCAGACCTGAGCATCTAACTGACTTCTACTGAGACGATCATTAAAGAGGCTTGCAAAATGTAAAACAGTGCCACTCTTCTCATTAAGTTAATTTGTTTTGGAAATATTTAATAATCTACTTATATAAAAATCCTGGGTGTAACATCACATCCTGAAGCTCGACCAACCGGAAGGAAGTCAGTCCTGCAGGGGTTGTCTTGGAAACAGCTGCGCCCTCCCCCAGCTGTTTCCCAGAGGGCGAGGTTTCAGGCAGGAACCTGCCCTTGGAGCGGAGCATGGAAGTACTGAGTCCTGGGTTGCCTTGCCAAGGGCTGCGCCCTCCCTGAGCTGTTTCCCGTGAGGCCTGAGGGAAGAACCCACCCTCGGAGCGCCAAGAGCACCCAATAGCAGTCAATCCTGGGTTGCTGAGGCAGAGGCCACTGTGTGGTAGAACTCTGGGTCTGGACCAACAGGGGGCGTGGCCAGCCTTCAAGCCAGACCCTGACAGTAGGGAGGAGGCAGCCCCATTCCTCACAGAATTTGCTGTTGGATAGCTTGCTGTCAGTGGGCTGCCAGCCAGGAACCCCATTCACCTGCACCCTGGACCCTGACAGGAGGGAGGAGGGAACCCCATTCCTCACAGAATCGACAGGTGGCCAGCTTGTTGTCAGGCGCCTGCCAGCTAGGACTCCTATTCACCTGCATATCTGTATAAAGTTTTAATACATTATATTAGAGGTTGTGGTGGTACTGTTTTATCCACAGCGTCTACAGGAATTGCTGCAAATTTACTTCTCAGTGGAAGCACCTTTCATTCCAATATAAATTACCGATTTCATTAAATGAAACTTCAATATCTAGACTCAATATAAAGAGTGAAGTTGCTAAAACTATTTAAAAGGCCCAACTTCTCATTATTGATGAATGCACCATGGCATCCAGTCATGCTATAATCGCCATAGACAGATTACTAAGAGAAATTATGAGTCTGAATATTGTATTTGGTGGGAATGTACTCCTTCTTAGATAGGATTTTAGACAATGTCTCAGTATTATACCGCATGCTATGCTATCAACCATAGTGCTAACGAGTTTAAAGTACTGTAATGTTCGGGGATGTTTCAGAAAGTTGTCTCTAAAAACAAACATGAGATCAGAGGATTCTTCTTATAGTGGATGGTTAGTAAAACTTGGAGATGGCAAATTTGATAGCAGTTTTCATTTAGGAATGAATATTATTGAAATCTGTGAAATGATTTGTAATGGATCTATTATTGAAGCTACCTTTGGAAATACTATATCTATAGATAATATTAAAAATATATCTAAACATGCAATTCTTTGTCCAAAAAATGAGCATGTTCAAAAATTAAATGAAGAAATTTTGGATATACTCGATGGAGATTTTCACACATATTTGAGTGATGATTCCATTGATTTCACAGATGATGCTGAAAAGGAAAATTTTTCCATCGAATTTCTTAATAGTATTACTCCTTCGGGAATGCTGTGTCATAAATTAAAATTGAAAGTGGGTGCAATCATCATGCTATTGAGAAATCTCAATAGTAAATGGGGTCTTTGTAATGGTACCAGATTTATTATCAAAAGATTACGACCTAACATTATCAAAGCTGAAGTATTAACAGGATCTGCAGAGGGAGAGGTTGTTCTGATTTCAAGCATTAATTTGTCCCCATCTGACACTGGCCTCCCATTTAAATTGATTTGATGACGGTTTCCCGTGATGCCAGTATTTGTGATGACTATTAATAAATCACAAGGACAAACTCTAGACAGAGTAGGCATATTCCTACCTGAACCCGTTTTTGCACATGGTCAGTTATATGTTGCTTTCTCTCGAGTTTGAAGAGCATGTGATGTTACAGTTAAAGTTCTAAATACTTCATCACAAGGGAAATTAGTCAAGCTCTCTGAAAGTGTTTTCACTCTTAATGTGGTATACAGGGAGATATTAGAATAAGTTAAATCACTTTATCAGTCATTGTTTGCATCACTGTTGTTTTCATATCATGTGTTGTTTTTATATCATGCCTCTGTTGTTATATCCTTTTGTTACTGTTTATTTATTAATAAATTTATATATTATTTTCATATACATTTTACTAATTTCCTTTCATCTCTCACACTTCTATTATAGAGAAAGGGCAAATAGCAATATTAAAATATCTCTGCTAATTAATTCCCTTTTAATGTGCATGAATTTTGTGCACCGGGCTACTAGTACATAATAAAAATATTTATGCTAACCCATGAACATATACTGGGTTTATTACTGTTATTTTAACATAAATATTCTTAAATATCAGTTTTAAATCAATAGATATAACCCACATAAACAAAAGCTCTTTAAGATCCTCAGTAATTTTGGGGAGTGACAAAGGATTCTGAGACCAAAAAGTTTGAGAACCTCTGATGTAGAGATGCTAAAAAAGGATCTAAGTCATAGGTGGTATCTAAGTTTGCTTCTAAGATCACAATTTAACTCTGCGCGTGTGCTGGAATATGTATAACTTGACATGTATTCATTTATTTATTACTAAAGTCAATGGATATTTATTGAACACTAGCTGTGTGGCAGGTGCTGGGGAAGCATTGGGGCAACAATGAGGAACAAGACAGCCTGCTCTCTGAGCTCCATCTTAGCCTTCCTTTACACTCAGCTTTCCCTTTAGCAGCTATCCTCAGGGTCTACTCTAATTTAGCACAGCCCCTAAGGAGTTTATAATCCAGGGAGACATCAGTGTGGACAGGTATGATAAGGGATTCTGAATCTGGACTTAAACCCAGAAGGGCAGGCAGGGTTAAGAGAGCAGAGTTGAGTGAAAGGAGCCAGGCTGGGTGGGGAAGAGATGAGTAGGCTTGTGGAAGTCTGAGATCATTGTGGGGATGTAGGGACCCTTGAGATCATTATAGGGATGTAGGGAAAGGCAAGGGCCTGCTGGAAAAGAGAAACAGTCTTCTGGAGGGGAACTCTTGGTCTAAGACTGGGTTTTCTTCTGTAGCTGATGGAAACTTACTGGTCATCAGATGTCTCTCTTGGGTGTGATTAAAAGGCTATGCCTTCATTCAGTGTTTCCCAAACTTGCTGGGTCCTAAACTTTTCCAAATAACAAGAATGATCTAGAAGTACTTGTTAAGGACACAGATTCCAGGGATCCCTATAAGACACACTGACCAGGGGAGGGGCTCGGGTGCTATCTCAGCTAGGAAAATCACATCTGACTCCATTAGGCATGCCAGATGATTTTCTTGCCTTTTTTAAAAAAAATTATAGACAAATTTGGGGAATATAACCTAACCCATTACCAATGGTTCCAACCCTGAAGCCTCAGTGGGAAACTTAGAAAAAATTACCACTGCTCAGGCCCTACTTGCAGGGACCTAATTTAATAACAACAAAAGGATAAAACTCGAGGTACACTGACAGTAATTAGAATTAAATTAGGAAGTTTTTTGGCCCACAGTTATTCCTCCAGTTATACCGTATTCTCCATAGCTCCAGAATCAGCTAGGAAATCATATCCAACCCCATTAACAGTGTTTATTTAGTTCCCAGGTGCCAAGAATACAGCAGTTTGAGCTAGGGGTGTGATTACTGGTGGTGCTGGAGGCAGGAGAGTGACATAACTTGCTTCGGAGAAAAAGAAAACATTTACGGTTATTTTGGGCTATCAATTTTTGTTTAGGCCACAGCAAATATTAAGAGCAGCCCATTGAAGCCAGGAAATAGTCCCCCTGATTCAGCTTAACTGAAAATTGGGAGTAGGCAGAGAACAAAATCAAACCAGGGCTTTCATTGTTCCAGAGAACTTTCTGAGTAAACGTGAAGTATGTGCTGATAGCCTCACAGGAAAATAAATTCTGTTTTTACTGGGGAAATTGTTTGTATTTTTCCATTTATGATATCATGGACTCCAAGTTTTGGGAGATCACAGAGCTAAGAAAACGTTTGAGAGGCCACTTAACTCTACTGCTTTTTTCCTCTCTCTCTCTCTCTGCTCGTCTTCATGTAACCTAGACAGGGTATCAGGAGACTTGAACCTTGAGCTGCCTCTGACACTGGCTTGCTTGTGTGACCGTGGGCAAGCTCCTTGCTCTCTCTGGGCGTCAGCTTCTCTATCTGTTCAAAGAAAGGTGAAGTCCTTCCAGCTGAAACTTTGCAAAAACATAAGGCATTATTATGATACTAGAGGCCCGGTGCACAAAATTTGTGCAAGAGTAGGCCTTCCTTCCCCTGGCTGCTGGCACCAGCTTCCTTCTGGCACCCAGGACCTGGGCTTCCCTGGCATCCCCGGCTTCTTTCCGGAAGGTCATCTGATCTAATTAGCATATTACGCTTTTATTATTATAGACTGTTCTGGCACCTTCTTAGACAAAGGACACCTACTATATAGAAGCGAAAGGTTGAACTGCATCTAGGAAGAACTATACTTGTTCTGTGGTCAAACTGAACAGGATCTGTGCAGTTTGGGACTCGGAAAGCAATCTTAGCACTCAAGAAAGCACGTCTGATGTTCTGAAGAAAGGAAGGGTCAGAAGCTTGACCTTCCTAATTCAACTCATGCTGGGTTGTATGGTCTTCAGATTAGAAATTATTCTCTATGGGATTCATCATTCATAAAATAGGGATAACAACAACAATAATACTAATACCTATCTCCTGAAGTTATTCTGACTAGTGGATAAAATAATGTACTTAGGGTTTCAATAAAATTGGCTATATTATTTTTCCCTTGTAATTTTGGTCCCAGTGGCTATTTTCTCCTTTCCTTGGTGTGTCCCATGGTATTCTTCGAGCTTAGTTTTATTAATGCATCTTTATTCTCTTTCTATTTTATAGTTATTCTGGCCTGGTTCATCTGAAAGAAAGAAAATTTTTTTTATGGAGTCAAGTTTTAAAGAACAAAAGGACAAATAGTACACCTGGATGATAAGATTCAAAGCTGAAAAAGTACCAGTTTTTCATGCTGTCAAACAGAGGCAGAAAGAGAGTCCACAATTTGGGAAGGAGAGCAGGTCTCTGGATGAGGAACTGTTCCCCAGAGCTGTGCTGTATGACCTCCATTTCTTGAGCAAGAACTTTCTGTGTAAACCATTGGCATGAATCAAAGGACATTTGGGTTCTCTCTCAGGCAGCTTCCTGGAGCAGAGCAGCCATCAAGGCTTTCCTTTCCTCTCCGCCATCTCTCGTCTTCCCAGCCCCAGTCCCTTGGAATGGAGCGATGATAACGACCGTCTACAGCTGCAGCACAGCTGCCATGGGCCAGGCCTGGGAATCCAGTCTTGGGATTTAGTCCTGGTTCTTCAGCCTCTGTTCTCCATGGGACCTTGAGTGGGTCTCTTGTCCCGTCTGCCTCCGCAGGTTCTGTGCTTGTGAGTGGGCAGGCTGGAATGAATGCACAGCTCCATGCATCAGGAGGACCAAAGGGCATATTATTAAAAATACACATGCTCAGACCTCACTCTCAGAGATGCTGATTTAGAAAAGTCAAAGATGAGTTGTTTTTGTGAGTCACTGCTCCTGACCCAAGACCTCTAGAGGTCCGGGATTCGTGATATGTGGCGTGACTCACCCACTTACTGAAATGTGAGGGATTTCAAGCAAGTTTCCTCTTGTCCAGGATTGTCATCGGACCGTTGTTCTGAAATTGTGGCCTTCAGGTCTCCAGTAAGCCATGAGGCTCTGTCTGAGGGTCTCCGACAGAATCAACTGTGAGTCCTTTCTTTACGTTTAGGGAGTTAATGAAATAAGTTCCCCTAGGTTGGTATTTTTTATAGAATTGAGGGATACTTGCTAACAATCTAATACCTGGGTTTGGGTTCCCCTGAAAACAAAGCCTAAGGCAAGGATTTAGGTGAGAAGGTTGTTGAGGAGGTGACTCTAGGAAATAGAAAGGAGGGAAGGGAGAAAAGCCAATAAATAGTGACCATTGAACTGGCCACTACTGTGGGAAGTTGGAGCTTAACCCCTTTGAGGTCCCTCTGCCAGCCCATGGAGTTCAGTGGTTTTCAACCAAAAGTGATTTTCTCTCTCTCTCTGTGTGTGGCATTTGGTAATGTGTGGAGACATGTTTGGCTGTCACACTGGGAGGTGCTAGTGGCATCCAGGGACACACAGGACAGCTCCCAACAATAAAGAATTATCTGGTCCCAAATATCAATGGCACTAACGCTGAGAAACCTGCCTCAGAATTGTCCCTCTTATAGATGCTGAGCATAGAGCATCTGTCCATCAACTCTAGTCCCCCTCTGGGGTACCTCCGGGAACATGATGACCTCTAACCACCAGGTTTCACGTGAATTAGGACTGAGAAGGCCTCCATGGTTTTGGAGAAAATCCTGAGACAGAAAAGCAGAGAGGCCTGATGACATGCATAGGTCGAACCCTGGCCATGTGCATGAAATAGACTCACATGTGCTGAAATCAGGCCAAGGCTAAGGGGATGAGGCCAAATGTGATTTTTCTAGCTGAGTAATGATTCTGGGGCTGTGGAGAATATGGTACAACTGTAAATAAAATTATAGACCCCCAAACTGTCCTTATTGAATTCTAACCATGAAAATGGCTGAAGTCTAGAAGTCCAGGGTTATACAGAGCTGCTGTATGGTGAAAAGGTTAAAAACATGGTCTCTGGGCCAGGACTGGCTGCCTTCTAATCCTGCTTCCAATATGTGTTAGTTTTGTGACCCTTGGTAAATTCTCTGTTCCTCAGTTTTCTCGCCAAGAAAATGGGATTAATAATGGTTCAAACCTTTTAAATTTGTTGTGAGAATTAAATTTTGGCCCTAGCTGGTTTGGCTCAGTGGATAGTGTCTCGGCCTGCAGACCAAAGGGTTCTGGGTTCGATTCTGGTCAGGGGCATTTACCTTGGTTGCAGGCTCCTCCCAGGCTAGGGCCCTGGTGAGGGTGCATGCAGGAGGCAACCAATTGATGTGTTTCTCTCATTCACATTGATGTTTCTCTTTTCCACTCTCTGTAAAAGATCAATGAAAAAATATCCTCGGGTGAGGATTAAAATAAACAAAAAAATTGGTGTGTGTGTGTGTAGGTGTATGTGTATAATATTAAAACACACACAGATACATAATATTTAATGTGACATATTAACAGGACCTAGCATTTGGTAAGCACTGGTTGGTTGATTGGGTGATAATTATAATTATCCTAGGGCTTGGATTCTTGGCATGGGGCATTGCACCATTAATCCAGTCTGGCCTTTTCTCATTGGTAGTAGGCATAGGAGTGTCAATTCAATTGAAAAATATTTATTAATCTTCTATTGTAATCCAGACAGACACCGTGCTAGGCTCTTGGCCAACCTCTTAGTAATAAGAATAGGAATTTTCCTCTTTCCTCTTGTGCTCTTCATTTATGTACTATCATTCTTTCCTTTGATTTCATCAGCTGTGAGTGAAGTAAAGCGTATAGAACTTAGAGAAATGAATATCAGTTCAGGCTCACCTTTGTCATTCACTGGCTGTGAATTTCTGAAACCAAATTCTTCTAAATGTTCACATTTACTAGTGTAAAGTGAATATAACCAATTGCCTCACTGCTTTGCTGTGAGATTTAAATGAGATGGTAGAAGCAAAAATGTTGCAAGAATTGCTAAGTGTGCCAGTAGTTTATTAATTTACTTGAATGTCCAGTGTTCTCAACTCTATCTGGGACCATCGAGCTGAGCTTTAAAACAGACAGATTTCTGGGTTCTAGCCCTGTGATTGTTGAGCGTGTCTGGAGGGAATCTATAAGTTAAACATTTTTTTTCTAGTTAATTTTGATGAAAAGCCAAATTTGAGAATCCCTAAAGTATACTGTGAGTGCTACAGAGCAGAGATTATATCTTATTCAACTTTGTTATCCAACTGCGTAATGTACTTTCCAGTATACAGTGAAGTCAGTAAACGTGTTTTTTTAAATATATAAAAGGCCAAATCTGTATACCTAACATAAAAGATGAAAGGTACAACTCTCCAGGAATTACCCTGTACCCCCAATCTGTATGTTGGCTTGAACCATCTTCTTTCCATTGCATTTCTTTGTCTTCGAAGTACATGAGCTAATTTACACCTGATTGTTCCACCTCACAGATGCGTTTAACCAGTATTTATGGTCCTCCTGCTATGAGATCAGTTCTGGGGATTCCTGATTTAATGAGAGAGTAAAGATTATTGTTCATGGATGGAGAATGCATCAGGGATCAGGGGTATGGAGAAGGCAGCAAGGAGGTGAAAACAGGCAGGAGTCTAGTTCAGAACCCATGATGGTTTGGATTACAGTGCTGAGAGGAGAAATAAAGAGGAAAAATGTGAGAACTTATTGGTGCTTGGATGTTGGTTATTACTGAAAGGGTGATTTCTGGTTTGAGCAATTGAGTTGATGAGATAACACTTACTGAGGAAGTCTAGAGAATGGGAGGCAGGCAGGGAATAGAAAATGTTATAGTACAGAAATTTGGACATTTTACATTTGAAATATCAGGGAGAAAGATGTCTCATAGAGGTGGGAGAAAGCACCAGATGATTGTGGCATTATGGAAGCTGAAACAGAAGCATGTGCCAGGGAGGGAGTAGTCAACTGTGAAGAATGCTGAAATTTTGAATAAGATGAGGACAAAGAGATGTCTATTGGATTTAAAAACATGGAGGTTATTTATTTATTTATTTTTTAATTAAATCTTTATTGTTCTGATTACATTTGTTCCTCTTTTTTTCCCATAACTCCCCTTCTCCCAGTTCCCGCCCCACCCTCCGCCGTGACTCCCCACCCACTGTCCTCATCCATAGGTGCACGATTTTTGTCCAGTCTCTTCCCGCATCTCCCATTCCCCTTTCCCCCCCAAGAATAGTCAGTCCATTCCCCTTCTATGTCCCTGATTCATTGTAATCACCAGTTCATTCTGTACATCAGATTATTTATTCACTTGATTCTTAGATTCACTTGTTGATAGATGCATGTTTGTTGTTCACAATTTGTATCTTTACCTTTTTCTTCTTCCTCTTCTTAAAGGAAACCTTTCAGCATTTCGTATAATACTGGTTTAGTGGTGATGAATTGCTTTAGCTTTTCCTTATCTGTGAAGCTCTTTATCTGACCTTCAATTCTGAATGATAGCTTTGCTGGATAAAGTAATCTTGGTTGTAGGTTCTTGGTATTCAGTACTTTGAATATTTCTTGCCATTCCCTTCTGGCCTGCAAAGTTTCTGTTGAGAAATCAGCTGACAGTCGTATGGGTATTCCCTTGTAGGTAATTGAGTCTCTTTCTCTTGCTGCTTTTAAGATTCTCTCTTTGTCTTTTGCTCTTGGCATTTTAATGATGATGTGTCTTGGTGTGGTCCTCTTTGGATTCCTTTTGTTTGGGGTTCTCTTCGCTTCTTGGACCTGTAAGTCCATTTCTTTCACCAGGTGGGGGAAGTTTTCTGCCATTATTTCTTCAAATAGGTTTTCAATATCTTGCTGTCTCTCATCTTCTGGCACCCCTATTATTCTGATATTAGTGCGCTTGAAGCTGTCCCAGAGGCTCCTTACACTATCTTCACACTTTTGGATTCTTTTTTCATTTTGCTTTTCCAGTTGGGTGTTTTTTGTCGAATCTTTGGTTTGATTCTTGTGCTCCTCTGGTCTGCTATTGGGTATAATATTCTTTATTTCAGTCCGTGTATGCTTACTTTCTAATTTCCTTATCGTAGCATCGAGGGTCTCATTAGTTTTCGTGAGGCTCTGCTCAAGTTTATAGCAAGCCCTCAAAATTGCGATTCTTAGCTCCATATCCTCCATTTCTGTCATGTTTTTTTGTCTCCGCATCTTTTATGCTTTCTTGGTGCACCCCCTTGTGGTCTTTGTGCGCAGTCTTGTTCTAGCCAAGCCTTAATTGCTGTAGTTAACACTAGAGAGATTTGACCACCAGGCGGACTGGCTATAAGAATCAGCTGTGTGGAAACGTCTGTCTTCTGGGGAGGCGCTAATCCAGCCTTTGCCTGAGACGATCAGCAAATGGCTGTGCGCAGGATTTGGGCGGGGCGGGGTCAACAGGGCGGGCGGAGGGAGCAGTTATGGCCGCTCTCAGTCCCGTTCCCAGAGGCTCTGCTTCTCAGAACCCCGGCAGCCGCTGCAAACCTCGGAGAGAAAGCTGCCCTCAGGTTCCAACTGATGCCGGATAATTCCGCTTCTCCCGTTTGAGTCTGGGTCCCTAGAGACTCGCCCGGATCTGGAGCCCAGAGTCTGAGACTCACTCCCGACCGAAAACGACAACCGCGCCCTCAGCCACCAGCCCGCTTTCGCGCGCACCTCGGTACCTTTGTATTTTCCACACTGCGCCTCCTCTGAGCCTCGGTTTGCTGTTCTCTTTCCTTCTATTTGTAGAGTCTCTCCTCAGCCAGCCTTCCTGTGGTTCTGGGTGATGTCCGTTCCGTCTTTTAGTTGTATTTTTGAAATGGTTGTTCGCGGCAGCGGTCTCCGGTGTTTACCTACGCCGCCATCTTGGTCTCCCTCTCTTAAAAACATGGAGGTTATTGATTGATGATCTTAACATGAGCAGTGTCTGTTGAGTGGTGGGGGTGGAAGCCAAAGTAGAGAATATTGAGAGTAAAGGGTAAAGTCCACTTTATCCCATACTTTCAGTTTTATTCTGATATTCCCATTATAGGAGCAACCTCTGTTAGGGATTTCATGTGTACCCTTTCAATTCATATAAAAATACATATACAGGTAAATATCCAACTCTTTCCCTGTATTTATAAAATTTCTAGAAAAATACATTAAGTGAAAAAGAGCAATAAGGGGAAAAACTTGGAAATATTGTGTATAGATAACTCCTGACAAATTTGGTGATGAATACAGATAGAGGAATGCTGTGGACACTGCAGGGGTCAAGATGACTTTTTGGTAAGAGCAGACACTAAAGCATGCTTGCTTACTGATGGGAATTATTTAGTGGAGAGAGGGAGAGACTAATCATATTCCAGGAAATAGCATAATGAAGGAAGTGAGGTCCTTCCGAAAGATGACTTCATGGGATGGGATTCGGGGTCAAGAGGAGGGTTGGCTTTTATTAGGCCTGAGGATGCTTCCTTCATCATGGCAGGTTACAATAAAAAATGAGAATAGATAGCGTAGGCTTTGGCATGGGTGGTGAGAAGTTGAGGGAGTTTGCTTCTG
>NW_005871321.1:430996-483623 GCF_000147115.1 Myotis lucifugus
TTTCTCCAGCAACATAACAGCTGCTTGGGGCAGCCTCAGAGAGGGGAAATGGCTGGCGTGGGCAGGCAGGAATGATAAAGGAGACTGTGGACAAAGAATATGAGGGGTTTTGCTAGACAGTAATTACAGTGTGTGCTCACGAAATCTAGGATTAGCAAGAAGGGAGGTGAAGTCAAGTGAGACTAAGGGATGGTGAGGAAATGGTAGGGATTGAAGAATAAGGTCAGAGAGTTATGGTGGTGGGAGTGGTAGGGGCTGTTCTGGAGAATGTCATTTGAAATGATGGGAGGTAGTGGTCAGGGTGTGGAGTGTTTAAAATAATGTTTCATAGATGATATAGTTTCTGTTGGTAGAGAGAGTCAGGATGTGACCACGGGAGTGGGTAGATGAGGTACAGTGGAGAAAAAGTGAAGGAGCTGAGATATCATGGTGCTGGATGGTCCACTGTGTGGATGTTGAGACCTGTGAGAGTAGTAACAGGAGTTGGGATAAAGAGGAAAACTGAGCCAGGAGCTCAGGTCTTTAAAGATAAGGGAGTGGTCAGGTGGTCAGTAGATAATCACAACAAGGAGAAGGAGAGCCTGAGTGTTTTATAAGCATAAAGGGGAGGAAGGGTGTGGAAGAAGAAATGGGAACAAGGACTGGAACCCCATCTCAAGACTCTGATGGTGTGAGATATGAGATAACAAAGCACCCTCTCCATTGAGAGCCACAGAAAAAATGGTGGCTCAGAGAACAGCTGGAACCAACTAATGCAAAAAGCTAAAAAGAACTTACCAAGAATAGTTGATGATTTATGGATGTTTGCTGACCCCAGATTAGGATTTCCAGAGGGTTACAGTGGAAGAGTTTGTTGGGAGGAATTGGGTTAGATTAGAAGATATACAAAGCAGCATGGAGATGTGCTCCCCTTCCCGCCACTCTTACTCTCTGTTGTCCCTGCCGAGCCAGACTAATTCATAGGTAACTTATCATTCTATATGCTTCGTCGGGTATGACCTATTGTTGGCCAGATCTCATAAAGTCAAATGGTGATGATTTGGGTATGGAGTGGGCTTCCTATGTTTAAGAAGCTACCTGGACCTATTTCCCTCAGCAAAGGCTGAAGGCAGGGCAGGCACTCTTAGAGAACGGATTCCTGTACACGACTCTCAGGTTATCTGCGGCTTATTTGCCACAATTTTAGTTACCTGCAGTCAATCATGGTCCAAAAATATTAAATGGAAACTTCCAGAAGTAGACAGTTCAAAAGTTTTAAATTTATCTTTATTGTTGCAAGTAATACAGATGTCCCCTTTGTTTAGTTGTGTGTTTTTTTGTTCCCCATTGACCCCCTCACCCCATACCTGCTCCTCCCAGGCCTTCATCACTCTATTGTCTGTGTCCATGGGTTATGCATATACTAGTATGTATATGAGTTCCCTGGCTAATCACTCCCCCCCCGCTCCCCACCTCCCTACTCCCCACCTTCCCTCTGAAATTCATCAGCCTGTTCCATACTTCTCTGTCTCTGGATCTACTTTATTCATCAGTAACAATTCAAAAGTTTTAAATTGTGGGTGGTTCTGAGTAACATGATAAAATTCTACGCATCCTGCTCCATCTCCTTGGGGATGTGAATCACCTCTTTGTTCAGCATCTCCACATTGGAGATGTTCTCTGCCCGTTAGTTACAAAGTAGCCATCTGATTGTCAAAGTGACTTTCACAGTACCACGGTGCTTGTGTTCAAGTCCCCCTTATTTTACTTCACAATGGCCCTACAGCACAAGAGTAGTGATGCTGGCAATTCGAATATGCCAAAGAGGAGCCGTGACGTGCTTCCTTGAAGTGAAAAGGTGAAAGTTCTTGACTTAATAAGGACAGAAAAAAATATGCTGAGATTGCTAAGATCTACAGTAAGAATGAATCTTCTACTCCTGAAATTGTTAAGAAGGAAACAAATGTGTGCTAGTTTTGCTGTCACACCTCAAACTGCAAAAGTTACGGCCACAGTGGGTAGTAAGTGCTTAGTTAAGGTGGAAAAGGCATTAAATTTGTGGGTGGAAGACAAATGAACAAAACACATGCTGTGATTGATGGCAGTGTGTTGTGCCAGACAGCATTAAGCCTGTATGGAGACTTCGCAAGGGATCCCCAGAAAGAGTGACACCACGCTGTTTACTGCCAGCGAGGGATGGCTCCACAGACCCAGGAATAGGCTTGGACTGAAAGATATAAATGTGACTGGGGAGGCTGCACCTGTCGCTGAAGAAGCTGTGGCCACATATCCGGCAGAGTTGAAGTTGACCAGGGTTTGATACCATCCTCAGTGTCAGGCATCCACTGGGGGTCATGGAATGTATCCCCCATGGATAAGGTGGGAACTACATATAAAACCCCTTTTCAAAACAAAAGTCTTCTCTATACCATTTCTAGGGTCTCATTTATTTTAGTGTTGGCAGTTTCCAGCATATATATGTAATTAGGTTATTTAAAAAATGTCAAATAAAATGTCTTCTAATCCCCCTCATATTAGCAAAAATAATGAAGATTGGTAGTACCTCTGGCTAGTGAAAGTGCGGCACCACTAAACACAATCGGATGGATAGTGAATTGGCTCAAAATTCGTGGATGTGGGTTTATGATATCTGTTAAAATCTTAAATGCCCATATCTATTGACATCAAATTTCGCTTCCAGAAATCTAATTTACAAAAAAAATTTTAAATTATATTTTAGGTGCATAAAGATGTCAAGGATGTTGATTGCAGTAATGTTAAAATAGCAAAAAGCTGCAACATTGATTAATAAAATGATATAGGTGTATAATTCATCATCATCAATACAATGTACGATACATCATCCGAACATTGATTGTGTGTTCACCACCCCAAGTCTCCTCTACTTTGACATGTATCAATGCAGATTAGTTTCACCCATTCTGAACATTATATAAATGCAATTACACATGAGTATATTCCATTCAGCAAAAGCAGTCAAGTGGAACATATTCTTTTGTGTCTGCCTTTTTTTGCTTAACAAAATGTCTTTAAGATTCATTCATACTAGTGTGTGTGGCTTTTCCCCCTTTGTTGCTGCTCAGGATATCATTGTATGAATATACCACTATTTATCTATCCATTTTGTTGAGGACATTTGAGTTATTTTCACTTTAGGGCTATTATGAATAAAGCTGCTACATTCTTCTACCTGTCTTTTTGTGGTTATGTAACCTCAGTTCTCTTACGAATATGCCTAGGAGTAGTATGATTGAGTCATAAGGCAAGCATATCTTTAGCTTTAGTAGATATTGCCAAACAGTTTTCCAAAGTGATTGTACCATTTTCACTTCCCCAAGCAGTTTATAAGATTTCTAGTTGCTTCACATCCTCACTGACACTTTATATTGTCAATCATTTTAATTTTAGCAACTCTGGTGCATGTGGTATCTCACTGTGGTTTTGATTTCCATTTCCCTGACTACCAATAATGCCAAACATCTTCTCAAATACTTATTGGCCATCTAGGTATTCTCTTTTTTGAAGTCTTGTTCAATTCTTTTGCCCATTTAAAAATTATTTTGCCCACTTAATGATTAATTGATTTATAGGTTTTTTAAGCGAGTTAGTAGTAATATTTATTTATTTATTTAATATCTATGTTGAAAGTGTTACATATATAGGTGTTTTATTCATATTGTGAATGTGAATCCTTTATCATATATTTGTAGTAAACATCTGTATATATGTGGCTTTTCTATTCACTTTCATAATGGTGTCTTTTGATGAACAGAAGTTCTTAATTTAAGTGAATACTACTTTATCATTTTATGACATTTTTTGTCTATCTCAAGATCATGAAAATATTCTCCTATATTTTATTGCAGTAGTTATATATTGTTTTATTATTTATATTTAGGTCAGCACTCCATCTCAAATTTTTATGTATGGTACAAAGTAGGGGTAAAAGTTTATTTTTCATACAATTGTTCCAGCATTATTTATTAAAAAGAGCATTGTTTCACCACTGAGTTTTTTGCATTGCTATTCAAATAATCATATGTATGTGGGTCTATTGTTAGACCACACTGCTTTGATTACCTTAACTTGTAGGTTCTTTGCATATTCAAATAAATTTTATAATCAGTTTGCCAATTTCCACACAAAAATATCTACAAGGATTTTAATTAAAATAGCTTTCATTCTATAAATCAATTTGGGGAGAATTTATGTCATACTATATTGAGTCTTATAATTCATGCAACTGAAATATCTCTTTGTTTAGGACTTTCATTTCTCTTAGCAATATTTTATAATTTTTAGTTTAGCGTTCTTTTACATCTTCCTTTAGAGTTTTTCCTAGGTATTCAATATTTTGGGGTTCTACTGTAGATGTTATACTTTTCTTAATATTTGTCTTCTAATTGTATATTGATAGTATACAGAAATATAATCGATTTGTATATATTGACTTTGTATCTGCAGCCTTGTAAATTTGTAGACTCTTTATAATTTTTAAAATATAATATTCATATCATCTATTAATAAGGGCACTTTCACTTCTTTTCTGATTGTTGTACAATGTATTTCTTTTTTCTTCTCTTATAGCACTAGCTAGGACCAACACTTCAGTGTTGTGTAGAAGTGGTGACAGTGGACATCCTGGTCTTGTGACCAGTCAAGGGGCAAACACTCAATATTTCACCACTGAGTATGATTTGTAATAGTAGGCTTCTGGAAAATATATTTCTTTTGTTTTGTAGTGTGAATATTTAAAAGAATAATGGATGTTAATGAGGAACACTTCTCTTTTCCGGATGTTTTTTTCACATGAAGGAACCTCAATTAGGATAGCTTCATGTCTCTCTGTGTGTGCTCTTTTGTTTATTCTGCCACAGGGATGGCGGAGTGACTTGTCTGGGAAGAATGCAATGGATATGTCCCTCTCAACAGCTTTATCTTTTTCTTGGGGGACCCCTGTTCTTGTTTAGGATTCAATGATGCTATGACAGGCAAGTTGTCTAGATCTGGGATTTGGCTCTCAAGGCTGGCCAATTTGGCTCTCAAACTAAGCAACATCCTCCAACTTGACCTTGAACAATCACAAATTGATATTTTTGATTTCCCACCTGTCTTAATCTTTGTTTTAATTTTTGGCTTGTTTCAGAGCTTGGATGTAGAACGGAAGGACTTACTATTTATTGTCTTCTCTCCCTCCCCTAAATTTTAACAGTTGTGTTCAGGATACTATAACTTTTTTGATGCATTGTTTTTTAGTATATTTAAATAAAATAAATCTTTTTCACAAAGAATCTTTAAAAGTCTGTTAAGTCAAGATATTTTTAAGGTATGATTTTTCATAAGCCATTTAAGCATCCTTCCTTATTCTGCTTATCACACCCTTGGCCTTCTTCCAGTTACCTTTTATTCCCCTGTACCTTCCTGTCGTGCCTTAGCCATGCTTCATACCCTTTCCTCCTTGGAGGCCTGGGCTTCTCCTCAGTATCATGGTGTCTGCGCAACTAATTTCTCCTATGGATCCCCTTCTTCCCTGCGGGACCAAGAGCGAGGTCCTCCAAAGTCAAATTCCACAGTTATCACAATACTTCTACCTTTAATTAGACATTCTCATGACAGACCTGACAAAAATTAACCTCTCATGGCCATATATTTTATAATTGGAGATATCAATAGGACCAAACTCATAGTATACCTATGAAGATGGAAAGAGGATTTGGATGTAAAAGCACTTAGACTAATGTGTGGCACTTAGCATGCTTTTATTATATGTTAGCTGTTGTTATTATTAGCTGATATTATTGCACTTGAGCTTTCTAATATATCATTTTATACTTTTACTGGGATGTTTTGGGGTATATATAACTTATTTTCCAAATTAGTTTTCAAGCTCTATAAAAGCACATATGAGTCTTACACTTTCTTTCATTTCCTTTGTGCTAGTTCAATTCACTATCTGCAAGAAAATAGCAAAATGATGATTTTGATATTCCAGTATTTTTTTTACCTGTATTTTTGAAATACCATAAGCCTGATCCTTTTTGAAGTGATGTTATTTTAGGGATAATGGATGTGTTTTTTTTGTGTGGAGATTTAAATTCTTCAAGTATTCAGAGAAAGAGATGTGGAAATCAAATGAAAACTAATGTGGTTGCTGAAAAATCTGGGTTGAAGTCTTGTTTTTTCTATTTATTTACTAGCTCCATGATTTTCATCTCTGATTCTCAGCTTCTCTATGTCAATGAATAATGAGGACAATAATGCCTTTTTAATGTAGCATTTAGCTTTCTTCTGTATTTCATTATTCAGATTAAAATATCATAATAATATTTTTTCAACAAAAATATGTCTTAAGAATACCTGGGCCACCAGAATACTATAAATCTGTAGTGCAGTCACGTGTGTGTGTGTGTGTGTGTGTGTATGAGATATACATATATATATATGTACATGTATATATGCATATCTATCTATCTAGGTAGGTAGGTAGGTAGATAGATAGATAGATAGATAGATAGATAGATAGATAGATAGTAGGTATTGTTAACAATTGCAGAAAAGGGGATAGACAGACCAATGTTTTCCAGAGAAGGTTCTCTGGAGATGCTAATAGAGGCTCCTGGATGGGGGAGGTAGTTACAAATAGATGGAAAACTTGCAAAACTGGTCAATATCCACACAATACTAATCAGTTGCATTTCATGGGGCACAATTTGCATTTTGATGAACAAGAATTTTTTTATATCGTTTTCCTGTCAGGATTGTAAAAAATCTCAGAGACAACAAAAACTTAAAATAACAATTGAAGTCAATACTCTCACTAAATTTCAGTGTTTCACAATTTTTCCTTGTACCACATGTTTTCTCAAATACAATATTGTTCTTGCTAATCCTTTATATAAAAGGAGCCTTGGGTTAATTATTTTAAAAATATAAGTATACTAGTATACAGCTCATTTAGTGAGTATTTGATTAGCACATTTTCAGTTGGAAAAGAGAATGAACTAACATAGGAAGTTTTTTTTAAAGGTGTTTTTGTTACTGAACTATAGAGGTTTGTTCTCCTGTGCACCTCAGAGCCCAATTAAATGCCAACAGGAGTTTGCAGCAAAGAAAGTAAAGGTTTATTTAAGGAACCAGTGCCAAACTCAGTCACAGGTGAGCTATTGCTCCAAGACCTGGCTCCCTGATGGCTTCTAGGGTTGGGTTATACAGAGGACTAAGTGAGTTAGGGTTGTGGTTAGGGTTGTCATCTCTACTGATTGGTTGGCGCTGAGGTAGGGGGGTGGGGAGGGTCTGGGGGGGTGTTTTATCAGTGCTTCTGGTCCTGATGTCAGCCTTAGTGGTGTTCTGTCTGGTTTTGTAAAGATGTGTGGGCAGTGGGGTCACTTCTCTCTAGTTTGACTGAAACTGCCTCTGTGGTCAGTAGACCCAAGGCTCTGTTCCTAAGATTACTTGGTGCTGACCAGAACCTCATTTTCCTGAGAGCTTAATGATTAAGGGAGTGGACCAAGAAAAGGAGGGAGGAAAGTGACTCATGGTGCTGGGTGAGGCCAATTTGAATCAAACGGAAAGAAAAGATAAAAGGTCATATTAAAGGAAGGAAGTTTCTGTGCAATTACAATTTCAGCTTCTGTTCAAATCAGTAAATATTTCATAAGGACCTACGATGTGATTCAAAGAGGAATAATGATACCCATCTTTATTGGACACCTACAATATTCCACCACCCACTGTGTTGGGTTTTACCCCATGTTTGAATGGAACCCCGTTTCTGATAGTATAGTTCTGGAAGTCTTGATAATTTATTCTGGAAAATAGCCATATGTGGGGTTCCATAATTCATATAGAATTCATGTAAGTCTCTTTTACTAGTGTAAATGAAAGATGCATTTTCATATCTCTTCAGGCACCATCTACCACTTTTTTCAAATTCCGTTGGGTAACTGATTGAAAAAAAAAATACAAACAAAACATACACATCTAAGAGCAAACAAGTAATTTTCCTGGAGCAGGACATTCCAGACCCATATTTTAGAGAGAGAGATTTCCACTTAAAACCTTTTCATTATTATAAAGAAGCTCAAATCCTCACATCTCAAAAATCTTTTATTTAGAACCCAATCTTCCCTTTGTTTTGTAGAACAAAAAGGTCCATTGATGTATTTTTTAAAAACAAAAAACTCTTTGTTCTCAAAGGGTAATTCACACTTCTGAAGTTAGAAAGCTCCTGGCAGCTTTTTCTCTAACTTAAGTCATCAAGATCAAATATAATAATAATAATAATAATAATAATAATAATAATAATAATAAAAAATACAAGAAATGTGCTTCAATGTCAGCCACGATATTATGACTGAACTGAACTGTGTCATTATAAGTATGTGTAGGGCTTTCACCCCTGAGCAAAGTTGTGATTTAAAATTTTTATGTCTTTTCATGGTTTTTCTGTCACCTCTTACTGCAAGCTATTCCTTCTCACTGCTTTTGGTGGACTTGCCTCTCAAGCCGTTTCTTCTTTCACTACCATGGTCAAAGCCCACACATTCCCTCATAGAACCTCTTACTCAGCACTCACAGACATGTCCTTTTTGAGACTTGTTTTTGGTTTTTAATTACAGTTGACCTGCAGTATTATCTTAGTTTCAGCTGTGCAGCATAGTGATTAGACATTTACATATAGCTCGGGAAGTGATCCCTCTGATAAGTCTACCCATCTGACACTGTACATAGGTATGACAACTTTATTGACTATATATCCTATGCTGGACTTTATGTCCCTGTGACTGTTTTTATAACTGGTAATTTGTACATCTTCACCCCTCCCCCTTTTTCACCCATCTCCCTAATCCTTGCCCATCTGGCAACCATCTAAATGCTGACAGGCATGTCCTATGCTCAATTCAACACACTTGACACTCCCCTCTTACAGCTGGCAATGTTGAGAAGTTCAGATAGAGGCAGTAGCCAAATCATTCTCTTTGTAGGTGAATTTAGCGTATGTGTGTGGTCTGTAAGCATACATATCTTAACACATATAGCAGGATTGGCAAACATTTTCTATAAAGGGACACATAGCAACTATTTTAGGCTTTGCAGGCCACAGAGTCTCTCACATTCTGAGACAACTACTCAACTTTTAGTCATTGTGGCACAAAAGCAGCCACAGACTGTACATAAATGAGTGGATTGAGCTGGGTTCTAATAAAACTTTATTTACTAAAACATGTAGAAGCCCTAGAAGCTGTGGTTTGCTGATCCCAGAATATAGTGTAGTCTGGACAAGAGATAAGAATACCAGGGGCTACAAGCTCTGAGCAGCTTACTCCCCTCATCTGTCACTTGAAAGAATAGTTTTATAAGCTCTAAAGTGCGCTAAAGTGCTATGCACACAGAGAACAGACTGATGATTGACAGAGGGGAATGGGGGTTGGGGACTGAGTGAAAAAAGTGGAGGGGATAGAATCACAAAATCGCCAGTACCAAAAAACCACATAGGGAATATAGTCAATAATATTGTAATAACTATGTGTGGTGGGTGGTAGGTAGGTGCTGGAAATATGGGGGGACACTTTGTAAAGTATATGATTATCGAACCACTATGCTTACATCTGAAACTAATGCAAACTAATATTGAATATAAACTGTTTTTGAAAAATAAAATTTTAAAAAGTACTATGTAGACATGCAAGATGGTATTCATTTAATCTATCATTTATTCAACAAATGCTTGTCCAGTGAGCAATGTGTGTTAAGAACTGTCCTAGAACAACAAAGTGGTAATAAATAAGGATGAGTCACATCAACATTGGGAAGGGTCCTGATATTGGACTGTTGGGCAATTGTCAAGTTGGGGTCATAGGGTAAGATGATAGCCCGGTGGGTGGAGGTGGGGTTTTTCCCTGATGAAAGGAATTCATGTTCACACGGTCACTCATTTTGGGAAGTGGTTAATTCTGGGCAGGAAATGAGTTGGCACTTTGGGTTGGGGGTGGTCACGCTTCTTTCTCTCTCTGGGGCCACGGAGCATCGGACCAGGATTCTAAGTTACGGAAAGGCCTCGGTCATTCTGGTTGTGGGGACTGAGAGGCTTCCTGGCTATGTGGAGTTCAGCCTAGAATGATTAGGATCATTACGTTTCAACTAAGTTGTGACAGTGACCAAGAAGGGGAAGCAGCCAGCATTTCGGGAATGGCCAGCATGAAGGCTCAGGGTTGTAGAGTTGTGGCCTCGGTAGCACTCGGTAGCAGTGTTCCTTCCAGAGTCCAAAGGAGTTGTGAATGATGGTAGACCATGCCCAAATCATTTGGAAGAAAGAATCACTTCATGTTTTAGACAGTGGTGGAGAAGTGTACTATGTGTAAACATCGTTCTTACCATGAAATGCATAGTCTGGCAATGGAGATAAACACACAACCATACAATTCTAGTGCAGGGTGATGAGTGTTTAGAGGTGAGGACACCAGGCCTGGGTTGGATGCCTAACAGCCTGGGAATGGTTCTTGAAAAACAATAAAATCTCTGAGTTGAGATTTTATGAGTGAGGTCAGTGAACCATGCTGAGATGGGAGGGCAAGGTCCTTGTAGACAAAGGAAACAGCCATGGGCGATCAGGTGGCTTCACAACAGAGCAGTGCAGGGTCCTTAGGGAGGTGGCTGTGGAGTCAGACTTGAAGCATTTACATCAGTGATTCCCAAAGTGGGCGCTACCGCCCCCCGGTGGGCGCTGCAGCGATCCAGGGGGGGGCGGTGATGGCCACAGGTGCATTTGGGGGCGATGAGTAACTGCTATTAAAATTAAAAAAAAATTAATTTCCAGGGGCTGAGTAATATTTTTTCTGGAAAGGGGGCGGTAGGCCAAATAAGTTTGGGAACCACTGATTTACATCCTGGCTCCAAGCTGCTTAAAGTTGGACATGCTTATGCATCTCTTCAGGGCTGGGTTTTCTCATCTGTAACATGGGCATGGCAATCTTTCGCATGAGGGGTTGTGGGAACAGGGCACTATTTGAAGGCTTCATTATGATGCCTGAAACCGGCAAGCAAGCATTCAGTAAATGTTAGCAGTTTTTATAGATTTATATACTATAAAGCGATTTAAATAAACACACCATGGTTGATGGAGGAACATGTAAAGGTCAGGTGCAATGCAGGGCTGTCTGAGTATATGCATGTTGCTCTGACAAGGAAGTCAGCCTCCTTATGCATTTTCTTGTGCTGTCCTCATCTCAATGTGTCAATCCCATGACAGGTTGTGGCCTTTCTTCCTTTGACTCCTCCTGCACCTGATGCTGAGTGCATCAGGCCAGCTGTTGAAACTCCTCATGAGAGCGGAAGGCAACTCAGAGGTCACGACAGTTATGTCATCCGTACTGCCAGCACAGGGAGTAAGATGATGACATTCCTCAGCTAGTTTTCACTCAGGCCTTCTGGTGAGGGAGGTGGAGGGGACTTCAGCCCAGCGTGTTCTTAACTAGTTGTGCTGATATTCTTACCTGTCTTGCTGTGAGTGAAATCTACAGATTTCCTGAGTGTTGACTTAGTGCCAGACACTGATCTGGGTGCTGGAGTTCAGATTCTCCCCTCCTAGGTGCTCCATTCTAAGTGGAAAAAAGACATGAAAACACCAAGGAGACAGGGAAGGGACCCCCATCTCTCTATATCAGTTGATTTAACCAGGCCAGTTTTCCCTAAAGTATGAAAGCGTCCCCTGGGCGTTGGCCTCATGTACACCTTTGTTGGTCCAGTGGCTGTTTTTGTTTCCGGATGCAGGTGGGAGTTGGATTCAGTGAGTTTGAAGAAGCTTCATTCCTCTCAAACCTGCACCTTTCCCCAGAGCCAGACTATCCGCTGACGATACTGAGTATCATAAAACACCACACACGTACTCGCTTTTCAAGCTTCTTGAGTGTTTGTTTTCCCCACAGCTTTGGGATGGATTATGCTTCTCATTTTGCAGCGGTGGAAATGTAAGTTTAGAGGGTGTTTGTGGCTCAGCAAGATCCCAGTGTGAGCAATTGCCTGAGCTAGGATTCAAACTCAAGTTTCCAGACAGTCTTCCCAATTGCCGCCCCCAGACTTGTCTCCTCTCTTTCCTTGGCCATAGGGAAAGTACATAGCCCACTCCTGACTGTACCCTAAGCTTCCAACATATTGGCTAGAACCTTGTTCCAGAACTTGCCTAAGATTCCGGAGGGAGCTGGACCAAGAGCATATTACAAATGAATACTGTCATGGTGTCCTGAGGATGTTCTCAAGGGTGTCCGGACTCTCACATTTGCATTAGCAGCTGAAGAGGAGGGGGAACCCATCTCCCAAGTCAGCTTGGGAAGCATAATGGATTCAGGGAAAGTCATTGAAACTGGCGTTCCTAAAAACCCATGGCTTAAGGAATTGCCCAGAGCGCCGAGGAAACAGAATGTAGGTGTCAGTGAGTCTCTTGCAGATCTTATGAAAATAGAAGTTCTGTTTTAATAGGTCTGGGTTGGGGGTGAGATTCTGGGCTACTGGTCCAGGACACAATTTGGACAGCAAGGATTTAAACCACTGACTCTCAAAAGTAGCCTAAAGTCTGGGAGTAAACCCGATGCCTGGCTTCTAACCCCAGAGATTCTAACTTAATTGGCCTGAGATAAAATTTGATTTTAATTCTCTATGGTGAGTATTTCCATCTACAAAATGAATAGAATGGCATCTAGCTATCTCATAGTGGTAGGAATATAGATGAGTTATATGGAGGCTATACTGTACCTGGCTCATAAGAGGTTCAGTAAACTAAACCAACGTTTGTGTTTTTTCTTCCAAAATCCCAGGTGGCAGCAGTGGGCTTTGTCTCCTGAAAATGCCCCCTTTCTTTAATTGGCATTCTTACTCTCCTGAGTGCTCAACAGCCCTTTTGAAGGAAAAAGACGGCTCTCCATTCACATTTTCATATTGTTGTAAAGAGTTTTTATTCCTTTTTCACGGGTGGGGTGCTTATTTGCTATTTTTCCCTAAAATGAAGCCCCTGTTGAAAGAGATTTTCTTTGATTATTCATTTAAGAAATAGTCATTGAAGGGCGATCTGTTTTGCCCCAGGAGATTGCTGGGTTATGAGGACTCAGTGCTGAATAAGATAGAGTTCCTGCCTTTGAGGAGTTTGGATGTTGGAGGGACACTACAGCGAGAACCAGAGCTGGACAGCCCTGTTACGCACATAAGGATGGAACACGTATGGAGGAAGGCAGAAAGGAATTTGGAGAGGCCAGAAGAGGCAAGAAGACCTCTCTGAGATCAGAGCAATGATAAGAGTTTACCAGGCAAAAAAGGAAAACAAGGACAAAGAGTATCTGCCAACATCTGGTGGCAAGACTGAGAACAGAAGGCTTGAGGAATTGGGAGAAGTTCCATGTGATCTGAGCAGAGAGCACCAGGAAGGGAGAGGGAGCATGAAGCTAGCAAGAAAGGCGGGGTCTAGATGGAGAGGGAGCTGGTTCAGATACCTTAGATTTCAAGAAGGTTGCATTTGTAGTGATTGGAGCAAGGAGTGTTGGAAGGTGGATGTTCACACACCAGGACTTGAATCCCAGCTCTGCCACCCACTGACTGTGTGATGTTGGCCATGCTACTCAGTGTCTCTGAGTGTTAATGTCATTGCTGAGGGGGGATAATAATGTCTACCTCATAGTAGGTTGTTTTGAGAATTAAATGAGTGAGTACATGAAAAGCTGGGCAAACGATTATTACTATCGAGCCCAAGGACAATGGAGAGTTGTTATTGCTGTTAGGAGCTGGGATTTGTGAGGAAAAAGACAAGAGGCAAAGATGTGAGTTAGGAGGTAATGAGAGTAGTGCAAGCGAGATGATTGTGGCTGGGACTAGACAATTGGGTGAGTGGACAGATGTGGATTGGATGGGAAATAGGAAAGAAGGGTCATGTGAAACTCACTTTGAGTGACTTTGAGATTGAGAATGCAGGGATGGTAAGAAGTTCGGGGTGTCGTGAGGTCAATGTTGTGCATGCTGAGATTGTATCTATCAGGTACCGGTTGTGGAGTATAGGAAGCTTAGTGGGAAGGCATTTATTAGAGGGTATTACAGGCTTACAGAATTTTCTGGAGGGCTGAGAAAACAGTCCAGCTTGAGCTTGCAGGAGCAACCTCTACCCCCCTCTCCTAGGAACTGCGCTGCTGGGGTAGCTGCTATCTAATCGATAATCTTGCAACCAGGAAGCTGCCCCCTTCGGGAGCCACCACACTGCTGTTTTGAACAGGAAACCATGACAATCAGGAAGCTGCTACTGCTGCCAGTTCTAGAACCACTGGGAATCTGTAACAGACCATATCAGCAGAATGGATGCTCCTCCCTCTCCACCCAGACGCGCCCCACCTGCTAAGCCAGTATCTGAATGCGGGGACCTCTGCAAAAGCAGCTGCAGAGAAGCCAAGCGCCTCCAGAGCTGGGCTTGCGGTGCAGGGGACGAGCATAGCACAATCCGGTCCACCTCAGATGAAGCTATTCTAGAGCAGCGGTCGCCAACCTTTTGGACCTCATGGACCACCAATGGTCCGTGGACCACCATTGGCAACCACTGTCCCAGAAGTTAGTTTTCCAACTTCTAGAGCAGAGAAGGTCACACTAGAACTGGTGTTTTGTAAATTGTGAGTTGTGACTCACGAAAGCATCGTCAGATCAATTCAGGAGGTCACAAGACTTTTTTTCTTAGTTATGAGTAGTAAAGGCAACTATTACTTAATGTAATGATACTTCTGTCTGAGGTGTGTGTGTGTGTATCCTTATTTGCAAAGTGGAACATTCTTCCCTCTGGATCATGATAAAAAACCAAACCCTCAAAAGTCACTGCACTGGACTTGCGGGGTCTCAGAGAGAACTAATGGGCAGACCCCAGAGTCTACTGAATATGTAGGGTTGGGTTTTAAGAGAAAATCAAAGCTGGGTATCTAGAGTATATCGTCACTGGCAAGAAGCCCTGTGAGTTAAGTGACCCAGGGAGATGGTGTGCAGTGTTAAGGGAAGGAGGTCTGGAACAGACCCCAGGGAGCGCAAGCATTTCATCTCGGGGCAGGAATTTTCTCCGGGGGTGTGCTGGTCCTGCTTGCACTATGGCAGTTTTCACATGTTCTCCGGAAAGAGAGCTGGATCCGGGGAAGCCTCAGAGCGCTGGAAAGGTGTGTTCCAAACACACGTGAACTAGGGCTGATTTGGCTGCTGCCTGGCACAGCCGTGGTACACACCACACTGGATCATAAACCAGCACCTGGCATGGGTCCAGGCACCATACTGGCACCGTGACATGTATGGAATGGATGCGCAGAGCAGAGAAGTTCTCAGGAAAGCTGGAAAGAGTTCCTCAGATTCCAACATTCAGGAGCTGGTCCAGAGGGGGCTAATCTCACCAGCCAAGGTTGACTCAGTAGCTCTGGGCTACTGCAGCAGCCTCCTGGTCTGTGATCCAAGGTTTCCTGCTTTCACTTACCCACAGTCCACCGTGGTCTGAAATACTAAATGGGAAGTTCCAGAAATGAGCAATTCATAAATGTTAAAGAGCAGGCTGTTCTGAGGAGTATGATGAAATCTCACACTGTCCAGCTCCATCCCAACCGGGACATGACTCATCCCTTTGTCCCCCGCAGCCACACTCTACATGCTCCCTGCCGTTAGTCACTCGGTAGCTGTCTTGGTGATCAGATCGACTGTTGCAGTATCACAGTGCTTGTGCTCAAGTCACCCTTATTTCACTTCACAGTGGCCCCTAAGCACAAGAACAGTGATATTCCAAAGAGAAGCCAGAAAGTGCTTTTTTTTTTTTAAAGAAAAAGAATGAAAAGTTAAGTATGTATACGAAAAAACAAAACAAAACACAGTACCTATAGGGTTTGGTATGCCATGGTTTCAGGCATTTACTGGGGGTCTTGAAACGTATTTCTTGTGGATAAAGGAGGAACCACTCTATCATTTTTAAAGAGTATTTTGTTGCATAGAAAATTGGCAATAAGGGGTGGGAGCTGTTCAGGATGGTGGACTTTATTGCTGCTAACTCAGGAGACAAACTGAATGTGCATCCATAGAAAAATGGGCAAACTGTGTATAGTTAAACAAGGAAATACCAGTAGGTGGCAATTAAATGAATGAGCTCGATCTACATGTATCAATCTGCATGAATCTCAAAAACCTAAGGTTATGTGAAAAAAACTCAAGCACAAAATGTTATATAAAGTATGATATTGTTTATTGAAATGTTAAAATCCTCACAAAACTCTCTTATATAGTCTAATGGGAGAACAAGTATAAATTTATGTAAGCGGAGGAGACACACAAACTTCCAGGCAAGGGCTGTTCTCTGGGGAGCATGTAGGAACGTGGATGGAGGGTTGAGATTTTAGCTCTATATGGATTATTTTCTTTTTAAACAGAAGCAGAGACATATAGTAACATATTAATAGTTATTAAATTAGCTGGTGAGGCATGGGAAAAATACTATTTTCTGTTCTTTCTATAATTAAAAAATATTTACAAATGAATATACATTTTATAATGCCCAGAGCAAGAATCAGGCTTCTTCCCCTGACCTCTGATTAAGCAGATGACCTTTAAAGCAATTAGGGAGAAGTACACACACACACACACACATACTACATGTATATATAATACATATAAATGTATAATACACACATGTGCACACATGTATATACACATATGTGTGTACATACATATGCATATACACATATACCCATATGTATAACTTCAAATTTAAACAAACTTTTTTTTATTGGCCTACATATTTCTTCAGTTTCTGAGAAAGAACTTTATATCATGGGACTCTAACCTTTTTCTGGATTTGGCCACTTATTGAATCTGGAGACCATCTATGTCTCACATTAGCATGATCATCCAGCAGTGACTGGAGTGGCAGAGGCAGAACAGGGGACAGCCCTGAACACTGGCTGCTCCAATGCAGGGCTCCAAAGCTGTGACCTGAGGAATTACAGAAAGGCTGCCCAGCTGGGTGTGGCTCAGTGTTTGAGCATAGACCCAGGAACCAGGAGGTCACCGGTTCAATTCCCAGTCAGGGCATATGCCTGGGTTGCGGCTCCATCCCCAGTAGGGGGCATGCAGGAGGCAGCTGATCAATGATTCTCTCTCATCGTTGATGTTTCTATCTCTTTTTCCCTCTCCCTTCCTCTCTGAGATATATATAATTTTTTTTTAAAGAAAGGCTGTGGAGGGGACCAATAAAGCCCAATGGAAAATAGTGGAGACAGGAGGCTGGACTCCATTCCTGGCTCTGCTACTAATCATGTGTAAGGACTTGACAAGCCCCTGCCTTTCACTGGACTTCCTTTCAAACGTTGGCTCTGCTGATCTCTCAGGATCTTTCCAGAGATGATACAAATGACTACTGTATCTTCTTGACTGAAAGGCTCTGGCCTTGTGTCACAATAATCAGTGGTATGAATTTTCCCAAGGGCAGGAATACAGTTAGTCTTCATTGATTTGTTACTTTTTTATCAACTCATCCTCCTCTACAAGTTTTACAAGTATAGTGTGTGTGTGTGTGTGTGTGTATGTATGTACGTACTGGGGAGTGGAGGAAAGAGCAGTTGAGTTTTTACCAAAGAGATATATGTTTCAGGTAGCCTGAATTCCCAGTTACAAAAATCATTTATTTTATTTGCATAGATTGTGTCATTTGCTCATAATATTCCCAGGGGGCTGGTTAACCCTCAGAGAGTAACAGAATTTAGTTTTGAACTTCTTAGGTTGTCCACCCCCTACATATCAGGTGAACTACTAAAGATTATTCTCTTATTATTTTGTCTTGCTACAAGATTCTTTTTAAGCTGTGCTCCCTATGTCTTCAGCTGTTGGCTTTCAGAGTATTGCTTGATAGAGACTAATATTGAGAATCACTCACAATGTCAAAGTCAGGCACCTGTGCTCAGAGGATGGTTGGTGAAAAGTGCAAATGAAACCTTTCTCGAGTTGGAATATGAAACAGTAAAAAATTGCTTCGTTGACATTTGCTTAGGTTGCAGATACCTTTCCAGTAATGCATGAATGACTTGGTTTAAAGCAAGATTCATTTGTCTTACAGAGTTAGGGTAGAACTCAAATGCCCACAGGCCACCTTATTCTCTAGCTTTTGGCCCTCAAAACCTGTCTGTGTTATTATCACGTATCTCTTGTCTTGCTGAGTGCAACACCTCTTCCAATGCACCCTGCTCCCCAAGAATCTACTCACAGAAGCATTTAAGAGAAATGTAGACTTTTACTGAGTATTTCACTGACCTAGGAGGAGGCAACAGAGCATGCTGTTCAGCAAAGGACTTAAAATTTCCCTTTAGTCTTTTCTGTTCTCCCAAGTCCTTCTCATCCATACCACCCCTGCTGAGTTTTTTCCCTTCTTTTAGATCTTTTCTAAACTTTGACAAACTTTCCTGAATTTTGACACCTTTCTTTTCTCTCCTCCTTCTTGAGAAACATGCAAATTTTGTTTCATTCTTTTGTGTAGCAGTTAAGAGCCCCTTTTCTTTCTGAGGAATAACCTCAGCAGTGGAACTTTCAAACAATAAGATGCTGCTTCAGATATGATGGACAGTTGTAAGGGTTGATGGAGCTAGAGAATCTCCTGGTTATCCAAATCAGGAGACGAGGTTGTCATTGTGCAGAGAAGTTCTTTACGCCATTTCCAAGGTTGTCATTGTCTGTCTACAACTTTGTGGGCCCTTAAAAGCTCCCACAGAAATGATTTTCTGAGAGGTGTTTGAAGCAGGGAGCAGGATGAGATCATGTGGGAGATGGCAGCAGCTATGCCCTGACCAAATGATTGCATCTCCTGCCCATTGCATGATGATTTGAGAGTGTGCTGAAGGCATAGCACTTTTCTGACAGGAAACAGAAACTCTCTGTTGTTGAGTTCTTGTCCATCTTAACTGGAATGGAGTCAAGCCTGGTCAGATGGTTTCCCAAATATCCACAAGGTCTCTTCAGTTCTGGATGGTCAGTTTGGCAGTCCTTTCTTATGCATTTTAGGTCCTACAATTCACACCATTTGGCAGGTGCCCTGCACTTTGTCTCCAAATTCTGACTCTGCTGAGGTGGTGTGCAGCCAGATGCTGCCAGTACCATTGGTTTCACACTGGTGGGGGGGGCTTTCCCTTTGGTTGGGGGCTTCCAGAACGCTGTCTGGAATCTTAGTTCCCAGGTCTGTGATGAGAGAGGCTGGTCTTCTGAGATGGAGGAGACTTTGGAGAGATTCGAACCCAGCCCCTTCATTTTTCAGACGTGGATCCTGAGTTCCAAGGAGGGGAAAGGAATTGGTCCAGGTCATACAGTGAGTTAGTGGTTGGGACATACATCCATCCCTTCTGATTCCCTTTGGGAGCTCTGTCCACCACACGGCATTGCTTCCTTGCCTTCTCTCTGAAAGACACTTCACTCAAAACTCTCTTTTTAACCATGGAGCTGTATCTTTCCAAGAGACAGAAGGAGAAGCATACTATGTAATACCCTTTGTGGTTTCAGTCTTGGTCTAGTTTCCTTTTTGCCCAAGTGTTTGGATGGATGAGGTGCTGTATGGTAGAGGCCAGGAGAAAGGGTTCAGTCTGAACTACTGTATAAGAAGATGGATAGTACATTCTCAAGAGGAAAGGTGTTTGTATCCACATACTGGAACTTATCCACCTTGACTGAGATGGTGGTATTGACCTGGAGGTGCTCCAGCAGGAACTGAGAGAGGTTCTGGTATATGTTTTTGGTTTGTACTCCAGACTCACACACTGTCACCAAAGTCTGCCTTTTGACATCTTGGTTGATGAGAAGTTCCAATTTTAGGTCGACAGAATGTTCTGGGCATTCCACCAGAAACTGCAGTTGGCAAATAATGAAGTACCATCCTGGGAACTGGATCACCAGGTTGCCATCCTGATATCTGAGTCCATGGACAATGCCATCTTGGTTCCAAGACAACTTGGTTTTGTTTATGTGCTTTGACACTGGAAAGAGAAGGAAAAACAAAATCACAATTATTGGGCAGAATGCAGGTGCAGACCGGAAAATTTGAAGCCTTTATTCAAAGTTCCCCCTTCAAGACTCCTTCCTGTCTTCTATATTATCTGCTGTCCCAACTATCCAGAATATCTCCTGTGTTACTCTTTCTAAGTGTTGCTTAATATTTAAGGCACAGCTACAAAACTGCCCCTCTTCCCTTTTTCCAATGCCAAAGTTGAGGGGCTGAACCTCCTATAGAATTGTTTTCCACTTATTACATTACTAGAGGCCCAATGCACAAAATTCGTGCAAGAGGCTCAGCCCTCGCAGCCTGGCTACTTCAGCCAGCCCTCGCAGCCCCTTGCAGCCTTGACCAGCCCTTGCAGCCCCAGCTTCATCCAAAAGGTCATCCAGACAGTTGTCCGGATGGTTGTTCTGCTGTTCAGTCTAATTAGCATATTAGCTCTTTATTATATAGGATTCTGTTATCATAATTACTAGAGGCACGGTGCATGAAAATTCATGCACTGGAGGAGGGGTCCTTCAGCCGGCCTGCCCCCTTCCACAGTCCGGGAGCCCTCAGGGGCGGGAGGTGACCCGGTGATCAGGGGAAGATGACACCCCATCATACCTCTGTTGCTGCCACTGCTGACAGTGCAAGCCTTAGCCGGCCCTGGTTACCTAAGCCACAGGTGGCCCTGGGCGCTGGGCAGCTGCCATCCGAGGCTTGCCTGTGCCTCAGGCTGGCCCTGGGCGGCTGGGGGGCTGAGGGGACTGGGGGACTCGGGAGGCAAGTGCGCAGAGCGGCTGGGCCTGCCTGGGGGCGGGCCCAGCCTTGCCACACCCACCTGGGGGTGGGCCTGTGCTTGCCACACACCTGCCGCCCGGCGGGGCTGAGGGGACTGGGCCCTGCCATCCTGTGGCTGTGGGTGCCGCCATCTTTGAGGGCGGAGCAGTCAATTAGCATATTTTCTCTTTATTGGCTGTGGGCGTGCCATCTTTGCAACAGCGTGAGGTTCAGTTAACATATTCCCTCTCTATTAGATAGGATTATCTTTGCCTTTTCAGACTATAACCTCCTGGGCTGTATTCCCCACAAGTTCTGTACTATCATATTCATTTAAAAAATATATATTTTTATTGATTTCAGAGAGGAAGGGAGAGGGAGAGAGAGAAACATCAATGATGAGAGAGAATCATTGATTGGCTGCCCCCACTGGGGACCAAGCCTGCAACCCAGGCATGCGCCCTTGACCAGAATCAAACCTGGGACCCTTTAGTCCATAGGCTGACGCTCTATCCACTGAGCCAAACCAGCCAGGGCTCATGTTCATTTTTTAAATCAATCAATAAATGTTTGATCAATGGGAGGACTACTATTTGGTGGGCATTGCACAAAATATCAGAGATAGGACATTTATTTGTGCTCAGTTAGTAACCAGTTTAGGCATTAAGATGTCCAGGAGAATCTTAGTCTATTCGCTTTCATATTAAGATGTATCCTTTAGCCATTCATTGTCTAAATTTTTGAATGTCTTCCTCTCTTTGAAAGGGCAGCCAAACATGACTGTGTAGACCCTTTACATGTAGACACTTTAAGGGGCTCTTCCCAGCTGGGTTTGTAGAAAAGCAGAGCATTAGCAGATCCTCTAAGCCAGTGGTTCTCAACCTGTGGGTCGCCAACCTGTGGGTCGAGACCCCTTTGGGGGTCGAACGACCCTTTCACAGGGGTCGCCTAAGACCATCAGAAGACGCATATATAATTACATATTGTTTTTGTGATTAATCACTATGCTTTAATTATGTTCAATTTGTAACAATGAAAATACATCCTGCATATCAGATATTTACATTACAATTCATAACAGTAGCAAAATTACAGTTATGAAGTAGCAACGAAAATAATTTTATGGTTGGGAGTCACCACAACATGAGGAACTGTATTAAAGGGTTGCGGCATTAGGAAGGTTGAGAACCACTGCTCTAAGCCAACATGTTCATGTCAGAAGCCAAGGCTCTCTGAGCCCTAACAAGTGAACATCAGCCCTGATCGGTCAGGGTGCCTTTCAGAGCTGGGAAGCTGGTGTGTTCGTTTTAATTGCCTCTATGTCTTCTTCCCTTTAAACCTCATTGCAATTCAATTGAAAAGTGCAAACTAATTTAACTGCAAAATTGAATTTCTAAAATGAGCAGAAGGGCTATTCAGAGAATCCTGGATATCTTCTCCAGATCTCATTTTTCCCAGTGTAAATAGCTCTCATTATTTCATTTAGAAGGGGCCTCTTACCTTGCTGCAATATGCAAATAGGGCCTGTGCCGACATGTTCATTAAGCTGTCAATCTGGGGACAGGGCAGTTTTGTGGTTCCCTTGGGAATAACTTGATAGAGGCAGAGCTTAACCGTTTGAGTCCCAAGCAGCGCGATCGCGCTGCTGAGATTTTATGTCGAGAAAACATACGATTCGTTTGAGTCCCAGGGGGTATTGAAAAAACACTGTCGAAGAATCCCAAACAGCGCAACCGCGCTTTCTCTAAATGAGTACGAAAAGACCCAAACAGCGTGATAGCGCTTGTTTTATTTTATGTCGAGAAATACCAAGCAGTGCGATTGCGCTGCTTGGGACTCAAACGGTTAAGAGCCTGCTTCTCTTGTATGAGGAAAAACACTATGCATGTGACCTGCAACTTGTAGGTGGCAGAATAGAAGTGGTGGAGTTGGGGCCCAGATGCCTTCAGGGGCCAGGTAGGCAAAGGGAAGGAGGGAATGGGGCTGAGGAAAGATGAGTCTTGTAGTTTTAGAGTAACTCTCTTCTCTTTCCCCCTAAGGAATTTTAATTCAAATGATTAAAAAAACAAAAGCTTACAGGCTAAGCAGAATACATCTGCAGGTCACATTTGGCCTTGGGCCTCTACTTATGGCCTCTGGCTTAGAAGTTTCTGGAAGACCACAGGAAGTGGCTCTCGGTGGTTGGGGTTCAGGGGCTTGGTTACTGACCTTGGAGGTAGGCCCATGACTTCTTGAACGGAGCCCTCTGCAGGATACATAAGATGTCCTCTGAGCAGTTTCCTAAAAACAAGAGCACACGTTGACTGTCTTCCTCTGCTCTGGGACCTGGAGACACCAGACCTTTTTCCGTGACCCTTTGATGGAGACGGTTACCATTCAGTTTCCATCTGGGGGCAAAGGAGATCTATCTGTGTGTTTCTCATTTTGCCATCAGGTACCTTAGATTTCAAAAAGTTGATTGCTTCCACTTGGGCTTTTACAAAAGACTGTGGAAGTTGGGGGAACGAAAACATATATGACCTGGGTTCCTATGTGTACCAGGTGCCATTCCTGTCCGATTACTTATCTCACCTCACTTCATCTTTGGGGTAATTCCGTAAGAGAGGTATCATTAAGTCCCTTGGACAGAGAGAAAAAGCCTGGGGACCAGACAGATGAAGTACCTTGTCCCAGGTCACTCAGCCAGTGGGGGCAGTCAGGACAATATATGATGGAAATTGTTGCTGTCCTTCCCGTAAGAGGGCACCAAACACTGGGCGGGGTATCTGTACGTATTTCAGCTCATGTGATTCTCAGAATAACTCTGCAAGGTTAATTCTGACGCTTAGACACATGGCCAGTGGTACAAGGTCAAGCAGGTTGATGGAAATGCTGAGATTCACCTCCAAGTCTACACGGTTCCAGAAGCTAGGCTTCCTCCTTGAGGCTGTTTTGCTAGACAGTGGGAATAAACACACCCTTGTGCTTAATTTTAAGAGGATATAGGATCAAGATAAACACATCCTTGTGCTCAATTTTAAGAGGATATAGGATCAAAGTGTTCTAAGCAGGGAGCTTGCTATCATGAGCTCCCTTGGCAGGTGGAAAAAGACACTGTTTAGGTCATTATGGTATTTAAGATATAAAAATATTTTAAATATATACATTGGTGATGGTGGCTTAGCTTCTTCTTATTATAGTAACTCTTTTGTATGCAAAGAACCAAGTTACACATTTCCTGCAGTGCCTCATGAATTCAACTCACTCTGGACAAATTCCCTTTCGTCTTTGCGCCTGGTTTCCCCAGCTGTAAAACTGGTAGGTCTATAACCAGACACTGACATCTTTTGGATGATATCACAAATGACTATTCATTCCAGCCATCAGACACCAGGCAGCCAGGAGCCAGTTCAATTGAAGCCACCTCAGTCATGAATTTGCTTACTGGTCTCTGAGCAGTACTCAGACTCACAGTCTTCCTCACCGCCCTCTCCTCCCAGGCCCAAGAAAAATCTCTCCTGGTTCTTCACAGCACTGGACTTGGAAAGGTTGAATGTTAAGTGGAGAGTTCCCTCTGCTGTCTGAACAAGTTTGCTGCTAGAGGCCCCTTCAGCAGGAGCAGAGGGTGGGTTCATCCTTGTCTGTCCTCAACCCTTAAAGAGGCTCTGCAGGATCAGGGCCATGCTCCTCCACATGGCATCCATGCTCCCTGGGTTCTCGTCCCTCATCTTCTGTCCTAATTAATAATAATAGTAGCAATAGTAGTGCTAGTAATGATAATAATAGCTCATATTTGTCTGACCCTTCCCTCTGCCTGCCTATCTTCCTCCATTGGACTGTAAAGAGACTACTGTTCATACATTCCCCACTGCCCAGCCCAGAAGATGCTCCACAAATGTTTGTTGAATTGAATCATCCAGTTCTTCTCTCTTCCTTCTCTCTGTGAAAGTCAGCTAAGTGCTCAAGGCATGAGCGAGGTGAATGGGATGCTTGGCTTGCTTTTCCCCTCGGGGTTGAGATAACACCTGGGTTCATTCTCCCATTAGTCCTGCAGGTTCTGTTAGATTACATGAGAGGATAAGACTCGTGTCGTGGACTGAGGCCAACATATCCCTGCAAGGACAGGCTCTGCTCATAGGCCAGAGGTCCCCCCCAGCATGCCATCTCAGGTGAGCTTCTGTAGGCAGATGACTACAGAAGTACAAGCCTGGGCTTGCCTCTCACACATGCAACTGCTTTTGTTCTTTCCCCTTTGCTCTTTGCATGTTTGGTGGGTTGACCTCAGTTGTAATTCTGAGAAACCCAAGGATGGAAAAACACACATCTTATTTTGAAACATTTGCATTTCCTGAAGTCAGATGGCATGGCGTATTTTAATTTTTCTTGAACCTTTTAGAGGGTTTCAAGAGAAAGGAAAAACATGGGCAACCCCCCATGACATGGCTAAGGAAAAGGGACCCAGGATGCTGGAGGAGTTTTAAATGGAATGGGTGGGGTGGCTGAACCTGGAGAGGAGCCCAGAGGGGCCTTTGCCACCTGACAAGGAGGCTGTTAGCAGGAAGACGGTGCAGCCTGCTCTGCGGAGCCCACACACTGAGGCTCCAAGTGCACTCAGCTAATGGTCAACGCTGCTCTTATCCCCAGTTCTCAGGCGAGGCGATGGGAGGACCTCATCTGAGGACACACAAACCACACTGGAAGTCGCAGTACTGGCACCTCAAATATCTGACCAGTTGGTGCCAGTCAAAGAGGCATTGGGTGGCTTTTCAGACTTGTAGGGCTCTTGCCAAGAGCTGGGTGAACTTTATATGTGGCTCATGTCTCCTCATCACCCTGGGACACCATGATCTGACTTTCTTTTTTGGTTATGAAGACGAGGAGTGACTTGTAAGTCATGGTTGAGTTGGGGGCCTGGGAGTTTCCCCTCTCTGGTCTCTCTTGTCCCTAGCTAGATGAAGAGCAGTGTGGATTTGATGATCTAGAAAGGCACATCTAGCCTGTTCTAGTAGGCTGTGTAGACTCACTGTATACTGCCAGGCCTGTTATGGGGAGAATGTTAGTCCCAGCCCCAACTGTCTGCCTTTGTGGGCATGTTGCTTTATCCCAGCTAAGAGACTGTCTTCACATATTCAGATTTCCAGACACATACCGTGGTAGAACAGAACATTTTAGCTCTGGGATAATGAAGGTTATAAAGAGTCTGATTCCTTAGGATTTGCATGGTTCATAGAAATGGAAATTCCCTGAGAAGTCACTGGGGCCAGGCATGGTAGCCACATAATATATGTGCTCCTCAACGTTATCCCCACAGCATGCTTGTCCTAGGTCACCCTGTGAGTTAGTGACAGGGGCAGGACCAGAGTCCAGGGCTCCTTACTCCTTATGTGCGGCGTTCCATCCTTCAAAGAACTCAAGTACTCTGAATTCTTCTGAGAAGCAAGGCCTTCCAATTGGAAAGATTTGTAAGCTCTTTTCCCAAGCTTTGGACTCCTCTGGAAGGATCATGAAACTTTCTTAGGCTTTTTTTTGAAAGCCCTAAGAGTAATATATGGCAATGAAACCCTCCTAGCTAGTCGCACAGAAGAGAGGTGTTGCTTAAGGTAGTTGAAAGGATCATGTTCTAGACGTCAGAATAGTGATAATCTGAAGACTGGACCCCACCTTGAGATCTTATAAGGTTAGGCCTGAAAGGGCCATTAGATGCCAAGTTAACCATGATCCTAGTCCTATGAGTGGGGAGACTGAACCCAAAGGGGCTGAAAGTGTGGCCAAGACCCCGCAATAGGTCAGGAGCAGAGCTGGGCTCAGAACACTCCTAGTCTAAGGCTCTGTTCCTATTGTTTGGTCTTCCTATGGAGCAGAGAAGAAGTGGGTTTGCAGCCACCATAAACCCTGGATGGAAAACAGGACAGCTGGAGGTGCTAGGAAAACAAATCTCTGGGCTCCCCATTGTGGGAGAATACCAGAAAGTGACTCCAGGCCCTTGTGCCGAACCCTGCCAAGTCATCGGTCAGGGGCAGTCAGGCTAACAGTAAGATGCAACAATGCCCAGGGTGGCAAAACAAGCCACACTAACCACTGCAGCCAGATGGTATGTATCTGAGTGCCAGGCACCATACAGGTTGATATTGGGATGAGACAGACACAGTGCATCTCAAAACAAGCCCCTGGGTTCTGGTCAAGGCTTTTAGCTGCCACTTCCTCTTACTGACCCTCAGTGACTGCATCTGTAACAGTGGGGATAATAGTCAACCCAAATGTATGGATGTAGTGATGATGCAATGAGATTATGGATGTCCAGTGGGCAATGCAGAATGTGACATAGAGGAGACAGCCAGCAAGTGGTAGTCCCTTCCTCCCAGATTCCTCTTTTCCTAACAATACCACTTAGCAGAGCAATCTGGCTGATGAAATGCTCATTAAAACACAGCTCATGGCATTACCTGATGGATCAGAGTGTCTCAATTACATATATAAGTGTTTGAGGCCATCTGATACTTCCGGAAAAGTGTGCAGAATCCTCCTTCCATCTGTTGAAAATATTTAATCCTCCCAGGAAGGAGAGGAGTTATTCTGATGCCTCTGCATCTACCTTGTCCTGGCTTCTATTCCATCCGCCTGGGAGCATAGCCAGGAGAGTCCCAACAGTGACATCTAGGGGAGAGTCTCTCCAGTATTGGTAGGAGTTGGAATCAAAGTTCATCCTCAGCTGGCTTTAACTTAACCGCTTTCTTGATGCCCCCAGGCCAACTAGTGATGGAGAAACTCTATGACAGGTGACCTTGGACTTACAAACAGCAGTTTTAGGGACTACCCACGCTGGCATGCTCACTGTTAAACACATAAAAAGTGATCAGTAGTACAAACTGAGATCAAGGTGCGATTCAGTTGAATCCCTTGACGGTTCCTTAGGATGTTGGGGCTTTTCAATCCTGACCTGTTGCAGTATGTAAGATAAACCTATCTGACCCTATGGGTATTTTCTTGAAATTCGCTTCTACTAAATGCAGGTTGAATGGATATTATTGGGGGCATTTAAGAAGCACCTTTAAAGTCTGTAAGCTAAAAGGCAAAGTAAATCTGGAGTCTTGTGGTGCGATCGGCTAACCTTTTAAATTCTGTTTGGAAAAAACTTCCTAGCTTATTCTAGATGCAGAAGTGTGACAGCACACTTAGCATGTTAGGCTTGGGATCAGACTGGCTCGGGTTCAAATTCTTCCTCTGCCACTTACTAGTCACTCAGCCTCTGAATTTTCCTATAAGTGAGGACAATCATAAACTCGAAGGGTTTCTGGGAGGATTGAATGAGATAATGCATAACAAGGAGTCTCTATCTGTCATCCAAAGTATATTCAATAATGGTTGGCTCCCATTCTGTGGTTCGGGGCTTTCACTGCTGGGCTTTGTAGAAATATAAACCAACACATGTGGTGTCCGGAGGTCTAGGGTGAAATAAGTGATGAAGCAAGTTTGAGGAATAGGCCTATTTCCCCTCCCTTCTTCCCTTCCTTCCTCTCTTAGTCCCTCCTCCCTTCCCCACCTCTATTTATTTCATTTTTTCTTATAGTTAAAAGATGAGGATTTCCTCTGTATTTAGAGACTTATGATTTGTATGTGCTAAATTCAAGTATAATTTTTAATATTTCTCAGGGATCAGAATATTTCTCCCCCCTTTTCCTCCCCTTTCCTCCTATTTTCCTTCCCTCCCTCCCCCCCTCCCCTCCTAGAACCCCCTCACTCCTCTTGGAGGCAATAGGTGGGATTAGGTATAGATCCCTTAGCACTCTAGATGGCCTCTCCAGCACCCTATCCCACTTTATTCTGAGTGGCCCATTTTCTGTTTTCTTTCTTGTGGAGAGATTCCCGATTCCTGTTAGCTCTGCCTTAAGAACAAGACAGCGAGTGTAAGAGAGGGTTTGCAGTGAGTGTGTTTAATGTAAAAGGAGAAGCAAATAGGCTCTCAGAGGCCTGTGACTGTCTGAAAAGAAATTTCCCCCTAAGCAGAGGTACCCCCTCTTGCTATGAAAAAAGAAGAAGAAAAGCGACAACATCTGGTGGGTTGGCCTATCTAGATCCAGCTCAGTCCTGCCAGTAGAACTGGGGTCTCTGCTTGCTAGTTGCAGTCTTTCTAGGAAAGGGGGCTGCTGCTCCTCCACCTGCCTCTTCTGCTGCAGCGCAGGGTCCTGGTGGGGCTGTGACCCTGTGGAGTGCAGTCATGTGACATTGGGGGTAGCTGGGGATTGGTGAGGAGCCAGCCTGAGTGGTTTAACTTTATTGCCTTTCTGTGGTCAGCTTTATTGTTTCTTTGGGCATGGGCTCACTAGGTGCAATTAGAGAGCCAACCTTGCTTGATCTCTCTGATGCTCACATTTTCTGTTTAGCAAGGACATGGCATGGGGACAAGGATGGTCTGCCAAGCAAGCCATGCAAAATGTATAAATTGGACCAGTCAAATGGCCAACAAATCTTAAGATATTTGCTTGATTCCTGGAAGTTATGCTCCAAGATATTTGCTTGATTTCTGGAAGTTATGCTCCAAGCAAAGTCCATGCCAGGGTCAGGCCATCTGGCTGGCCCCCATCACTTTTGATATTTTAGAAAGCAGGAAATTCCAGTTCTTGCAAGAGAAAGTGAGTTGCTTCAAGGACTGGATTGTAGGTACGTATTCCAACGTAATGGAGAGCATGATTCATCGGCAACAAAATAGACAGACGCTGGAGCAGGGGCTGAGAGTTGAGGAGGAGATGGGAGGAGTCCAGCCACAGAGAACTGGGGCAGGCGGCAAGGGGGGGGGAGGGCAGACTGGAAGGAAGCAGCCGGTGTTACTAAGCGTCTGGTGGTACAGCCCTGGTTAAGCAAAAAGGCTCCAAGGCAGGCCAGCCTGGATTTTGAGGTCTTGTTGCACTCCTTGCTAACTGTGCAATTTTAGGTGAGTCAGTAAACCTCTCTGTGCACCAGTTTCCATACCTACACATAAAGATACTATTTATCCCTGGGGCTTGTTGTGAGGAAAGCGTGAGTGAATCACAAAGCTCTCAGCCCAGTGCTTGGCACATCGATGGTAATTATTTTTACTCTGCTTGATCCTCATATGAAGTGAGGGGATAAAATAAAAGCTGATTTAAAACTTGTCTACAGAATTCCTTGAGTGCCAGGAAGAACTGTCATTTGGTTGCTGGGATGTTGGGAAGGCCTGGGAGTGAGACCAAGGGGACAAAAATTTTTCTACAAAATAGAGTCAGTGGAATTGGACTTTCTGCAGAGTTTATGAGGGGAAGCATGCATATGTGTGTGAGGGGTGGAAATGGGGAGAAGGAGGACATAGAAACAGGCGGGAAGGAGGGGGAGTCAGTGCGCACGGTGGAGGGCTGAACCCAAGAGGAATGCTGTCCCTGCAGCAATGCCCCGTGGCTGGGACCACAGCAGCCTCCCGGGACAGGGGCACAGTACGCCATGTGCATGGTCCTCTGCGTGAACTGCACCGCCCGCCCGCTTTCTCCGCACCCCGAAGCCTGCTGTAAACGTTGCTATACACAAGGCAGGGTGCTGTGCGAACTCGGGAAAGAAGGCAGAGGTGTCCGCAGTCTGTGGTTTGGACAAATAAGCCATATAACATGAGCACACGCAAGGTTCAAAATGTGGTGGAAACGGAAGATCGGAACAAGAGGTTAGGAGAAGCAGCACAAGCCTCGCCCTCCCAGCAGCTCCCCTGGGTTCCTCGCCATATATGGGCTGGAGTGAAGCCATTTTATTGGTGATGAAAGAATAGAGTGGACCATGTGTCCAAAGGACACAGGTGACAGAGACGGTTGTACGTGCTGTCCCATGTCACCCTGTCAGCGGCTCTGTGCGAGATTTATTAACTCTGTTTTCTGGACGAGAAGAGGAGGGTGGGATGGGAGGTTCTCCCCAGACTCTTGCTGGCCCACAGTCCTGGCTGAACCCCAGAGCAGTCTACTGAGTCCTAAGCACAACAGAGCAAGTGTGAGGTGGCTGCAGGTGACCAGTGTTTTGGGCGGGAATAGGAAGCTTTTGTCTTGGGACTGAGAACTCCTTTCCCTACACAAAGGGCTTGGTTTTCCGTGGTTTCCCTGCAGCTAGTTGTCAGGCTGTGCTGTTACTTTAGTGCACAGGCATGGCCCTGCTTCCTAGGCTCTGGGTTGCTCCCCATTTCCTGCTGCTGGTGGACAGTTTCCATCAGCCGGTGGCACAGGGGTCCCGGAAAGTGTCTGGCTTCTGCCCTGGTCCACACCAGTGACAAACCACATGCTGCCCCTGGAGCACCCTCCCAGGAGTTTCTGGGAGCTGCTTCCACTCTGCCTGGAACATCTTGCAATGGCTTTTCAAAGGAGACAAGATGCTGCGTGTGCCTGTGTAAGGCGGGCTTGCTGGGGGCAGGAGCCCTGGCTGCAGATTGCCTCAAGGGCTTTGTTAGAGTTTTTCTTATATATTCACCTATTAAACAACAGAATTATCATAAAGTGTCAAAGCTGGAAGGACTTTCCAGTTCATTGAGTATATTCAGTTACAGACGAGGCCCGGGGAGGAAGAAAGATGTGCCCAGAGAAACAGCTGCGGGAGTGAAGGTTGGTTCTGGAGACCAGGTCTTGCTCCCCGGGACTATACTTTCTACCTCTCCTTCCCAGCAGGCCTGCAGTCTGCCCCGTGAAGGGGAGAGTAGGCTTGCATTAAAAGCAGGAGCAAGCTAGGGACCACACACAGTGGGTGATGGGCGCTTATGGCTGAAGCATGTCATGCAGGGAAATGGAGAGGAACCCGGACGACCAGCAGCTCCTTGGACGACCTTAGACAAGTTGCCTTGATTGCATGGGCCTCAGCTTCTCACCTGCAAAATGGGATCACTAAATCCTCATGTTGCTCGCTCCCAGGAGGGAGGTAAGATCTACCCAAGGGAGTACTGGAAGGCCCTTTCCAAAACTTCCATAGCCCTACTGGGGATTTTTATTAGTATTTTTATGCTAATGTTGCAGAAACATTAAATTGTAAACTGAGACTGGATTAGTTTCTCTTCTGATAATTCACAGTGATGGCCAAGATAAGAAGAGATCTGACTGTGATCTAGTCCATGGCGCCCACATTTTGGATTTCATGGATCAATGAAATTACCCCAAGTGAAAATTCAGTGACCCATACAGAGCGGGCAGCTTTTGATTTTGCCTATTGTGACCATTAAAACAAAAATATAAGTTGGACAAAAAGCAAACCAACTTAACTTCCATCCAAATCAGCTTCATCTTATAAAAGACCATTTTAACATTTTAGAAAAGTATATACTCTTAGAGCAAAGGAGTGCCCCTTACTTACAAATAATTGGCTCTGAGAAAATGGGTGACCTTGTCTTCCTTTTTCTGATTCCACTCTGGACTGGTGGAAACTATCATAGGGGAAGAACCACTAGTTAAAACCCCTGTGCTTGGCAGCCTATGATGGGAGCTCTCTCCAGGGGCCGTGCTGTGATGTTGTTGGTGTGAGAGGCTGTGTCCAGACACTGTGTCCTCCTTTGGTCCTAAGGATGCTCTGGTGTGTCTACCTGGGTGCCTATGATAACCCATCCTTTCTCTTTTCCTTTTTTTTTCTCTCTGAGCTGTCTAGTTATCCAGCTGTGCTTGTTACCTAGATTCTAAAGATTACAGAACTGAGGTGGGTTAATGTTCTTGGGTGATAAGACCACTGGATTAGAGATGAGGACATCTGGATTCTAGGTTTGGCTCCATATGTCCTTGGACACAACACTTCTCCTCCTTTGTGCTATGGAAAGATTATTCAGATGATCTCAATGTTTTCACCTTTGTTGTGACCCTAACTCTGCTTACCAGCCCTCTGGAGTAGAGACAAATGCATTTTAGTGACTTCAATGATAGGAAGTGTGGAGGGGTGGGGTGGAGAAGAAGGTCTGTTTTCCCAAGTCCTCAACTGCATTATGCATTTTGGCTGCTACCAGTTATTTAATGATTACTATGTATTTGTCGCCATGCCAAGCAATGTATGGATGAGATCTGATTGGCTTCTTGAATACCTTCATAAGATAGTAGTATTATTCCCATTTCATAAATAAGGAACTGAGGTTCCTACGTGGAATGTAGAGCCAAGACTCAAACCCACATTTGCCTGACTCCAGATTTCAGGCTCTTAACACAACACTGCTTTGTGTTCCTGTCCATGTTTATGCGACAGCCTATGCCAGAGGTAGAATTTTCATCAGTGGGAGAGGTGAGGGGTGGTGGGAGACTTGTGGGGATGAGCTTGTGGATCACAGCCTGCTCTGGTGTATCAATTTGCAGCAGCTCCGCCGTAAGCAGCCCACCTCTGCCTCCACCCTCTTTTCTGTTGGGCGCTGCCATGATGTCTCTCGCTGTTGAACAACTATGATGTCATGTGGATGATTCACTACACATTTACTCCTAACCCCAAGGTCTTACCTCCTTTAAGGGGGAATTTTCCTGGGGGAGTTGGAATGGAGTCCTAGAAGAGAAGAAAGAAAGAAAGAGAAAAAAAGAAAATGGTGTGAGGAAGATATTCAATTGAAACAACTCATCTTTTTATTTTCCATTTTGGTTGTCCTCAAAGTACTGTGCAATTTAGAATTCACCTTCCATCTGACTCTTAAATTTTAAAAGATAAATTCACTGACTTAGTTATGATGAGCAAATGCTCATGCATTTGCTTGACAACATGCCTATCAGAAAAGCAACTCAGTTAACTATCCACATTTCACAGGCAAGGAGCCAGGGTTGAGAGAGAGAAAATGAAAAGTTTATGGCAGCTCAACCCCCAGTCTAGTGCTTTTTTTTTCACCTCCACATGTGTTATTCCCCCCCCCTTCAGTCAACATAAGAACAATCAAATATAAATACATGTGGGTTTTTTCCATCTTTGTTTCATCAAACAGTAAAAATAGGTTGTAAACATACCTGGGAAGGTACATTTATATCCCTCCTGTGGTTGGAAATTCTGAATTAATTGAATGTTTATGTGCCAAACATCACGAGGATAATGAAATAATTAAATTGAGTCCCTGTGCTCTGGATTTATTACCAACTTAAAATTGGATAGATTATCCAAATATTTATAAACATATAACATAAATAAATGTAGGTATCTTATATATTTATATATTCACTGTATATTTCATATTTTTTATTCTATAATAAACATGAATATATACATCAATCTTGACACAAATAAGAGTTTGATAGAAAGAGATTGTCTTCTGGAGGGACGTCCTGGGCTGGGGGGTTGCAGTGGATGAAAGGGAGGTCTTTTGAGGTGCACTGAGCAAGTAGGCAATAGAGCAGTTGGGCACAGTTCTTCACCCCAACTCATTCTACAGAGACCAACTTCCCCTAGTCTCCCTCCCCCTACTTCCCACCTCAGCCATGGAGACACCCTTCAGGTGTCCTGCCAAGGAGGAATGAAATGTCTTACTCATCTTTTGACCTGTCCAGGTTGGGAATCTCCTATGGTTCATTGGATTACAATATTAATAAAGACCTAGAGACCTTTAATGCACAGATAAAAACACCTTCCCAATCTATCAGAGCAAGAAGTTAGCAGTTGCCCATATCTTCTTTTCCTAGCGTTTAGTACAAACACCTAGGACAGGGGTGGGCAAACTTTTTGACTCGAGGGCCACAATGGGTTCTTAAACTGGACCAGAGGGCTGGAACAAAAGCATGGATGGAGTGTTTGTGTGAACTAATATAAATTCAAAGTAAACATCATTACATAAAAGGGTACGGTCTTTTTTTTTAGTTTTATTCATTTCAAACGGGCCGGATCTGGCCTGCGGGCCGTAGTTTGCCCACGGCTGACCTAGGACCATCTGGAGTTCCCTTTTATTCTATCACTAGAGGCCCGCTGCATGAAATTCATGCACTTGGGCTGGGGTGGGGTGTCCTTCAGCCCAGCCTGTGCCCTCTTGCAGTCCAGGACCCCTTGGGGGATGTCCACCTGCCGGCTTAGGCCGGCCAAGCCAGCAGGCGGACATCCCTCTCGTAGTTCTGGACCCCTTTCTTTTTACTGCCCGCCTTCTTGCTGCTCCTAACTGCGCGGCTTGCTGCTCCTTAGTGCTGCTGCAGAGGCAGGAGAGGCTCCCGCCACTGCTGCTGTGCTCATCAGCTGTGAGCCCGGCTTCTGGCTGAGCGGAGCTCCCCCTGTGGGAGTGCACTGATCACCAGGGGCCAGCTCCTGCATTGAGCGTCTGCTCCCTGGTGATCAGTGCGTGTCATAGCGACCGGTCGTTCTGCCGTTTGGTCAATTTGCATATTAGGCTTTTATTATATAGGATTTCCCCAGGGGCTCTGTCCTTTGCCTTCCTGGTAAATGGTTCTCTTCTCCAGCCCAAGTGGGTTGTAATGAGTTTAGAAGTCTCCTGAAGGCAAAGCCCTAGCATAGCACCAATCTGGAGATGGTGGAAGTCAGTCTAAACTTTTGGGCGTCAGCTTTTCAGGGGAAAGAAAGTGAACTTGACTTGGAAGGTCCTTCCCTCTTTGCTCTAATAGTCTATGATTTTATTGTTTTAGTTGAAAGCTCTTAACTTAAATAACAATGCTGTTCGTTGTGGTTTCTCAGTTATGCTTGCAATTCATAGGAAATCCTGACATCATAAAATTCCCCCCTGTGTTGCCTCTGTGAGACAATAACAGCATTTCAAAATTTAATCAGCACCTCATTTACTGTTGAGCATGACCATTGATTAGTGTAATGTTCAAATGTACAAAGAAAATCATCTATGTTTGGGTGCGGTACTAAGATCATTGACCTGGTTGGTTGCCCAGGAAAGTATGCAGGTACCATGAGAGAATGCCACCGCAGGAAAAACAAAAACAAAAACGTAGAGCTGTCCCAGGGCCACGGGCAGGTGGGAACTACCAGAGAATCATACATTCGGCACATATTCAATGAGCACCTGGTGTAGGAAAGGCACTAAGTTAGTGCTGGAAAACATCCTGTGGGTTTTATGGCTTAGCTATTAAAGTAGTTATTTAAAATACACAAATAAATATATAATAAGAATTTCAGGTTGCAGCAAAAGCCAAAAAATAAAAGAGTCTGAATATTTCGAGATTGTGTACTAGTTCCCTCTTAACCAAGGGGGATACACTCTAAGACTCTCCATGGATGCCTGAAACCATGGAAAATACTGAAACCTGTAGATGCTGTGGTTTTTCTGTATATACATAGCTTTTCACTTAAATGATATCCAAATTGCCTGCATCACTACTGCTACCGATGGCTTTGGAGCCATTGTGACGTAAATGAGGGTGGTGTGAGCACAAACACAGCAATATGATAGGGCAACAGTGGGCCTGACCACTCAGATGGCCACGCAAGACTAGTGGGTGGGGAGTACACACAACATGGGGACACTGGACAAAGGGATGATTCACATCCTCTGGACTGGACGGAGGCGAGTGGAGTGGGATGTGTTGAGATTTTATCACACCACTCAGAAGTGTTTATTTCTGGAATTTTCCATTTAATATTTTGAGATCAAAGTTGACCACGGACAACTGAAACCACAGTTAAGGGTGGGGTGGGGAGGGGACTGCTGTACCTCCTAGGCATTTGTTAAAATGCAAATTCTGACTTGGCAGGTTTGGGCAGAGTCTGGGAGTCCATTTCTGACAAGCTCCCAGGTGATGCTGCTGCTGGCCCACAGAACACACTTTAGATAGTACGATTGTAAGAGGCAATATCTAGGAGGAGGACCTCATTCATAGGAGGTCAGATGAGGACTCTGTCTGTCACTTGAGGGCTTTCTGGTTTCCTAACTTCAGACAGGAGAGGTCAGAAACAAAGCATCTTTGTACAAGAAAGAGTCCTGTGGCTTAAACCTTGGATTCCCAGGGCATCCAAGACAGGAGTGTGGCTATTCCTGTTTTGAAGAGCTCTTGGGACAAAGTCTCCTACTTCTCCTGGCTGCCCATGGTAGGCAAGATCAGAGAATCAGAGCCAGAGGGGAGCCTAGACATCTCTCAGTCCATCAAACTATTTTTACAGAAGAGGAAACTGAGGCACTCGTGAGTCAGCTAGTGGCAGATCTGAACCAAAGTTCTCTGGTGCTCTTTCCACTTCCCCAGAAAAGTGGCTATCCTCAGAGGCCAATAATAGGAAAGCTCATTCTTCCCTCCTCTCCCCTCCCATTTGGAGATAGAAACGCAAGGTACAAAGGGATGATGGCTTTTAAAATTTGCTGAGGACTGTATGTGCCCTGGGTACTATGCTAAGGGCTGTCCATTAGTTTCTCTTTGGCAGGTGCCTCTCATCCTAGAATTTTCTCCCATGTCTTGCCTGGGGATCTGGATCCTGGCTGGGGAAATGTGAACCATCTTGCTCAGTGATTTGGCTTTGAGGGGAAAAGTATGTAGGCTAGACACAGGCACAAGCCAATGGACCCTCAAGTTGTCATTCTCAGCTTCACTGAGTAGCTCAGGAAACTTCATCTCCATGGTTACCAACCAGCTACACTTCCTACAGTGTACCTCTTTAGGCTTAGACTCTGGGTGTCTGATGGGTGCCTCCAACATTTCTGTGCATGGAGGGAGGAACTGTCACATTTAACCTGCTCATCCAGGTGAAATGACCCAATCCCAATCATCTTGCCTACCGAGGACTCTGTTTCCTCATTTCCTTTAATCACTGTGATTACAGGGCTAATTATCCTTCCCTCCACTGAGTTGTTGCAGGCATGATAAAATGTTATATATAAAGTGTTAGTGAATGCTTGAAAATTGTACCTATTTTGGCTACTCTCTTGATCCTAATGCTGTGCAGGGGAATCGGCTCCCAAATTTGCTTTTGACAGAAGATGCTCTCTTTGATTGAAAATGGCCAAAGGGAACTCCATATCCCCTTCTTTGCTGGCCTCACGCTGTCTTGTAAGGTGGGTCATAGAGATCTTTGCCAGAAATGCCTCTTATTTTCAAGTTAACATGACTAAGCACTTAATCCTCTGAGGTTAAATGCCTTATTTTATTTGGCCTTTACTCCAAGAGTTAGTGACTAAACAAGACTTAGAGAAGTGACTTAATGATTACAGAAGGCCCCACAGATAGTAAATATTGGGGAGAGGATTCAAACTCAGGTGTGTTGAGTTGGATGGCATACCACAGTGCCTTTCTTAGGGTAGGGCAGGATTAAGCTGAGGCAGAAAAAATTCTCCTGGGACATTATGAGAAAGTGGATGGAGGTCATAGAAAATCCCCAGGAGAAAGAAGATTTGTATTAGCAGTCTTTGTCTTGATATGGTTAGTGAAAGTGGGAATTGGGCCCTAACCGGTTTGGCTTAGTGGATAGAGCGTCAGCCTGCGGACTGAAGGGTCCCAGGTTCGATTCCGGTCAAGGGCATGTACCTTGGTTGCGGGCACATCCCCAGTAGGTGGTGTGCAGGAGGCAGCTGATGGATGTTTCTCTCTCATCAATGTTTCTAACTCTCTATCCCTCTCCCTTCCTCTCTGTAAAAAATCAATAAAATATATTTAAAAAAAAAAGAAAGAAAGAAAGTGGGAATTGGAATAGAGTGGCTCCAAGCAATGATTCTCCCAGTGGGGTCTTGTTCAAATGCTGGTTCTGGTTCAGTAGGTCTGAGATGAGTCTTTAAGCTATGCATTCCTAATGGGCTTTCAGTGATGCCAGTCTGCTAAGCCATGGACCGACCATACTTTGAAGAACCAGGGCTTAAAGCCATCACTCAGCAGGCAGTTAGGACAACTGAGGTCTTCCTTTTCCAAGGAATGGGGAATGGCTATAGGAGGCTGAGTGTGGGTTGAGGAAAACTTCTTCCTGGACTGCCGATGGGGATGGAATCCTATCCTCTCCCCTTCCTCCATCAATGCTTCTTGCCACCTGGGTCTACTTCCTGCTGCTCCCCTGTGCAGCCTAACTGACCACAGTTCTGGCTCTCCATTACTCTCCTCACACCTGGGCTTGCCTTCCTCTGGAATGCACCTCTGCTCACTCTTTCCCTCACCTGGAATGCTCTGTCCCAACTCCACCTGCCCCATCTTTCCAATGGAGAGCTCTTCTCCATCGGAGAATGCCGGCTAATAAATGTGGAAGTAGTGATAGAATCAGGCAATCATTAACCTTCTACCCCCAGAGCATCACCCCATAGATTACTCATTACTAAGAAAGAAAGAAAGAGTTTTACAGAAGAGATAGACAATGGTGACCAACTTAATCAAGTGACTAACCATCATTGCCACTCATGGGACAACCTGACATATGTCTCTAGCCGTACTACAATAAGAAGTATATAAAACATTACCTGTGTACTATAACTGCCAAAATGTTTCCTCTCATATAATGACAAGTAAACACTAAGACAAATCCAAAAGGTGAGTTATTCTACAACAAAACTAGCTTGGACCCTCCGAAAAGTCAGTGTCATGGAAACAAAGAACAAAGGGCAGAGAAGATGGTTGGATCATTGCTTCTCAGGCTTGAATGTGCATAGATCCCTGGGGACCTTGTTAAAACGAAAATTTCAATCCAGTAGGTCTAGAATGGGGCCTGGGATTCTGCATTTCTAATCAGCTTCCAGGACCATCCTTGAAATAGCAACATTCTAGATTAATAGGAATAACCAAATGCAGTGTGCAACCTGAGAGTGGATTCTGGATCTCCAAACCAAACAGGGCACAGTGCCTGTAGAAGATGTCTTTGGACAAGTGGGGAAATTAAAGTATGGGCTGCATATCATTATTAGGTGATATTACTGAATTAACATTAACTCTCTCGGCTATGAGAATGTCTTTGCAGTAAGTAGGAGAAGGGCTGAAATCCATGTAGGCAAAAGGTCACACTGTTTGCAACTTTGTATATAGGTTATATGAGTATTTACTATTCTAGTTTACTGAAGGTTGAACATTTTCAAAATAAAACTCTGGGCATAAGACATGATCCTTCTAACCTTGAAGGAGACTCAGCTTGTGTTCCAGCTCTTCTGTAAACCCCACCCTCACTGCAAAGATGTTCCTAAGCAGAAACTGTCTCCCTTTCCTGTGGTCTATGGCATTCTGTGCCATTCTGCCCCAAGCTAGAGAATTCCCAGAAAACAGAAGTCCTGCCCTGTCCACTCGGTCCTCCCATCACGGCCCATTGGATCAAGCATAGGGCTTGACCCTGAGAAGAGAGTAACTTGGGTAGAGGGAAGCATCACAGGGTGTTTCAACACACCTCTTTATTTTATTTAAACTTAGAAGTAAACTAGAAAAACCAGACCACCGCCCCACTCACTACCCTTAAACAGGCACTGCTCCACTCTTGGCAAGGATACACTGTTTTAAAAAGGAATTTTCTTTGCTTATAAAGAGAAGGGAGGCAGCTGCTTTCTTTTCTTTCTACAAAGGGCCTCCTTTCAAACCTAGTGATCCTGAGCCTCTTGCTTTGCTCTAACCTTGTTGAATGTAAATGGATCTCTCAAGGGGCTGGATAAGCCCAGCCTCAGGTTTGCAACAGAGATGGTCCTTTCTAGAGTCAGCCTGGCATGCAGCCTGCCTCCTTCTCTAACTAACCCTTTGTCTCTGGAGGAGACAAGAGAAATTTTACTGTTTTTGCTTTGCTGTATAAACTGTGTGGAATTTCATCCTGACATACCTGTGTGTACTATGTTGTGCTCACTCAATAATAAATTACCTTTCTTTGTCTTGAGGGGAAGAGATGTCTCTTTGTTGGTAGTACTATTACTTCCTCAAGAGTATCCTGGTACAATCTCTTTGGAAGCTGATTGACAATATTTACTGAAGTGAGAAATACACATTCTAGTCCCACAGCTAGGAATTTATCCCACAGATATACTTGTAGACATGCACAGCTAGCACAGTTCTAGACACAGACGAATTATAATGCAGTTATTCAATACAATACGTGGATTTCCATGTATTGGCATGGATGACTCCTCAAGATATACTGCCAGTCAATAAATTAAGATGCAAATTTATGAGTTTACTATAATTATATGTGTGTACTATATATTTGTAGATACACAGATTTCGGGAAGGACAAGGAAGTATCTGTTAATGGTGGTTATCTCAGGAAAGGGGGATTGGTAGTTGGGTGGGAAGGGTGTAAGAGACTGTTACTTTTTTCTCCCTTTTTCCTTGTTTCCTGTTTATTTCTCTCAAGTAATTTAAATATAATATTTTATAATAAGTATACTGGTTTAAATGTAAATAAAACAAAGTACAACCACACAGACACAGAGGTATTATTCGACTACTGTTCCATAAGCAACATGAAAGCAGGACTTCTGTTGGCTTCTTCAAGGCTGTATATATCCCCATTTCTCAGAACAGTGTCTGCACACAGTAGATGCTCAATAAAAATTTGTGATTGAAACCCAAGTGCCTTCTTTGTCTCACCCAAGGAGTTTGACCTTGGAGTTATTTGATCTTCAGGACAAACCTCAAGGCAATCTTTGTTGATTTTCCTACATGACTTACATCTTCTCTTCTCCATCCCTTTGCTCATGTTGTTCTATTGACCAGGAGGGCCCTCTTTTTTGATCCCCCTTCTTCACCTGTTTGATGTTATACACATCTCTCAAGCCAACCCAAATCTTCAATCTCCAGTGGAGTTTTTGTTAAACTTTCCTGTTCTGTCTCCTTAACTTGGGGTCTTATGGTAGCCCTAGGTGCCTCCTTTCCATCACTTAAAATAGATTATGACTTACTTTAATTTTGTCTGTACATGTGCCTTTTTATGTACAACTGTCACTTCTTATGCCAGTAAAACCTTTCTCATGGTTCTCTACCCCTGCCCCCATCCATCCTCACAGAGTGCTATGTGGCCATGAACCTATTTCGTTTTCAATAATTGGGATGTGAGTTTAAGTTCCTTGGGTATCTCTCACTGATTTTTTTTAAAGCAGAAGTCCTGTTAGAGTCTCTTTATTTGTCTAAGTTACACCTACCCTAAAGTCTGCCTGAATTCTCTCTTCCTAAAGAAGCCTTCCCTGAATGCTTGAGCTCATGGAAATAACCCTTCTCATCTCTTATAACAGTTAATATCTAAACAACTTATTAGAAACAATAATGTGTAAAACACTTAATACTTAGCACTGCTTTTAAGTGAGTAACTGATACTTCTCAGGCTAAGAAATCATAGCATACCAAACCACACAGTCAGATTGTGAAATGAATCTTTTCACATCCAAACATGAGGGCTAAGTCAAAGAAATGGATGCACAAAATAATAAAGCTCCTCAGAGAAGACTGAGAACAAAGTTTCTTAGTGCTTCTATTGCTGTCTGTATTGGAAAAGGGAATGTTTTCTCATTAAACAAGCAAGCAGCTGACTCTACCACTTTCTCAAGATGACTTAGTTCAAGCTCTGTCCCCTTTCTGTTCCTCATTTTACATGTTTACAAAAATGAGGCAGAAAGATCCATGCCAGTTCCTTTATGAAAAGAATCAATTCAACTAAAACTGGGATTTAATAAGAACCATTCTGGAGTTCTCTGGCTTTATATGTCACCATCACCATCCCACTGCTCTCTTCTCTTCTCTTCTCTTCTCTTCTCTTCTCTTCTCTTCTCTTCTCTTCTCTTCTCTTCTCTTCTCTTCTCTTCTCTTCTCTTCTTTCTCTCTCTCTCCCTCTCTTGTTCTAGATGCAAACTTTAAATACCTTAAAGGCCACTTCAATTTCTTTTCTTTGGCCATTGCTATAAAGTGATACACCTGTGGTTTACATCAAATTAGAACTACAGAAAATTATGCAGCCTCTACCAAAAAGAGAGTGCCCTAGAATGTTTTCAGAGTACTAGTTTTAGTAGATGTAGATAAGGCCATTAAATGATGAGTTTCATAAACTCTACCAACGAAATCAAATAGAGCAATTCTGTTTTCTTTCACTTTTATGGAGATATGAGACTCACAGCATCATTTAAATTTCAAAGCTTGAGAACACTTGAGAAAAGATACCAAAGCCTTTTAAAGCCCGATTCTTTTTAGTAATCCACGAGTTACAGAGCCTTCAGCCTAAGGGAGTGGGAGGGAAACCAGGGCCCATTCTGCAGGGCTGTAATGTCACCACAAGTGGGAACTATGAAGGAACAAACAGAAATATTCTCACTCTGGCAGGGTGGGGAGAGGGTACAGTTTTTAAGCTATCAAAATTAACAAAACCTTTACTCCAAAATTCAACAACATGTACATCCAGATACTGCTCTTTATAACACCTACGGGTGTATTCTCTGTAAACACCAATTTCTTAAAATATGAGAAGGCTTCTTCCTTCATCGCTTCTATTTTTGCACCAAAGCTCACACTTTACTTCAAACAAAGCCTCCTGAGAGGTGTGACTCTACCATGCGCACCTGTCATGGCTTGTAGCTTTAGCATTCTGAGCAGTCTCGGAGGGAACAGGCGTTAAAAACATTTCTATGATCCATCTCTGGGCTCTGTTTCTTGTGACCGTGAGCTCTTCAAAGCACTGACTTGTGAGGGAGCTTTCAATTTGTCTTCTGGGTTTTAATGCTGAAATGCTCAAAGCTCTAAGCGGCCCTGGTCTTCCCTTTTGCCCCCTTCCCTTTCAGACCTTGGCCTTGGACACTTAGCTTCTTGTTAAAAAAAAAAAGCCCTTGGCAATGGACGAGGTCACAGGAATCTCAGGAATATTTGATCTGAGAATATAGACCCTGGGAATCTGGTCTGAAGACTTTGAAAACGTGAGAAGAAGTTATGCAAATAATGTTACCCGGTTTCCTTATTGCCTCCTTCCTTGCTCAGAGTCCCTGGCTCTACATGATTTAACCCTTCATTTCTTAGAGCTGAGAGCTCTCCTCCCTCTCTTGGCTCAGGGAGTCTGGAAAGTTTTGAGATGATAGCTCAAAAAACCTTTCTTTCCAAAAGCCAAAATATTTCAGAGAGTTAAGTTCCCGTTTCTCTACTCCCTTTCTCCACATGATCTATGCACTTTTTATTTTTAAACCTCGCCGCTAATTTATTAGCTCATTCCCAAGGCTCTCTCTGGGGAAAACTGAACGTAAATCAGAAAGGAAAGGCGAGGAGGAGAAGTCCACTTACCGACTTCTGAACCACCAGCACCATGATGGTCGCCACAGCAAAGACGAGACACACAGCCAGTGTGGCCGTGGTGAAGCAGAAGTAACTGCGGCTCGTGGTCCCCCAGTGTCTGGCGACGGAGCCTGCTGGCTCGTGCATGGCTGTGTCTTGAGAAGGGGCCACTCGGTGGAGTGCTCGCTGCAGCCCGGGGCCCATTCTTATATAGTCTTCCCCACATCACACCTTATCGCTCCTCATCTGCTCTGGTTCTGGGCCCATCTCGGTTCCAAGAAGGATTCTCCCCTGCATCCTGGATCATGTGACTTGGAAAAAAACCTTCACCAGCTGCCTCACAAAGAAACTCTTCTCTGGGGGCGTGAGGCGCAAGGCAGCAGCACGAGTGGGGGAGAGGCTCATTTTTCATTGCCAGGGATTAGGTTGAGTGCAGACACACTGCAGCGACTCAGGAGGTGGCTGATGTCAGAGGGCGAGTAGGAAAATGACGGTTTCCCTATTCTGGTGTGTGTGTGTGTGTGTGTGTGTGTGTGTGTGTGTGTGTGTGTGTGTGTGTGTGTATGTGTGCGCGCGCATAGTCACTTCTGTTTCGAGAAGCTGCACACACTCTTCAGGGAGGCCTGCGGGTCAGAAGACCTGTCAGAAATGCCTCTCTCGGGGCCTTGCCGGGGGTGGGGGGGGGGCTGGATTCCTTGGGTTCAGCTGGACAATATCCCTCCTGCTGAAAACTGGAGATGCTACTGGATATCCAGGAAGGAAGAGTCCATTGATCCAAAGAAAGACAAACTTGTGGCAGTATGAAATGTGGGGCAGGTGCAAAGGGACTGTGAGCAGGAAATCTGAAAACACTGATCTTTGGAATAAAACTTTCTGCCGAGTGTATTGGGATCTGTTGAAGTTGCAGACAAACTTGGGCTTGTCATAAAACGCACAAAAAGAGGAAGGGATGGGCCGTGAAGGAGAGGGTGAGGAAGTGGTCTTGTGCCAAATGTGGGGGTATGTGCCTGTGCTGCATGCGAGTGTGGTGCATGTTGTGTGCATATGTATGTGTTGTGTACTGTGTGTGGTATGTGTGTATGTGACTATTACACTTGAATTTTTATTGTCTGAGGCACAGTGCTAGGAGCTTTATGCATGGCCTCACTCCACCCTCACCTCCACAGTCTGAGGCAGGTGATACTTCTTTTTTCCAGATGGGAAAATTGAGAGTCAGAGAGAATGAAAACTGTTTCAAGCAAAGTTGCTAATGTTGATCAATGAGCTAAGGGGTGCATAGCCATACCTGGCTAGCCCCCAAGCCCATGCTAAACCATTCAACCATCTCTGCACTTGAAGGCTGGAAGCCTGAGGTTGGGCCTCAGCCATGCTCGTTACTGGCCTTGGGTCCTTGTACAGATCCTTATGGCCCTCCCTTTGACAGCCACTGTGAAGATGAAATGGGATGGTGGTGTAACAGCGCTTTGTGAGTGGGAATAGACTTGGCCGTGGTGTGGTACCATTCCGGTTAAGCATCTGAAGTGGTCCCCTGGGCCCGGTCTGGAATTTAGATGGGTTCAGTGAGTAGATTCTCTGGGGGACAGAGCTGCTTACTAATGCTCTCCATGTCAAAACACCATTGAAAATGTGAGCCACTGCTGAGCCCGTGCCTCTGGATACAGCTCTTTGAAAACTTCCTCTGGAAGTACCCAGTTCTTTGCAGCACCCCTCCCCTTTCTGCTCTCTGTTTGGCTGCAGTGTGTCTCCGAGCGCCAGCAGAAACCCCAGATCCGCCCAAGGAAATGTGGCCCGAGCCAAGCTTGGATTATTACCACTGCGGCCTCTGTGGGGATCCCAGGCTGCTGAGCATCACCCAGTTAGTCAGACTCTAGGACGGGGGTGGGCAACCTTTTTGTGAGTGCGTGCCAAAACCAGCAAAATCTCTGACTCAAAATTCTTCTGCGTACCAACCCTAATTTTTTGAGAACATGTTACGCCTACTTGATATCTCTTAAGGTGTACGTATGTGAAGAACCTTGAAGAAATAATAAAATTCATTCGAGCGACAAAAACACAGTATATGATGATGAAAAAATACATTTATTTTTTATTTTTTTTAATTAAATCTTTATTGTTCAGATTATTGCAGGTGTTCCTCTTTTTTCCCCCCATAGCTCTCCTCCACCCAGTTCCCACCCCACCCTCTGCCCTTACCCCTCCCACTGTCCTCATCCATAGGTGTACGATTTTTGTCCAGTCTCTTCCTGCACCCCCACACCCCTTTCCCCGCCAAGAATTGTCAGTCCACTCCCTTTCCATGCCCCAGGTTCTATTATATTCACCAGTTTACTCTGTTCATCAGATTTTTTATTCACTTGATTTTTAGATTCACTTGTTGGTAGATATGTATTTGCTGTTCATAATTTTTATCTTTACCTTTTTCTTCTTCCTCTTCTTAAAGAATACCTTTCAGCATTTCATATAATGCTGGTTTGGTGGTGATGAACTCCTTTAGCTTTTTCTTATCTGTGAAGCTCTTTATCTGACCTTCAATTCTGAATGATAGCTTTGCTGGATAAAATAATCTTGGTTGTAGGTTCTTGCTATTCATCACTTTGAATATTTCTTGCCACTCTCTTCTGGCCTGCATAGTTTCTGTTGAGAAATCAGCTGACAGTCGTATGGGTACTCCCTTGTAGGTAACTGAGTTTTTTTCTCTTGCTGCTTTTAAGATTCTCTCTTTGTCTTTTGCTCTTGGCATTTTAATTATGATGTGTCTTGGTGTGGTCCTCTTTGGATTCCTTTTGTTTGGGGTTCTCTGCGCTTCCTGGACTTGTAAGTCTATTTCTTTCACCAGGTAGGGGAAGTTTTCTGTCATTATTTCTTCAAATAGGTTTTCAATATCTTGCCCTCTCTCTACTTCTGGCACCCCTATAATTCTGATGTTGGTATGCTTGAAGTTGTCCCAGAGTATCCTTACACTATCTTCATATTTTTGGATTCTTTTTTCTTTTTGCTTTTCTGTTTGGGTGTTTTTTACTTCTTCGTACTTCAAATCTTTGACTTGATTCTTGGGATCCTCTTGTCTGCTGTTGGATCTCTGTATATTATTCTTTATTTCAGTCAGTGTATGCTTAATTTCTAGTTGGTCTTTTTTCATATCCTCCAGGGTCTCACTAAATTTATCGGCAGTTTCCAGAAAATTCTTGAAAAACCTTATAACCGTGGTTTTGAACTCTATATCCAGTCGTTTGCTTTCCTCCATTTCTGTCATTTGTGACCTGTTTCTTTGTCTCCGCATTTTTAATGCTTCCCTGTGTTGGTAGAGTGGCTTTGTGTGCTAGGTTTCCTATAGGGCCCAGTGGCTCAGCCTCCCCAGTTACCTGAGGTGGACACTCTTGGTACACCCCCTTGTGGGCTTTGTGCACAGTCTTGTAATTAAGCCTTGATTGTTGTAGGTATCACTGGGATGAATTGACCTCCAGGCCAATTGGCAGTGAGAATCAGCTGTGTCTGCAGTGGGAGAACTTCTGTGCTGGAGACACCCTTCTGGGGCAAGACTTGCTTCAGTAGGGCTTTGGTGCTTACTGAATCTGCCCACTGAGTGTGTTCCTTATGGATCTGAGGAGTTGTAATCTGGATGGTCCCACTCTCACCACTGGGTACACTGACTCTTGGATCTAAGGAGGTGCCAATTTAGCCTCTGCCTGAGGCTACCCAGCAGGAGCTACGAAGAGATCTGCAGATTCCCCTTCATTTTTTGGGGGTTTGGAGGTGCTCAGATGAGGCCCAGCTGTGAAGCAGTGCAAGCTGCTGTGGGGCCTTGGGCCTTCTCTTGGAAGTTCTGGGTCTGTCTGGTCCAGCTGCAATTTGTTAGGTAATTTTCAGATTGCAAAGGGCCAGGGCATTCATATGCAAAAGCCTCTGCTGCAGCCTGGGTGGGGCGGGATCTCAGGGAATCAACAGGGCAGAGCAAGCAGCTATGGCTTATCCTCAGCCCTGCCCTAAGGGGCCCAGCATCTCAGTGTCCCGGTAATTGCAGCAAGCACCTCTGAGGGAAAGCCGCCCTCAAGTTCCGAGTTCTGCCTGCTGCCAGACAGTCCAGTTTCTCCCCGTATGAGTCCTGGGTCCCCAGAGACTTCCCAGAACTGGAGTTCAGAGCAGTCGGGAGCTTGCAATTCCCTCTTGATTCAAAAAGACAGCCGCGTCCTCAGGTGCCAGCCCCTTTCCGTGCACGCTCAAGCCTCCGTACCTCTGCACTTTACTTCCGCAGCTCCTCTGAGTCTCAGTGTGCTTTTCTCTTTCCTTCTAGTTGTAGAATTTCCACTCAGCCAGCCTTCCTGTAGTTCTGGATGATGTTCGTTTTGTCTTTTCGTTGTATTTTTGAAGTTGTTGTCGGAGGCAGCAATTTCCAGTGTTTACCTATGCCGCCATCTTGGTTTCTCCCCATTTATTTTTTAATGTATACATGTACACTAATAGTCCGACAGAAAACTTTATGACTCCGTTTGATATTATCTGTGGGACTTTTGCTGCTGCATCACTGATGACAGAGATTTTACATCAGGTCTATATTTTGTGACCTTCAGAGATATGCACGAGCTACTATCATCCGTCAGGCTACTCCTATTACGAGACTTAACAAAATTCATCACTGAGAACAAAGATTCACAAGCGTATGAGGATGAAAACATGGAGAGTAACGCTGTTGCAAAGTTTTTTAAACAGAAAAAATTTTCTGGAATGGCATTCCAAGTCCTCAATAGGACTTTTCGTTTTTGACACTTCCCTCTGGTACTCCTGTCTCTAATCGCTTTTTTTTCAATGTTTTCCAAGTCAACTCTAAGGTCAATAAATTTCTGCTTCCAAATTGAGCTACTCTGAAATTCAGTCAACTGCATTTCAAAGTCAGCCATGTCTAACCATGAAAACATTTGTAAGTTTAGTTCCTCTAGTTTCATGCTGTCTGGAAACCTCATGAATTTTGCTGTCTCTTTCAGTTCTCTGAATTTCGCAAATCTTGAGAAGAACTGCTCAATAATTGACTCGATGATTTTTAAAAACAGCTTTTGAAGGCTTTGACAGTCTGTTTTGTCATCTTTTGGGAGGTCTTTGATGTGCCTCTTGAGGTTTGGGAAATATCTAAATCTCTCACCATCCACATCCCTCTTAAAGACTTCCAGTTTCTTTTCAAAAGCCTTTATGTAACCAAATACAACATCAAGTGTCTTGCCAGTTCCTTATAATTTAACATTTAAGTCATTCAAATGTTCACAAAAATTGTAAATGGAAGATTATAAGAGAGGGTTTCACGTGCCAGCGAAAGTTACTGGCATGCCATGTTTGGCACACGTGCCAGGGGTTGCCCACCCTGCTCTAGGAACTGGCCTGGTTGTTCCTTCCCAGTGAATCTATAACAGCATAGATCAGGGGTCCTCAAACTTTTTAAACAGGGGGCCAGTTCACTGTCCTTCAGACCGTTGGAGGGCCGGACTATAGTTTTAAAAAAACTATGAACAAATTCCTATGCACACTGAAAATATCTTATTTTGAAGTAAAAAAACAAAACGGGAACAAATACAATATTTATATTTGCATGTGGCCCGTGGGCCATAGTTTGAGGACTCCTGGCATAGATTCTGGATATGGAAGAGCCATCAAGAAATAACTTGTTTTCTTGGGCTGAATAGAATGGTAGGCTGTGTACCTATTTTATACTCAAGAAAGCTGAAGTCCCCCGATCCCAAGTTGGGATTTTATCCCCATCCTGTTTTTTTGAAAAATAATTGACATACATCACTGTGAAGGTGTATAGCATGATTTTTAAAAATGGTGAAATGATTCCCACAATAGGTTCAGCTAACTTCTGAGCTTGGTTTAGGAAGAAGTCGGCACACACACTCATTTGGTCTGGTAACTGGGGTGGGAATGAAGCAAGCTAGTGCTGTTGTTCTTTTTGTGTGTGTGCCTGGCCGATGTGAGGAGAAGGCTGTGTCCTGTGATGGGCATGGGCAGTGAGTGGGTAGCAGGGGCTCAGTCATCTGCCCAGAGCTGCTGAGAAAAGTTGCTACCTCGGCCTCTCTCTTCAGTTTCTTTGATGAAAGTGGAAAACTTCTGATTGTTAAATGGAAGCTGTGGGTGTTGAAAATAAAAAAGCTTTGCTTGAAATGCAGGTCTTCCTGAAGGCCCGCGGGGCTGAGAAGGGCAGTGGAAAAAAATGTTTGTCTCACAGTCACCCGTTTTGCATACAGTACAATGTCCTGGGAGGGAAGGCTGACAAGGGGGAAAATCAAGCTTTGTGTTTACTCAGAACCTTCTGCGCAGTTGAGATTTCCAGGTCAGTTTGCTTCTCTGGCAGCTGCTGGGCCTGATTTCACTTCTCTGCCTGGGCACTCCTCCACTCACAGACTTAAGCGGTTTCCTGACCACTGCCCCCGTGCGTTAAACTTCTCTCTGTGCCACGCTGTTCCAGAAGCTAGCCCGGCCACATCCATGTGCTTACAGGCTGCTTTCTTCTTTCTGTTCGGCCACCCAACATATCAATGGAGAGAGTCTTGGCAAACTGTCTTGTTGTGTGGTTTTCAAGTCCTTTCTGGAGGTGAAAGTGCAGGGCGTGAAAATGTAGGAAAGCAGAGGTTCTCTGGAGAGATGGATGGGACACGGGGAAGGGCTGAGCCCAGCTGCTCGTTTTACCTTCTAATGGCCTGGGGTCTGTCCAAGATGGAACAGCATTTGAAAACTTGTGATTTAGCTCAAAACACTCATTGCTCAAATCGGAAAACTGAGACAAATAAGTGGAAATGACTTGTGGGAGTTCACATGGGGAGGGTAGAGATAAGCTTAGAAGTCCCTGTGCTCATTCTCAACCCTTCCCTGCTAATGTTCTAGTAGCACCCAGTTTTCTCCCCATGTTCTCCTCACCTTTCCCTGTACCCTTCCAGGCCCTCCAGGCCCTGCCAGCCTGCCTCCCCTCCTCCAGGAAGGCCTCCAGATCTCTCAAGTCCACCAACATCCTCTCTCCAGAACTCTGTCTCCATGCCACCTAACATGGCATCTAATGATCTACTAATTGCCTTGACGTATGCCTATCAAATGTGTGAACACATATGAATTTTGCCTTCCCCATAAGATGAGATCCCTGGGGGAAGCCTGCACTTTCTCAGCGTTCTTCTGATTCCTTGCATCCCATCCTGCATGACTTGGCACTGGGCCTAGGTATGAGCCACCCTCAGTCAATGCTGTGTTGATTTTGTGTTTATGGAAAGAGAAAGTTCTGGAAGGTTGGCTTATACAAAGGAATTGCCAACCTTTCATCCGTCAGGCTACTCCTGACATATTTGCCTCTTCTTAGCTGTCCCCCATTTTCCTGTCCTTCTCTAGATGGCTCACCTGGCCCCTCAAGAGTGACCACCAGCCTCTTTTTAGCCTATAATTAGTGGTGAGGTGAGGCTGCAGCTTCTGAGATTCAGTGGGCAAAAAGAACTAATTGCTTATTCCCATTTTCAAAAAGAGGAACGAGTTCTAGAACACCCCATCACCACCATCACCACCACTAGTGCTTCCCCATAGAAGGACTATGAGAGCACTAGCATGTAGACCAGTGGTTCCCAAAGTGTGGTCCCTGAACCAGCAGTAGCAAAAACTTGGGGCACTGAAAATTCTTGGGCCACCCAAGAATCAAAACTCAGGCTGGGGTCCAGCAATTTGTATTTTAACAAGCACCTCAGGGAGTTGTGATTCCTGAAACCCTTCAGAAATGACTAGTTTAAGGAAATGACCAGTCTATTCTAGGATGAACTTCCAAGGGATTTTCTGGTCCAAACTGCGGCCTTTGGGTAGGTAAATGCCTACTTCCGTCCTGTAGATGAGAAAACTGATGCATTGAGAGGTTATTGTCTAGGGTCATGCATCTGGGGAATGTTAACATGAAGACTCATTTCTCTGCCCCTTGATTGAACCTTCTTTCCAACCTCAAATATGGCTGTGAAAATACTGTTGCTTATGCAGATGGAGATATATTTGTAATATGCACTGGAAGTTCTCTTATGGTGATTATTGTCTGTGGTAGGAAGATATATCTAAAACTGTTGGTATATGTTAGAGAAGGATAAACTTCCCCAGGGTATTTTCAAGCAATAAAATATGCAATGACACTGATTACTGAGGAGGGAGGGTCCTGTCCCAGGAGCTGAGAGCCCTCTGGTTCGCTGGGGTTACCTTGAATAGATTGGACATTGGAGTTGGCCAGAGTGATACTCACAGAGAAGATGCAGCGAGGACAGACACAGTGAGGGAAGGTTTAGAGCAGGTCACAAAACTGGTCACTGGCCAGATCTAGCCTGTCACTCTTTTATAAATAAAAATGTATAGTAATGCAGTCTTGTCCCTTCACTTACTCATCACCTATGGCTGAGTTTGCACTACAACGGCAGCGCTGAATAGCTGCAACAGAGCCCTCGTGGCCCACAAGGTCTAAAATATTACTAGTTAGCCCTTTATAGAACAAGTTTGCTGACCCCTGGTTTAGGGTATTAAAATAAACTCAAGGCAGGATAACAAAGAAGGGATTTGGAGAATAGAAGAGAAATGTGTTTCCTGACTCCTCTACAAAATCTTACATTTACATTGCTAGCTCATGCCTTCCTGGGAGAATATTCGTTTTTGGAATTCACCAGTTGTAGAGGAGTCAGATGTCCTGATTGGTGCATGACAAAAATAGAGGACATAGGGGCTGGGAGAGAGATGTGGAAGAAGCCATCTGGAAAATAGACATGATATATTTTCAGTTTTGGATATATGTGTGTGCTTATAAATAATACATAATACATATATACATATCTATGAATATATGTGTATG
>NW_005871321.1:483723-493096 GCF_000147115.1 Myotis lucifugus
CGACTCAAAAAATGTTTACGTAAATACACAAATTTATAAGAACTGAAGCCATAAGACAAAGACAAAGGTAGGAGCCAGGATATAAAGGTAGAGAGAAAGTGGAGAGAGTGAATGGATTAAGAAACCCTGGTTGATGACAGTCTCAGCAGCTGAGCACAACATGTATACCTCTGAGCTTCCTGGTAACCAAGGCAAAGAAGAAAACACATTGGGTTGCATAACTCTCTTTGATCGTAAGAAGCATATGAGTTCAAAAGGAGAAATGGACCCTTTGATTGCTGTATAGGTGCTTTGAAATATACCTTTTCTGAAATGGCAGATGATTGTAATCGATGAATTTAAAGCATGCCCCTGAAATGAATTGGCATAAGAGCTAACCTTAAAGATTGGAAATACTGAAGTATGTCCAAAGAAAGGTAGTTTTATAATTTTCAGTGATCCAGAACTAATGATAAACAAATACTAGGAAAGTGAAAGATTCAAGAACTAAAATAGACCATCACTTCCTTGACTTCTCTGGGCTTCCAGTAGAATTGAAGAACTAGAAAATTCATAAATTAGATGGTTTTGAAGAACTCCACTGTCTTTCAAAGAAGAGAGATGAGTCTTTACTTTCTGCAAAGCTAAAGTGAGGTCCTTTCCTATCAGTAAAAATATAGTTAAGTGGGGAGACAGGGTGATGTGTTTTATGCTACAATGTCCATCAGGCATTTGAGAGCTTATTGCGCACTGGTCACTGTCAGTATAACAATGGATGCAACAGATACATTCCTGCCTTTGTAAAGCTTATAATTGGGTGAGATGGGCAATTAAATAGGTAATTATATCATGATTGATATCAATAACAGAATTCAGGGCGTCATATGTGCACAGTGGGAAAACTCAAGCTGATCTGTCATTCTCAAGGTGAAATCTTTGACCTCTATACCAGGTTAATGAGTAAAAATCCCCCCGGGGGGGGGAGGTCAATTGGAGAAAAAGGAGACATATGTAAAACTTGAGATAATCCTATTTAATAATAGAGAAACATGGTAATTAGCCGTACCTCCACTACCCTTACCATTGGCTAATCAGTGAGATATGCAAATTAACTGCCAACCAAGATGGCGGCTGGCAGCCAGGCAGCTTGACACGAACAGGGAGGCTTGCTTGCTCCAGTGACGGAGGAAGCCAGGTTCCCCGCCTGCCTTGCTGGCCTCTCAGCTGCAACTCTAAGCAACTATGTTACAAATATAGAAGCTGAACAAAACCCCAGAAACCTGCTTTAGTCAGCCGGGCTTCAGCCAGCAAGATCACAACATTGTTTCAAATACAGAAGGTAAACAAAGGCCAGAAACCTGCTTTCAGCAGCCGAGGCCTCAGAGCTGGAGCCAAGCCTCAGAGCTAAAGCTGGCCCAGAATTAAAAAAAAAGAAAAAAAGGACAGGTTGGGAGCTTCAGTCACCCGCCAGCCTGAAAATGGCCCTCAGCCCCTCACCCAGACTGGCCAGGCACCCCCGTGGGGACCCCCACCCTGAAGGGGGTGTGACCAGTTGCAAACAGCCATCATCCCCTCATCCAGGCTGGCCAGGCACCCCAGTGGGGACCCCCACCCTGATCCAGGACACCCTTCAGGGCAAACCAGCCGGCCCCCACCCGTGCACCAGGCCTCTATCCTATATAGTAAAAAGGTAATATGCCTCCCAGCACTGGGTTCAGCGGAGCCGCGAGGCCTCCTGGCACCGGGATCAGTGTGACAGGGGACAGCACCCAAACCCCCTGATCGCCCTGCAGCTCTGTGTGTGACAGGGGACGGGGCCACAACCTTCCTATCCGTCCTGCTCTGTTCGTGACAGGGGAAGGTGCCCCAACCCCCTCTCCCTGATCAGCCCTGCTCTGTGCCTGATGGGGGGAGCTTCCCAACCCCCTGATCGCCCTGCGGCTCTGTGTGTGACAGGGTGCGGCGCCCCAACCCCCCCCCCCCAGGGGCCCTGCTCTGTGTGTGACGGGGTAGAGCCATAACCTCCCCATCAGCCCTGCCCTGAGTGTGACAGTGGCGGCGCCCCAACCCCCTGATCGGCCCTGCTCTGTGGGTGATAGAGGGCAGCGCCCCAACCCCCTGATCCGCCCTGCTCTGTGTGTGACAGGGGGCGGTGCCCCAACTCCCCTATTGGCCCTACTCTGTGAGTGACAGGGGGGAGCTCCCCAACCCCCTGATCGGCCCTGCTCTGTGCGTGACAGGGGGTGGCGCCGCAACCTCCCTATCGACCCTGCCTTGAGTGTGACAGGGGGCGGTGCCCCAACCCCCCAATCGGCCCTACCCTGAGCGTGACTAGGGGTGGCATCGCAACCTCCCGATCCGCCCTGCTCTGTGCATGACAGGGGGCGGCGCCCCAACTCCCTAATCGGCCCTGCTCTGAGCCCGACCAGGGGCTGCACCTAGGGATTGGGCCTGCCCTCTGCCAACCCGGGAGCAGGCCTAAGCCAGCAGGTCATTATCTCCCGAGGGGTCCCAGACTGCGAGAGGGCACAGGCCGGGCTGAGGGACCCCCCCCCCCCAGTGCACAAATTTTTGTGCACCGGGCCTCTAGTAAAAAAATAAAAATAAATCCCTCTGGACACCACTAGGTATTTTCACTTCTTTCCACTTTAAAACCTTCCAGGACCTCCCCTTGCCTGTGGAACCCAGTCACGTTTCTTTGTGAGTCCGCCCTGGTCTTCTCCTAAGCTGCTTTTTCAGCCTCTCATTCCACTCAACACCCACCTCCACTCCAGGTGCACTGTTTATTTGGGTGCGCTTCCCTGCGAATCCCCTCACTGACTCTGTTTTGTTTTGTGCAGACAGCACCCTCACCACATCAAATGCCCTTCCTTACAGCTCTTGCTCTGATAAATCAACACTTTTTTTTAAGTTGCTGTTCAAATATTGTCTCTTCTCTGAGCTTCCACCCCGAATGTTCAGTAAGAAATATGTCCTTTTTTTTCTCTGTAGGGTTCCATACATACTTCTATCTCCAGTCAATCATGATGAGAGTAATAGTAATTATTTTATGATCACAACCATCACCTACATTTAGTGAGCTCATATTGTGTGTCACCCACATTATGTTCATATTCACACTTGCTTTTTACAGTTACCCGTGAGTGTTATGATTCCCACCTGGCAGGTAAGGAAACTGAGGCTTGGAGTTGCCAAATAGCTTTTCTGAGATCTTACTATTATGCATTGATGGAGCCTGTCTGTAGAGCAAGTTGCTGCAACCACTATGCAACTATATCACCTGCATTCTAGGTGGCTATCTGGGCCTTGTCTCTCCACCTATATACTGCAGGCACCTTGAGCACACAGCGTGTCCCTTGAGTAAATGGCTAGCAGGTATCCACACCCAGCAGGCTCCCAATAAATGATTAAACTGTACACCTACATAATAAAACTAATGAAATACATATATTGGGGGAAACACCATTTGTTTAAAGACTTAACAAAATTCATTTTCATAAATGAGGTCTAAACATGAGCCTGTCCCAGAAAAGAGATCCCAGGCCTGATCCTCTCCCCAACCCCTTTCCTCTGGCTGCCTTCCAACCTCCAAATTCCCTTCTCTCCCTACTCCAGTCCTTGCCTCTAAGTATATGGGCACATATATCTTGAAGTAGAAGCAGACAGTAACTGTGGCCCACAGATGACTAAGGCAATTGGTGTCTTCTTAGAATGGTGCCTGAAATATAATTGATGAGCAAAGAATTAGATGCGCAAATATTATATGAGAGAGAGAGAGAGAGAGAGAGAGAGAGGGAGAAAATGAATGAATGTCAAGTGGCTCATTTCTCTGGTTATGTTAGATTTATTGACTGTATTGAGAGCAGATGTTGACATAAAAGATGTCCTAAAATGTTGTTTACTGATTTTAGCAAAACCAGGAAGTGACCTTTTCTTTTCTCTTTAAAGTGGGCTAACTCTGCCCCCCCCCCCAACCAATTTCTGTGAAATTTGAAGTTCTATGGGTCTTGGTTTTGTAGTAAAACTTTATCCCTTGAATAAAGGATTTCAAATTGAATAGGTGCTTTTGCTGTGCAGTGCCAGACATTTTCAGTTGTGAAAGTACAAGTAGAGGAGGAAATATGTGAACCACAAGAATGCACCCCTTCATTTTGCGTGGTTATTATTTTTTACTGGGAAGGAGAATCAAAAAGTCCCAACCTAACTCTGCTTTCTTAGCATCAAAGATTTCTCTTGCAAAGAAAGGGGAGATTAGCAGACAGAAAATGCCTAAATGTGAGCACCTGTCTGCAGAGGGGATAATCAAGGAGGGGGAAATACAGAAGGTGCTAAGAAATGAAAAAAAAAAAAAAAAGCTTAGTAAAGCATCTCTCTGGGAAATTTTTCCTCAGTGAAGCTACAGTAGTCCCCCCACCCCTTATTCAAAGGGATACATTCCATGATCCCCAGTGGATGCCTAAAACTGTGGATAGTACCAGACCCTACAAATTCTGTTTTTTCCCCCTACACATTCATACCTACCATAAAGTTTATCAGTTAGGCACAGTAAAAGATGAACAACCATAACTAATAATAAAATAGAACAATTATAATAACATACTGTAATAAAAGTTCTGCGAATGTGGTCTCTCTCAAAATATCAAGTGTACTGTACTCACTCTTCTTGTGATGATGTGAGGTAATACAATGCCCGCATGATGAGGTAAGGTGAATGACGTAGGCATTGTGATGTAGCAGTAGGCTACTACTGGCCTTCTCACCATATGTCTTGTCAGGAGGAGGATCATCTACTCTGGGTGATCCTGGATTATCAAGCCATGACGATGTCCATGGCTGGATGTCAGGAACACATGATGTCCATGGTTGGGGAAATGTGATTTAATTTTTGAACCACATTTGATCATGGGGAATTGAAAGTGTGGAGAGCAAAATCGTGGCTCAAGGGAAACTGTTGTATAGATGGGAATGGATGTTTGGAGAAGTGTTCAGAGGAGTGACCTGGAGACACCTGATTTCACAGTCTCTCCCCTTCCTTCTACTCAGAACAGACATTTACTGAGCACTCACAGTAAGAGAGGTATTTCTAACCTTTGGGAGGGGGTCGACTTAGTTACCCTACATCTCAGTTGCTTTCAGTGGTAATATGACAAATTTGTTTTCACTTCTAGCATGGGTAAAAGATTGATGATGTGCTTAAAACACCTTATCTCTTGGTACACAGTGGGTACTTGTTTTACATTTGTTGTAAGGACTTGAGTCTTTTGTTGACTTCAAGTGTTAGATACCAATTTAGCTAAATAAAACTATTAGGTACATATCTAGGCAATGAAATTCCCCATTATTACTAGTCAAATCACCAAAATGTCCATTCCTCCTTTTCTTTCCCTCTTTTAAGCTTTTCCCCTCTTTTCTCTCTCATTTGTCCTTGTTTCCTTCTTGGTCCTTATTCCCTTCTGCTCACTCACCTGCAATTTTACCAAGTATACGTCTCTTAATTTTGTTACATATTTTTGTCCCATATTATTTATAATGAACATATATCGCTTTTAATAAAGAAATACTAGAAATGGTCCATAATATTTACAACTAATATCTTGTGATTACAGTAGAATGAATATATATTATACTCTTATTTTCTTTTAGAAATATATGTAGTTTCCTACAGGCTATGGGAAAATCTATTACTTCTTTGTCTGAAAACCTTGTACTACCTTTCACTACCTCTTTCCAGGGAATGTGGAATGTATAAGAAATAAAATTCAATTTCTTCCTCTGAAACTAGCCCACGGAGTGGTTGACCCAGCCCTGTGTGTCCTTTCCTTCTTGCTCTGAATGTAGCTCTCTGGGGTAGTCCCTCTGTCGTTCATGTCAGAAAATGTTAACGGAGCTGACGAAGAACTGGCCAGGCTGAAAACCTTGTATGGGAACTGAGAGAGAATGAGGTCTGGCAGAACTTTGGAGACGATTCCCCTGTCCTTATAATAATATACTGTAATAAAAGGACTGGAACCCAGGCCCAGCTTGGCAAGGTGCTCCTGGCAGGCACTCCTCCTGGGAAGTCCTGGCTTTGGTTTCCTGGTGGATACCCCTGGGAGGATCCAGGCTGGACTTCCTGGGTCAGGGGAACCCCAGCTTTGAGGCCACATGTCTTTGCCTTTCTTCCCACTTTCTCTTCCTTTGATGGAATGGAGCTTCATAAGCATTTTGGGGGAGAAGAAATAAAGCCTAGCAGTTAATGCGTTTAAAACACCGAGGAAGTTGTTGGCCTGCTGCATGGGATTCAGGGCTAATTGATTAATAGTAGTTATAATAACACTAACCAGTCCTCTGGAGAGCATCGGTAATGATGTGATTAAAGACATACAAGTAAAAGCTAAGAATAACAAGAAACAATACACATGAATGTGGATCCGTCTTGGGAATGAGTCAGATCATCCTAAGAGTGGCAGCAATGGGCTAGTGTCCACTGTTCTGCCCATACTATGTGACTACCAGTCCTGGTCCTGGGTTCATCTATAACCACTGCCTCAGAAACTTTCATTATGCATTGTAGTTGCCTGGGGAACTTGCTAAAATGTTGATTCTAATTCAGTAGATCTGGGGTGGGGCTGACCACATTTCTAGCAAGTTCCATTAATGCAGTCCCTCCAAAGGCCATACTTTGAATAGCAAGGATTGATAATCAAGCCGACATGACCACTGTGGGCCACTTCACCTAGAAGAATGACACAGAGGAAGCACTGCAGGTCCAGAGGGCAGTATCAGGTGTGTCTCTTCAGCGAGGGTCTTCATGGCAGTCCAAGGGTGATTGTCCTCCCCTGAGAAACACACGTGTTGACTTTGCAATGAGACTCCGCTCTTGGGTATAGGGGGCCACTCTGGTTTAAAAGCCTTAAGCTCCATTGGAACTAATACCGGTTTCACAGCTTCCAGGTCTCACCCTGGGAGAAGCCTAAATCTATGCCATTCAACCAGGTTTTCATTGTTCATTCCAAGTCTGCTCAGTCTAGAGACAGTTTATCAATCAAAGGTCATTTTCGCATGAGCAGTGTTAAAGGTGGACCAATAGTTGTTTTCCCATAGAGAAGATGAAGGCAAGTTGTTAAACCTTTACTCATACTAAGCAATTTGATTTTTGCTCTGAGCACACAAGATCGCCATGGATGATAGTCCTTGATTCTGTCCCATATCTACCTGGAAACTGGGCTCAGTGCTTCAATATCCTTCTCTCCCACACATATCAACATGTAGGGTGTTAGGGTTACAACATACATATTTTGGAAGGATGCAAACATTTAGTCCATAACACAGACCTCCTACCATTTTCTGCCTATACTCAGGATACTGTCTGATTAGAAATATGGATACTTGGATTCTGGCCCACTTGTGACTCTGGCAACTGGAGTGTGTAGTCATGGGACTTCTTGATGCATTAGCTTCCTAAAATATCTACCTTCAGAGCTCTTGACATAGTGAGCATGAAGGACATTTATGGAAATTGGTGGTGATTATTGTGCCATAGCCAGAGGGGGAGAGGTTGTGTGCTCATCTTCTTGTTTGCGTGTATTTTGAGCACTAAGTGTGAAACATTTCCCCAGAAATTGGAGATACAATGGTGACCAATAACACACTTGCTAGCTGCACAAATCCTCTCCTAGTCAGGGACATCTACATTACTTTTATGATGATTTGAGTCGCACATAATTTTGGATTATAATTAGTGCCATGAAGGAAAGGCACTCAATTACATGAATGCCCCCATTCTTATTTGGGGGACATTAAATCTTCCTGGAGCAGGTTCTATAGGATTGGAGGTTGGAAGGATAATTTGAAAGTAAAGTAGCCATTAATGATGGTGATGACAGCACTTACTGAGGTCTCACTGTGTGCCGGGTGCTCTTTCATGCACCTTCCCTGTACTATTCCAATTATCTTACTATCTCCATTATTCCTCACACTAACTCTGTGGTGTAGATATTACTTATCCCATCTTTATACAACTAGTTGGGGGAAAAGGGGATGAATATCTGTAATATGGTCCTGTTGTTGGAGAGAACATAGCACTTGATGCATTTGAAGAACTAAGAGAATGATGAAATATTTGAAATGATTTCTTGTAGTAACGCTAAGGAAAAAGACTTCCTCTTTCCCGTCCAAGTGTGAATGTGTTGAGGGACTGAGAGTTGCAAATGTAGAAGTTTGTGGTTGGTTGTCAAATTTAGCTGTCTATAAAATACACAGGCTTATGACCTTCTGGAGAATTCGATCGAAAAGCTGTGTCTGGATTCTTCATTATGTTGTTATCACAAGAGCTCAGAGAAATCTAATCTTTTGGAAGATGCATAAAATCTCAAGACCAGAAGGAGGGAATTGGGGATTTGCTAGCGCTTTCCTTGTTTTGAAGCTGTGAAGTTGAGTTTGGGAGCTTCCGAGGTCTGTGGAGAACAGAGTTCAAGGGGAATACTTCCACTCGACCTTATTTAAGTCTGCATTGTGGACTGGGGAAGATAACAATTCTGTACAGCACAGTGATAGCTTCTCTAGTCTGGCTCACAGTGTTTCCATAGTAGGTAATAGGAAGGACTCTTTCTTTTACTAGAAAATGACCAGCTCTTTTTGAAGTTAGTGTGTGATTTTCTACGGTAGGCAGCATTTTGTTTTCATTGAACTGACTTTGATATGAAATGTCCTGGCATTCCTTAATTCTGTAGATGAGGTTTCTCCCTTTAAAACTGAGCTATGTATGTGTATAATTATTACATGTGGCTGTGTCTCTGACTGATGCCTGTGTTCTCCCATTCATTAGCAGGATTTATTCAGCACCTCCTATAAACTAGATTCTGGGAATGCTGTAGTGAGCCAGCACATTAAGCCAGGCTCATGTCTTCACGGCCATGAGGTTTACCGTCTGAAAGTGCTTATAGACATTAAGTAAAAAAAGGGTCAGAAGTGAAAATTTGATTGAATACTTAGATGAAAAAGCATGGGTTGCTATGAGGCAGAAGAACAGGAGGGTTTACTTGAGAATGGTGATGTGCTGGGTAGCTGCTGACCACCCTGTCAACCTTCCTCCCACCTCCACCCTTCCCAGGAGGCTGGCCTGCACGGACTGACTTAAAGAGCCCCTCTGCTCCCAACTGGGGATTGGTCATTGGTTGGGACAGTGAGAGAATGGGGCTGGGGTATTTACTTCCCTAGTCCCTTCTCTACTAGGCTTCCCTGCTTAACTGTGACCTTCTACTGAAGGCCACCAGTATTTTAAGGTAGCCTTATTCTTACACCTACTCTCTCCAGGTTCTTGTACACATTCCCTCCCCTCCTGCTTCAGGCCTGAGCAAGGTAATGTCTGCTCCCTGTTGCTAGCCCTATGACACTGAACTTATGACTCACTCCC
>NW_005871321.1:493334-515774 GCF_000147115.1 Myotis lucifugus
TCTTTCTTTCTTCTTTTCTTTCTTTCTTTCTTTCTCACTCTCTTCTCTCCTCCTCCTCCTCCTCCTCCCCCCCCCTCCTCCTCCCTCTCCCTCCTCTCCCTCCTCTCTCTCTCTCTCTTTTGTTAATACTCACCCGAGGATATTTTTCCATTGAGAGTGGAAGAGAGAGGGAAAGACAGAGAGAGAAACATCGATGTGAAAGAGACACATCAATTGGTGCCCCAATCAGGGCCCAGGCCAGGGAGGAGCTTGTAACCAAGGTGTGTGCCCTTGATTGGAATTGAACCCAGGCTGACGCTCTATCCACTGAACCAAACCGGCTAGGGCTCATGATTTCTTGTTGGTGTTTGTAAACTCTGTCCACACCTTGGTCCATAGCCCTTTCTTAGCATTTACCCCACTTGGTGTGTACTACCTGTTTCCTGCCAGGGCCCTTACTGATATATATCCAAGAGGGTATTTTTTTGAGGATGTGGCTTTTAAGGTGAAACCTTAAATGTCAAATTGTGGACCAGGAAATTAATGGGAGGAAGTGGGTTTCAGAAAGAGAAGAATATGTGTGAAGGCCCCAAGGCCAGAGTTCTATATGCTCAAAGGGCATATAGAGGAGAGGCATATATGTAGGACAAAGGGGAGGTGGTGCCCCCTTCTCCAGATGACACTGGAGAAGTGAACAGTTGGGTTTAGAAAGTTTGGGTTTAATCTGAATGGAATGGAAGCTATTGAAAGAGCTTAGATAGGAGAGTGTCATGATCAAATTTTATTTATTTACTTACTTTCTTGTTATTAACTGACATTTCCTGTATGCCCAGACCTGAACAGAGTATGGGGAAGAGGGAGGCCTGTAAGGCATGCCCTTTTATCAAGTAGCCTACTGGAAGAGTTAGGATATGAGTATAGAGAATGCTAATACAAGACATGATGTAAGTAGTATGAGAGGGAGTACGGACTACAGATTATTTTCAGTGAAGATGAATAGGGAAGACTTCCTGGAGGTAGCATTTGAGGGGGGCTTTAAAGGATAGATTGATCTTCGATAGAAAGGCATTCAGGGAAAGAGAACTGTTTTAGGCAGTGCTGTTCAAAGTAGCTGATCTGGGTACCAATGAGAAAAGAAACTTGTATCTGAATGTAAGTGCATTACTTCCTTCATCAAGAAAGAAAGAACAATAGTAATAAAAGATCCAAGTCTGTTTTAGGACATCTGGAACAGAATGATGAGAGAATGAAGAGCAGGGCATTTAGCAAGTCAGTCAAGTGATGGAGAAGATCAAGACTTTGGATTTGGTTAAGGAGAGGTGAGAAGAGATCGGAGGGAATCCTGCATCCAAAATTCCAGGGTGTGGGGCTAAGGAGATAGCGTAGTCAGGGTTGGAGCCAGAGTTTACTTGAGAAAGGCAGGTTCCTTTTCTCTCCCAATTACAGTTGACATTCACTGTTATATTACTTTCAGGCATACAGCATAGTAGTTAGATATTTATATAATCCCTTGGATAAGTCTAGTACCCCCTTGACACCATACACAGTTATTACAACATAATAAGGCAGTCACTTTTAAAGCCGGCAAGGACGTTGGGAAGTCCCCTTGCTGCTTAGAGATGAGTTTGACATGGCATCTTGAAGGAGAGAGAGTCTGGCTCAACTCTCTAACTGTACGATACCTTTTTTGGTAGGTTGTGGATTTCAATGTTTTTATGCAAAAATCATGAAAGGAAGAAAGGTGCTCCAAATGTTGGTCACAGTTTTAGGACACATTCATGTCATTCTGTTGGTATCACCAGCCAGTGTTCAGCAGTGCCTTTGGGATGCTTCAAGATGACATAAGGTCTCTTTCTTGCTGTCTTGTCTAGTTTGGTCCTGAACTTCTATATCCACACTTTCTCGTTCAGCCAATCCCATCCAATTCAAGTCCTTCAAGTCATCATGCTTTATCTCACGCCTGGGCCTCTATACTGGCTAGTCCTGTCTGGGAGGTTCCTTCCTCCAAACTGGCAGGCCGGCTTTCAGGTTCTCAGTTCAAATGCCAGCTCCATAGAACCCACTTCTCTGGGGATGATGTGAATTTATAGTCTATCCTGCTCCAATGTTCTTTTTTTTTTTTTTTTTTTGAAATTAAATATATTTTTATTTATTTTTTTTTTAATATTTTTTTATTTTTCGCTTAAAGTATTACAAAGGGTATTACATAAGTGTCCTTTTTTTCCCCCCCGCCCTTGACACACCCCTACCCTCCCTTACCCCCCAGTGTCTTATGTCCATTAGTTATGCTTATATGCATGCATACAAGTCCTTCGGTTGATCTCTTACTCCCCTCCCTCCTGCCCCCCAACTCTCTCTGGCCTTCCCACTGCAGTTTGGCAATCAGTTTGAGGCAGCTCTGCCTCTGTATCTATTATTGTTCAAAAGTTTGTAATGGTCTTTATTATCCATGAATGAGTGAGATCATGTGGTATTTTTCCTTCATTGACTGGCTTGTTTCACTTAGCATAATGCTCTCCAGTTCCATCCATGATGTTGCAAATGGTAGGAGTTCCTTCTTTTTAACAGCAGCATAGTATTCCATCGTGTAGATGTACCACAGTTTTCTAATCCATTCATCTACTGATGGGCACTTAGGCTGTTTCCAGATCTTAGCTATGGTGAATTGTGCTGCTACGAACATCTGGTTACATTCCAATGTTCTTTTTCATGGTGTCTTGTTTTGGGGCTTCATCACACCTACTGACTTTTGTAGGTTTTGAGATGGTGTATTTTTGAAAATTAATTGCCACTTTATCAAACATTATGTATACACATATATTTTTTAAAAAGCATTGAAAGGTTTATAATGAAAAGAGTGCCCTGTGTACTAATCCCTACCTCATTTGGTCCTGCTCACCAGACAAGTCACTTTTTATCTCTCTTAATTATTTCTTATGGCACATGCCTCTCTATATTTCTAGCAAATATGCTTATATTGTTATCTATTAATTTATCATTATCAGGCTTCCGCTGACGTTCTGCTATAGTAGATGAAAATTTAGAGCTTTTATACATTTCATTTCTCTTAATATTTATATCATACTTTTGGGGTAAATTGGAATCAGTGTTTCTATTTTTATGATCACGCAAATATTGTTCACTGCAGAGTCCAAATAGTGTCTTATGATCATTTCTTTTCTGATACACGTTGTATTTCCTGAATTAACAATTGCCTCTTTATCCCCAGTTGGTTATTTTCCCCATTTATTACCTTTTCTCACCCATTCTATCAGATCAGTAATTTTTTTTTTTTCCTTTTTAAATCAGGGGTTGACAAACTGTGAAAAAAAAAATCATATGGTAAGAATCTGACACTTCTCAGTCTAGACCTGTGGTCGGCAAACTGCGGCTCGCAAGCCACATGTGGCTCTTTGGCCCCTTGAGTGTGGCTCTTCCACAAAATACCACGTGCGGGCGCACGTACAGTCGATTGAAATTTCGTGGCCCATGCGCAGAAGTCGGTTTTCGACCTGGGCGAGTCTGTTTTGAAGAAGTACTGTTGATATTTGGCTCTGTTGACTAATGAGTTTGCTGACCACTGGTCTAGACAATCTCTGTTGCAACTGCTTAGCTATTGTAGAGGGAACACAGACAAGGGCAATGTGTAACTGAGTTACAGACAATATGTAAATGAATGTGGCTGTTTCAGTAAAACTTTATTTGCAAAACTAAGTAGCAGGCAGGATTGGAACATGGGCTGGAGTTTGCCAACCCCTCTTCTAAATGACAACATATATCAGATATTAATTTGTGTCATTCTTTTTTTTCTTTTTCTTTTCTTGCAGCCCTTGCCTTAAACTTACCCCCCCCCCTCCTGCTGTCTGTACTGCCCCGCCCTGCCTGGATCCTGGAATTTCCCCACCCTGCTTTCCTATTTTGGACCCCTTGTTTCTTGGATCTCTGCATCTTCCTCTTTCTTTGCTTAGCTGGAGGACATTCTCAAGTTACTTCCTGAAACAGAGGGTGTGTATGGAGGTAAACTTTTTGAATCTTCCTTTGTCTGAAAATGTCTCTATGTTTTCCTTACTTTTGTTGAAAGTGTATCTATGTAACGAATTCTGTATTCAAACTTTCCTTCGAAGTTTGAAGGCCTTCTCCGATTTTTTCCAACTTCTAGCATGCCCAGGAGAAGTCCGATTGCAATCTCACCCCATTGGTTTGTATGTGATCTTTTTCTCTTCCCCTCCCCCATCTAGAAGCTTTTAGGATCATCTCCTGAAATGCCATGGGGATGTGTCCCAGCATGATCCTTTTTAGCCCAGGCTCTGTGCCTGATGTACGTGAGTCTGGAACTTCTTCAACAATTTCTCCAGACACCAGCTTTCCTGTCTTTTGCTTGTAAGGTGGCTTTCAGGCTCTGTGGGGCCAAAAGGGGCGTCTAAGGGTTTAACTCTTCCTGTGTTCAGATGCGCAGCCTCCTGCCCCTTGCTTCGGCAGAAATGCAGGTGTCCCCGCCTCACCTTGCAGGCCTTCTGCAGGGTGGGTGAGATGTTCAGCGTTCTCCCCCACACGCTTTTTGTTGTTGTTTTCTCCACTCTGCTAAGATGATCATTGCTCATCTATCTAGACCCCATCTACCAAAATTTGATTATGTCATCTGTTGCCCACTATACCTTAGACATTTCTTTGGTCATTTCACGGGGAAAAGAAAACACTATAAATGCTGTGCTCAGTTTGTCATGTTTCCCCAGGAGTTCACAATTTGCATGATATATGCACTTGTCTATAAAGCCTGCCTACTCCACCTTGGAGAGGAGGCTGTGTCTGCTTATTCACCTACTGGATCCATAAGGCCTGGCTTAAGTGGGCCTTCTACAGATGTTTAGTGAACGGGATGAGTTGTGTTGAGTGGAATGGCTTAACAGGAGCAGAGGCCTCAGTGGGGAGCGCAGGGAGATGATGCTGGGAGAAAATGAGCCCAGGTTATGAAGAACCTTGAGCACCGGGTCAAGGAGCTGAAAGGCTGTGGAGGGTTTTCTATGATGCTGGAGGGTGGTGGGTGAGGAAGTATTTTTCTGGCTGTGACATAAAGGCTAGTTTGAAAGGAGTACACATGAAGGGGGATAAAATGTCATGAACTAACAGGAACCCGTGAGAAAAGAGGAGCTGGACTGCAGAGAGCTGTGGAGGAAGAATCAGAGCATTTATGTTCTGATTCAGGGATTCAGTATGGGGAGTTAAAAGTGAACCTCAGCCCGGCTGACTCGGCTCAGTGTGAGTTTCAGTCTATGAACAAGGAGGTCATCGTTCCATTCCCGGTCAGGGCACTCACCTGAGTTGTGGGCTCAGTCCCTGGTGGGGGTATGCAGGAGGCAGTTGATCGATGATACTCTCTCATCATTGATGTGTGTCTCTCTCTCTCCCTTCCTCTCTGAAATTAATAAAAATATATTTTAAAAAATGAATCTTAATAACTGGTGGTTCCATTAGCAGAAAGAAAGGACCATAAAAATGATTTGTGGGGGGAAGGAGAAGAGTAGATAATCATTTTTGTTTGTCGTATTTGAGGCAACAAAGGAGCATCCAAGTGAAACATGTAGCAGGCAGCTGACTATTCTAGAGGTAAGGAATGAAAACATAGGTTAGGAAGTTATTCCCCCAGAGAAGTCAAAGGAGAGAATGACACGAAGAAAGATTCTTATTGCATAAATCACACAGACGACAATAGACCTCACCCCAGATTGGAAGTCAGATCTGTCTAAATCTATTCTCAGGTTCCACCACAACAGTGGTTAACTCTCCAACTCCCTCCCAGATGCAGCCCAGGAGAGCGGAGGCATAGGACTGGCCTTAGGAAAGCTCCCATTTATGGGACGGGGACTTAAGAATGAAGGCGAGCAGGGGAGCAGGAGGCTGATGAGTTCTGAGAGAAGGATGCTGGCGCCACAAGACTTGCAGAAGTCTGGACAGGAGGCAGGACCTGGAAACCTGGGTAGGCCTGGCAGCCTCAGCAGGCCAACTTGGCTTCAGCCAGAGCTGAGGTCTGCCGCAGAGCCCGCCTGCTTTCGCTCTGACAACTTCCCCCAGAGCATCAGCTGCACTTTCTTTACTTACACTTTCCATCCTGCCTGCTGCTACAGTTCAAGCCAGAGCTAACGATGGCCACGTAGCAACTCTCAGAACCAGGGCTGACATCCTGCCTGGTTACTCTCTCACACTTGCTCAGCCCAGAGTAGACTGAGGGGCTCGTGGGGAGGTGGGAATTAGAGATTTTTCAGAAGTGCCCCATGCAGGGAGGGACTCCTGGGCACCTCCCCCTATGGCCCCTTCCCTGTCGCATGCTGAGGGTTCATGGCATGCGCTGAGGAAGGAAGAGGAAGCAGACGCCCTGAGCGTAGGGGCTGTGTAGGTTGTGAAACGATATGAGAAACCTCCAGAACCAGCAAAGAAAAGTTTTGTTTCTGGAATTTGGAATTCAGTCGTTCACACTCAACATTTCTGTGACTAGAGGGTGAGATAAAAATCTATGTCATCCCATTTGTTTTCATCTTCATTTTAAATTATCAGATTTTAAACAGAAATGATCAGTGTGATATTGTTTCCTTTTCTAAAATGTGGTTTAATTTCATAAAGAGTCGAGTAAGACGGCAGAGCTGAATCATAGGAAGTGTCAGCATGCAAGCTCTGTGCCTGTGATTGCAAAACCCTGGCCGGGTAACCTTGCTATTCTTGAAAAAGGGTTCCTTAATCCTAGGTTTGTGTTTTTCATGAGGGACATTGTCTCTTCCCTTTCCCTTCCGATACAACCTCTCTTATTTCATGGGCGAGAATGTTTAATCTAGCGAGAAAGCATGGGTCTTGGGTTTGAATCCCACCCATTCCTCTTTCTTTACTGGGTGATAGTAGAACAGTCACTGAACTTCTCTGAGCCTCAGTTGTCTCCCTAAAGTGCAGATGGGAAGACAGAGTATATACATGTCTATATATACATGATGACTAATACATTGTTAATGATTATTAGATATTACAAATATGATTAATTATTGTGCTTCTGTGATTAATGTATTGCTGGTATTTAGTAGATGCTGACATCATGTTCATTCCCCCCATTGAATAGGACTGGATAATTTTTTTCCTATTGCTAGTCACTGACTCACCAAAAAAAAAAAAAAATCAATTTACTGTATGCTGTTAATTCAAGGGAGAGAGTTGTGGGTGTTTGTGTTTTGGATGCTATTTTTAGACATTACAAACATGTTCCATCCACTGGATTCTGAAATTAAAATTGAAGAACATTATTTATATCTGAATCATATATTACAACAGATGAAAATATATGCATGAGTTCAGGTCTATATCATAGGCATTTAAAGGAGAGAAAGGAGAGAAAGGGGGAGAGAGAGACAAAGGGGAGAGAGAGAAGGAGGGAAGTACTAAGGGAAATAGACACACAAAATTGGCAGATATTTAAAGGACACAGCAAGGGCAAGCTTCACTGGATGTAAGCATTAGAGTTTGCACATTTGGGGCAGAAAAGGCTTCATAGAGGGAGTGATGCTATACTGGGTCTCAAAGGAAATGCAGTGACTTGTTAGCAGATAAGACTAACTTATCTGTGGGTATGAAGGAGGTTAAGAGTGTGTTCTGGGCAGAAGAAAACGCTAAATAGCTTTTGGAATGACCCAGTCCTGTCTGAACTGGGAACTGGTTTACCTGAAGCACAGCTCTGTGTGCTCTGGAAGCCAGGGTGGCAGGTAATCAAGATCCTGGATGCTGCAGGCAGACAGATGCGGATTTAATCTTGACTTACTAGCTGTGTGGCTTTGGTCACACTGTTCCTCCTTTCTGAGTTCTAGCTTGTTCATATCTAAAAGGAGGATAAAACTCAGGAGTGTTGTAAACCAAACTCAAAGGCTAACACTGGCCAAATAAATGAGGCGTGCAGCCCGTGGGCCGCGAGTTTGACAAGCTTGTTGTAAACTTTCAGTGAATTGTCAAAACACATGTAAAAGATTTGTGCATTGCTGGGCACACAATAGGCCCTCACACTGAAACCATTATTTTCATTTTAACATTTTGGATCTTAGTGGCACTCTGAGAAAGTTGGGTCAGATGTGAGAAGTGATCCCCTGTAAAAAAAATAGGTTCTGACTTTTCAACTCTCCTCTGAAACTTCTTAGAAATGTTTCTGAATCACAGTTATTCAAGTATCAATGTCAAAATTTTCATTCGGGGTGTATCCCTCTGTATTTTCTAAGGCTGGAATGAAATCAAACCACAGTTGAGAGAGACAGTATTTGTTGCAAATTACCTCGAGGTGAAAAAAACCTTAAAACATTAGCTCCCGAGAGCAGAGCTCTTCAGAAGGCTACCAGCCATACACTTGGTGCAAAGCTGTTTCAAGCCTGTAGTGATGAGTAGCACCAAGGATACCCAACGGAGAGGATACTGTAGCTCTGGGTTCGCTCTCTTAGCATAATAGATACTCATGTACAGAATGTAGAGAGAGCAAGTACAGCCACGAGACTAATGCATGAATAGAAAGAAGTCATTTTCAACACAGCCCCACTTGAAGTTAGCTTTCTCTAGTAGGACGATTAACCACATTAATCATCTGTTCTGGTTGAGTGACACTGAGTGGGTCTCTGGTTTATAATCTCTCCTTCACAGGTAACACAGTAGGGCTACAACACAGTGTCCAGTGACTTGTTAGCAGATAAGACTAACTTATCTGTGGGTATGAAGGAGGTTGCTCTTTATTGAAAACCAGGTTTTTTATATAAAACCTTGTTAAAAATGCAGAACTAATGCAATTCACATACATTTGCAGAATTCAAGTACACATTTGATTTTGCTAAGAAATACCATGAACAAACACAGGCAAATGAGATCTAAATAGGCACACAAGTAATGTCATTAATAAACTTAAGAGACACACATGTATTAATAGTTGAGAAAAATTTTCTCCAATTATTATGTAAATTCTGGACCCTGGCATATATAAATTATATGAGTAGAGGTGTAGACATGTAATTAGCCTGAAAGAAGGTAGACAGATGATTATTACATATAGAGTGACTATAACATTGTGGAATGCTGTTTTTGTTTGTTCTGTTTGAGAAAAATGTGCTACTGTTAATATTCTCTGCAAAAAAATACAGTATGAGCAAAAAACACAAGAAGAATAAAAATAAAGATGTATAGGGAGAAAGCAGCTGACAGTCACCTTTTATCCTTTGTCATTGAAGTTTTCAGCTAGATATATTAAGAAGGAAAAGTCATTCTCATATTTCATTACTAAAAAAAAAAGACAATGACACTTGTGTTTTTGTAGAAGACAAATTTCTAAATCTTAGCTAACCTTGACATAATAACCATCAATACTTCTAAACACTATGTGCTGGGCAGTGTTTTAAATACCTTAAACACACTACTTATTTAATTATCATGATAGCCAAGTGATAGGTTTAATTATTCTCCGGGAAAAAACTGAACTACAGAGCAGTTAAAGCAACAGGCTACAGGTCACCTTGCTGTGAGTTTGCCAGGATTGGGATCTGGGCTCCAGAGTCTATGTTTCCCATCACTACACTGGACTACATCTTTCAAACAAAAAAAAGGAAATTTAAAAAATATTGTGTGCATTTTAAATAATTTACCTCAAGTACATTTTAAAAATTTGCATACTTTTATACTTCTGGAAACAGATTCAGTAAATTGCCTTCTACACACTCTGTTCTTTTTCCTTTAGACATTAACAGGAGTATACTATATCAGCCACTTATTGGTACATGAATATCTTCACATTCAGTATTCAAAAAATAGTACCTTGCATCAGACATGTGACTTTGATTCTTAACTGCTGTACAAAAGCATATAATAATACAACTGTCTGGTTCTACCACCACCAATCCATGGCCTCCCAGGGCCAGGCCGAGGGTGGAGCCTGTAGGCTAGCATCTGAGGCCAGGCTGGGTGAGGAGCTGGCAGTCCGTGGGGGCCAGGCTGGCGAGAAGGCCAGACTTGTTCTTTATTTCCTTGTACCTTTGGCCATAGTTGGTCTTAGGCCCATTGTTCTCAAAGTTGAGTGTGTATCAGAATCTCCTTGTTAAAACACAGATGGCTGGGTGCCAATCCCAGAGCTTGTGACCCAGTAGGTCTAGGGTGGGGCGTGAGAGTGCACTTCAGAAAGGTCCCAGGTGCTGCTGGTCCAGAAACACACATCAGGAACCACTGATCAATTGAGCTATCTTAGTATTAGTCCTTCGAGTCACCCATCTCCCCCAACCGTTTTTGTGTTTACTGAATGTAATGAATACTGGATCAGGGCTTGTTTCTATCCTAAAAAAGAAAGGAATAATAGTGTAGGGAAATGAAGGTATTCTCTAATATCTGAAGATCCGTTGTATCAAAACAAGAATGGGAGGTAGATCTTACCAAGTGGCCCATTATGCCCCAAACTAAACAAAACATTTTTAACCATTTAAATTATTTGAAAACGGGCAGCTTTTGGTTGAAGATGATAGATTGAATACACGTTTATCCATGTTCTCTCCTACAATGCCAATAAAGTGACAGTGACTGAACTTTTAGCACCATGTATGGCATAAATGCTCAAGGACAAAAAGGAGAGAAGGGATGACAACACTGAAAGCTGGAAAGCAGTTGGACAATTGGTGCTAGCAGACCCCAAAATCCTGTTTCATTAGCTGGCAGAAACAGGGGAGCAAAGAGATTTGTACCCTAGAGCCCCAGAAAGGTTCTGGATTCCAGAACTTTTGAACAGGGTGAAGGTGGATCAAAAAGAGGAGGACTGGTTGAAAATCTGTAAAAGCAAAAAGACAACTAGTTCACCCCAACCAACCACATGAGGTGACATCTCTTCCTACTCCCTGGCATGTACTGGAGGTTTACCCTTGCGAGAGTGAATCAGAGGCGCTCTAGGCTAGTGGACACCAGGTGCATCTGGAAGAAGGGGTATCTTACAGAAAATGGGTGGGAGGATTAAAGAAAAGCCAACATATGGAACTTTTATAACCCCAGTCCTCTTCCCGTACAAGCTCCCAGGATCTTGACCTTCAATGTGTGCCTTCCAGGTAGTAGTATAGTGTTGGGATTTAGAAGGTATTCAACCACCGGTAGCTGTTACACAAAAAGATTGGTAAAGGATGGAGGGGTTTGTGGTGCAGGGGAGGTCTTTTGAAGATGTCTAAACTGAGTTTAAGCCAACAATATTATGAGGCAGCTACTTAGCACCAAAGAGCAAGCTCTAAGCTCTGATGATTCAATAGTGAGTAAGATTCAGTTGCTCATCCCTCAGAACTAGACGAGAAGGTCGGGGGAAGGAACAGCATGTACAAAGACAGACAAGAGTGAAACAGCATGCTGAGTTTGTGGAACTACACAGTTCAGTACTTTTGGCATGGAAAGTGTAGAGGCACAGGGAGTGTGGGAGGAGGGGAGGCCAAAGAGGCGCTCTTGTGTTTACTTGTACTAGTTTTCTCAAAGTGTATTATTATTTCATACTTATTTTGAATCTAGATAAATGTTTTTGTGTTTTTTTTTTCCATCAAAGACAATGCATTTCTCTAATTGTTGATGATTTCTACTATCTCTTCATAAGCTTGTTAGCTTTTGAGGCTTCCTCTTCTGTAAATGGACTGCTTATATCCTATTACAATATTCCCAATGGGGCAGCTGTTTCTTGTTGATTTGCATGATGTCATAAAATATTGTAGCAATTAATCTCCTTTTGTGTGCTTATTTTAGCAATGAGGAATACCCTTCAATTGCAAGTCCTGCTTCAAGATGTAGCCATAGAGTATCAAACAGAAGAATGACCTTGAGACTGGAGACAGAATAAACTGGTAGTGAGGCTTGTGTTTGACATATTTATGACCTCAAGGACCACTGGGATTATGTTGTCATTAAGTCTGTCCCCTTCATCACTTCATTCACCTGCCTAATCTTCAGCTATAGTCACGACATATTACTATCATTACCATTTTGCTTTTTATTACACAAATGAAAAACTGGTAACAAAATTATTAGAAACCACCCACAACTCTGCCACCTAGAAATGACTGCAGTGAATCTCTTGGAATGTATCCCAATCCCTGGAAGTGAATGGCTGAGAAGATACAAGCATCATTAAAACATATGGGCCCCCCTTCCATCCCCGTGCTCTAGATTAATTCGCTTGTAGGACGTACATTTTACTATGGTTATTTGTTCAATAACTATTTACTAATGGTTATTTGTTTAAGATTTATTAGAACCAGGGGTCAGTTGACTTAAGTTTTAGTTTCATCTTTGATTTGCCAAAGCTTTCCCTTTTTGAAAAAGAGTAGACCTTGACAATCTTGCAAAGGCATTTTGACTTTCTTCTGTCAGTGACTAGGAGCCATGGAAGGAATTGAAGTGGTTGAATCACCCAAAACAAGTTTGGTAGAGGCAGTTCTCACTGGAAGCAATGGTCCGTGACTATAAGTGAATGAAAATAACATTCATTGTGCTAAAGGTGTTATCCATTTTACTGGATCTTTTCAGCACTATAATATAAGGGTAATCACCCCCAAGATAGAGATAAGAAATTGAAAACTCATTGGGATTAAGTAATATGATCAAGGACACACAGGAGTAGGGAGTTAAATCCAGTACGTTCAACTTGCTGGTTTCTTTCCAGGCACAGAGGCTGGTTCAAAAGGTATGTCAGCAGTCTAGGTGGGATCAGTTTCTATTTGATGGTGAGAGGTACTAGCAAACTACATTCTTACAGCTGTAGCATTGGTTGCTGGCTGTCCCCAAGGGTTTTTCCCTATGAGTCATACACAGCAGGGGAATCCTGAGGGAAGCTCAGCTTCTATTTCTTCAATTTCAGAGTCCAAACAGAATCTGTAGTGATTGCAGATAGAGATCTGCATCCTTGCCAGCAAAGAGATTGAAGGAAGGACCATGGGTAAGTCCCTTTCTCTCTGGACCTCAGATTTTTTAACCACAAAGGATTAAGTGATCTCTGAAGTTTTCTTTCATTCTCACACTCAAGGATCCTTCATCTTGCCTAATGTGATGTTGAGTTCTAGGTGGGACTTAATAGTGGTATTAGTGATTTGTAGGAATTGAACCAACAGAATATCATTACACATAGACATGGTTAAAATAGGCTGTAGGCAGGCAAAGGACCTGAATAGACTCTTCTCCAAAGAGGACATATATATGGCCAATAGTCATATGACAAGATGCTCAATGTAATAATCATCAGAGGAATGCAAATTAAAACCACAATGAGATATCACCTCACACCTGTCAGAATGGCTATCATCAATAAGTCAACAAACAATAAGTGTTGGTGAGGATGTGGAGCAAAGGGAACCCTAGTACACTGCTGATGGGAATGCATATTGGTGCAGCCACTATGGAAAACAGTATGGAGTTTCATAAAAATAAATTAAAAATGGAACTGCCTTATGACCTAGCATTTCCACTTCTGGGAATATATCTGGAGAAACCCAAAACACTGATTCAAAAGAATATATGCAGCACTATATTCATTGCAGCATTATTTACAACTAGAGGCCTGGTGCATGAAATTCATGCACTCAGGGGGATCCCTCAGCCTGGCCTGCACCCTCTCGCAGGCCAGGAATCCTTGGGGGATGTCCCTGTAGGGAGCAGGCCTAAGCCATCAATCAGACCTCCTTAGCACTGCTGCGGAGGTGGGAGAGGCTCCCACCACCACCACTGCACTTGCCAGCCATTAGTCTGGCTCAGGGCTGCTGGCTGAGTGGTGCTTCCCCTGTGGGAGCACACTGACCACCAGGGGGCAACTCCTGCATTGAGCATCTGCCCCCTGGTGGTCAGTGCGCATCATAGTGCTCAGTCATTCTGCCATTCAGTCAATTTGCATATTAGCCTTTTATTATATAGGATAGCCAAGATTTGGAAGCAGCCCAAGTGCCCATCAGTAGCTGAGTGGATACAAAAATCTGTGGTACATTTACACAATGGAATACTACTTGGTCATTAAAAAAAAGAAATCTCCCTGGCCAGCATGGCTCAGTGGTTGAGCATCGATTTATGAACTAGGAGATCATGGTTCCATTTCCAGTCAGGGCACATGCCCAGGTTGTGGACTTGATCCCCAGTGTGGGGCATGCAGGAGGCAGCCGATCAATGATTCTCTTTCATCATTGATGTTTCTATCTCTCTCTCCCTCCCTAAAACCCATAAAAATATATTTAGAAAAGGAAGACACAACAATCCTAAATTGTACCCACTTAATAGAGATTTAAAATATATGACTCAAAAATGGACAGAACTGAAAGAAGAATTAGACAAATCCACAATTATATTTGGAGACGTCAACTTTCCTCTTATAATTGACAGAAAAATAGAATGCAACTAAAACTATAGAAGAATTGAACAGCAGCATTCAAGTGGACCTAGCTGCCATTTATAGAACACTTTACCCATAACAGCAGAATTTCGATTCTTCTCAAGAGCTCATGGAGCATTCACCAAGATAGACTGCATGCTGAACCATGAAACAATGCTCAACCCATTTAAAAGGGCGGAGGAACAATGCAGAACATATAAGAAAATAGAAGAGCTAAATTAAAAGTCAAAACAAAATGATAATTCCTGAGTATTTGAAAATTAAACACTTTCTATCTAATCTATGGATCTAAAAATATAATAGTACAAAGCCAACTAAAAAAACATTTTGAACTGAAACCAAGAGGTGTGTACTGCTTTCAAGTCAAGCACAGTATAAGAGAAGGCGTGCCCTCTCCATTTTTTCACTCCCTGCCAACTGGAATGCTGATGTGATCGTGGGAGCTGAAGCAGCCATACTGGCCACAGTTGAAAACTATGTTAAGGACGGAAGAGCAACAAGGTAGTATCTGGATCTCTGATGGTTGTGGAGGCACCATGCCAGCTTTGGAAAAGTAAATAACATGTGACTTTGTTGGAACCACTGCTAATTTGGGTCTGTGTCACATCAGTCAAGCCTTTAATTGATCTAGTGCAGTCATAAAGCAGGTAATAGCATTGTCATCTTGGGACAACAAGGATTGTTTCTAGAGATGAGGCTGTGAGGGTAGAGCTTTGCCAGTGAATGAAGCTCTGTCTAGGCCAGTGATGGCGAACCTATGACACGCGTGTCAGAGGTGACACGCGAACTCAATTTTTTGGTTGATTTTTCTTTGTTAAATGGCATTTAAATATATAAAATAAATATAAAAAATATAAGTATTTGTTTTACTTTGGTTGCAAATGTCAAAAAATTTCTATATGTGACACGGCACCAGAGTTAAGTTAGGGTTTTTCAAAATGCTGACACGCCAAGCTCAAAAGGTTCGCCATCACTGGTCTAGTCAGTGGTTCTCAACCTTCCTAATGCCGCGACCCTTTAATACAGTTCCTCATGTTGTGGTGACCCCCAACCATAAAATTACTTTCGTTGCTACTTCATAACTGTAATTTTGCTACTGTTATGAATCATAATGTAAATATCTGATATGCAGGATGTATTTTCATTGTTCGCGACCCACAGGTTGAGAACCGCTGGTAGAGAGTCATAACTTCTCTGTCTCCCCAGTTTCAAGTCTCAACAGATGCATTCCTGTGGCTCGGGGCTCACCCCCTGGCTTTTGCCTAGTGCTTTGGCAGACATAGCTCATGGTGGAGCAAAGGAAGACAAAGAGCACGCAGAGACTTTCCCTGCAGGTTTCAGTTTAAAAGCAGTTGGTCTTTTTTTTCTTTTTCTTTTTTGAGAAAGTTTGAAATGATCTCTCAACCAGTAAGTCCAGAATTGAATAGCATTGTGGTGTATGTTACTCAAATCACATCCACATCATTACTAGAAATGCCTCTTTGGAAACTTGGAGCTTTTCGTGATCCCTCTCGTGGAAAGTAGGAAAATAGCAAGATAATTCATAAGGAAATTACAGGAGATGCCTCTCTCCTCAGCTTTCCAACTGGGGCCCTGTGGGAAGAGAAGGTTACTTTTTGATTAAGTTGCATTAAGTCAGAGTCAAATTCTTTAGTTGTAAAATGGCAGGGCAAGAATTCTCTTCTCCAGTCATGCATTCCTCCCACCCCAATGAATGGCTGGAGCCCTCAGCTCTTTATCGAGGTGTGTTTATGTACCAAAATGTGTCTCTAAAGGGATTCTTCTTGATTGGAAAGATTACATGCTGAGTCATCCTGAGTGGCAGGAGAGCCCGAGGGGCTTTGTAGGAGCTCCAGCAAAAGAAAACATTGGAAGTTGGCAGTTGTGGTCCAGGCTGAGAATATAAGATGCACTAAGAGATGTCTCTATCTCTCTATCAATGAGGGAGAGGAGAGATCAAGCAAATATAAGGGAGTGTGGGGAAGAGGGGCCAGGGAGATGGTCTATGACTGAGGAGTACTGGAGGTAACGCCAGAGCCCCTTAGGCAGGTTCTGCAGGTTGTCACTGCTCAGGTGGCTGGCTGAGGGGGCGGGCGGGGCTGCAGTAACACCAGGGTCTGCCCTCCAATGCCTGCTCCCAAGCAGGGGGTGCCGCTGTGGCCTGACAGAGACTGGGGAAACCATCCCATGGGGATTCCCTCAAAGCAGGGCACAAAGGACTGTCCCACGGGAGGGACACCTAATGTTCAACTTGAAGTGGTTGGTATGTAACCCTTTCCTCTCTCGTATGGACATCTTCAAGTAAGTGTATTATCTTTACCAGTTCTATGTGCGAGATGCCGCACGTGTGTGTATGCATGTGTAGAAATTGAGGAAGGGCTCGGTTTCTTGTCTGGTCTGTAGCAATGTAGAAAAAAAATAATGACATTTCCAGAATCAGTCACCCACCCCCGAAATCTGCAGGAATTTTACAGGCTTTGCTTTTCCGTGGAGTTAATGATCTGAACTTTACCTGGATTTTATAGGGCAGGGAGGAAGCAAGTAACATCAGGATTACAGTTCATCCTTTTGGTGCCTCCAGCAATGTCATTGGTAAGTTTATTGTCTGTCTCTTGCTCAAGTGAACTGCTGTTGTATCATGGGTAGTTTACACTGCCCGTGGAGGTTTTAAGGAAGCAGTCTAAAACACCAATTATATGAGCAAATGGAGATCCTTATCTCTGGGATACAAAGGAGAATAGTTCATGTGTGCGCCATGCCTCTGGAATGTATTTTTATACACTGGAGTTGGATGAGGTAGCTGAGTACAATGCATGGTATGGGAGGGTAAACAGTTAGAAGCCCTGGGTTCAAGACCCAGCTCTCATGCTAAGTTGCTGTGTGAACTTAAGCACTCTCTAGCCCTCTCTGATATATAATTGTCCTGTGACATAGGAGTGGTCTTCAGCATCTGTATTAAGACTAAAGTAGTAGTTCTCAGCTGGTGTGTCTAGGTGGTTGAGCATCGACCTATAAACCAGGACATGGTCATGGTTTAATTCCTGGTCAGGACACATGCCCAGGTTGCGGTCTCGATCCCCAGTGTAGGGCGTGCAGGAGGCAGCGGATCGATGTGACTCTCATCAATGTGCCTGTCTCTCCATCTCCCTCCCTTCCTCTCTCTAAAATCAGTAAATATTTAAAATAAATAGTTTTTAAAAAGACTAAATTGGTTGTATGAAACTGACTTAACTGGGCTAGAAATGTTTTTTTTCCTCCTGTGGAGGTTTCACGGTGGGCTATAGGTAGCACTCCTCTAAGAAATCCTAAAACCCAGGATCATTTTGTCTTTAAGGAGGTGCCAAAGAGGTCAAAGACTGAGACATCGGGACCTTCCTGGCCTCAGGAAGGATTAGCACAAACTAATACGGAGTGATGAGTATGTCATTTGTTCCAAGTACTAATCTGAAGTGTGATTCCCTTATGTTTCTTTAATAATCTCATGGCTACTAGTAAATGCACTCAGCAGTGAGATGCGATGGGTAAACTCTGGGGCATGAGACAGGATGTAATGACTCGGCACTGAAATTAATATGACCACCGATCCCCAGGGACGTGGGCAGATGTCAACGCTGAGTTGCCCTTGAGCCAGTAGGTCACCGTGAAGAACCCTCTGGGCTTTGAGATCATGAGCAAAATGCTCCGCTTTTGACTCCAGTTTCTTCACCTGCAAAGGCGAGATACTTGTGCTTGCCTAATGAACCCCACCAATCTGTTGTAAAGACCAAAGGATGTAATAGGGACATACATATTTCAGAAGAATGCATGGTATTAGGAACATACCTCTCAATTTTTCAAATGTCTCTTTGATATTAGCATGGATTAAGATAATCAGCCCACACCTAATTTAAATGCTGGGGTTATTTAACTCTGGGATTGTTTGAGGCAGAGGTATAGGCATTTGGGGATCTCCACCTTATCTTGGAGAACCCTGGCATAGCACCAGGGCCCTGGCTGAGGCCCCCAGACTGGGAGCCTGGTTCCCCCAGAACTGTGTGGGTGCGGGTATGCCCACTGGGAGCATTCCTAGGAGGAATGTTTGGGAAAGCTTGCCGCAGCTGCCCACCATCCGTCATTAACATTTTATGCCCAGCATGCAATCCACAAATTGGATATCCCAGGGTGGAGTCAGAGGAATGAGAGGAATGAGGAGGAGCATACAGATAAGCACACATCTCCTGCACCCACTATTTCTGCATGGTGTGCCCACCATGTCCTGGTAAGTGTTTTCTCACACAGTTCAACAGCAGAGCAAGAATTTACAGCCAGCTGCATACATTCCGTTGTACCTTACTCTACCTGAGGAAAGACATTTGGGATTTGTAGGTCAGCCACAGCCGGGTAGGACAACATCAGTGTTAGACTTCCTGCCATTCACTGGGCACCTGGCTCTTTCGTGCCCAGCCCTGCACTGGGTATTCGGACGTGAACAAGGCCAGGCTCCCGGCTCCGGGGGTTTAAGAGCCAGTTGTAATTACCTTCCGAGTCCGTTCTGTGCAACTGTCCCCAACAAACAGGGTAAGCCTCAGTCACAGGGTGAGTCACCGTGGACTTCCCCACCTCGAGGCCTTTACTGTGCAGGTCCCTCTGCTTGCAGTGACCTCCTTCCAGTGCACGCATGCTCACCCCAGCGCCAGAACACCTTTGCAGGTTCCCATTCTGACCATCGGACCATTCCTCTGGGCAACTCTGACCCTCCTCCGTCTGCCTGGGGTTGGATTGAGCTGCACATGTATCTGCCTGCCCAGCGGGACTGGGAGCCCTGTGAGGGCAGAGCCTGAGGCTCTTTCGTTTCTGCATCTCCTCAGATGCCCGCCATGGAGTGGATGCCACCTGAGTGCGCCTTTGTGCTGCGAGCAAGCTTGGCCCTCAGTGCATAGCGCTGTCTCCCCTCCTTCCTGAGGGTCCCCCTCCTCCGGAGGCCTGGATTCTAGAGGGGTCTCAGTGAGCAGCTGTCCACATTTGGCCAAGGAGTCCTGGCCAGAGCATCAGGACCTCGGGTTTCTATCCCTTCCTAGACCTGGGCCACTTCCTGGGCCACTTTCCCTTTCTGGGCCTCAGTCTCCACCTCTGTAATGGGGGCTTGTCCCTATAATTCTGAACAGATAAGAACCTGCTGTTATTTGCTCTGCTGCTTTCAGATCAAACCTCCCGTGTCTGTCTCTTTCCTTCCCCGCTGTCCTTCCTCTTAGATGCGTAATAAACCAAGAGTTTACAGTAAAAGCACAGGAAGAGCTGAATGATGTGTTCTCTTCAGGAAAGTACCTGGTCCACCAGGGAGCTGGCGGCGGTGGCGCAGGAACCCGGGCCTCCTGAGCTGTGACTCTGAGGACCTTCAGTGTGGGCCCAGCAACCCAGTCTTTGGGGTGGCTTTGACCCGCATGCTACTCAGCGGTCCTGACTCAGAGCTGTGGGAAGGGCCAAACAGTGTTGCTGGGGACAGTGAGAAGGTCCACTGGGGAGATGGCATGGAACATGAGCCTCCAGGATCACACCCCACAGGATGCCCAGACATCAGGCAAGACTGACCTCTTCTCCACCAACGCTCTGCTAAAGAGGAGAACAGACAGGCCTGTGTGTGCCCCGAGAAGCCCGGAGATGCTCAGAAGGAACCCCTGGAGAGACAACACATAGCCCCCAAATCTTCAGAGGTTTTATAAAAGTACTCTTATAAAGTCCTGGGAATCCCCAGGTGGTTTATTCATGTCTTGCTTTTCTTAGTAGAAATAAAGGTGACGGAGGAACCTAAAGGTACAGTCTCAAGGCTTTTATTCTGTGCATTCACTTAGCAAAGATTTGAGGACCTATATTATATAAGGCACTATGAGGGATGTGAAGGATACCATGATTTAGATGATAGATAGATAGATAGATAGATAGATGATAGTTGATAGGTAGATAGATGATAGATAGGTAGATAATTATAGATAGATGATAGATAGAGAGATAGATAAATGACAGATAGATGATAGATGATAGATATGTAGGATGGGTATAAAGATACAGATATAGATGTAGACACAGACACAGACACAACAGACATAGACGTAGACATAGACGTAGGTATAGCTATTGGGCCTTTGCAAAGCTCAGACTCTGGTAATGGACATGGTCATTGTACAAACAGTGGCACACACAATTACCCAGAGGGAAAAGACTGGTGAACCACAAGCCTATAAAATGGGGAAATCTCGATTTATTCTGGGAGTCAGGAGAGGCTTCCTGCATAGAGTCATTTAATAGCTAAATCCAATGAAAGGAGACCACCCTTCCCAGCCCCCTACCACAAACACTTGTGAAACTCCTTGTAATGTGGGTCTGACTGCTTGAGTTTGTCTGTCTCTCTATGAAGGAAGAGTTTTACAAAAGTCATTGAGGACCCAGGCTTCTTCCTTCTACCCTCCTGTCTCCAGCTTTGGGTCACAGAGTGGCTGCAGCTGCTCCAGGCATCACAGCTATTTTCAGGTGCAAAGAACAGAAGGACAAACCACCAAAGGGGGCATTTTCTTTCAAAGGGGTTACCCAGAGCTCCGCCCACTGGATCCTGCCTGCATCTCATTGGCCAGACCTGGGTCTTACTCTAGTATTTACTCCTAGTTGCAATGATGCCCGGGGGCAGGGAGGAGGACTTTAAACTGGGCACTTTGTCTCTTTGAACCAAAGCAGAGATAATTGGGTGATATACAGGCTGTACCTGCTCCAGGTAGCATCGGGATTTACTTCGTTTTGGTAATCTGCATCTTTTCTCCATGTTTGGCAACACTGACTGAATTTTCTCTCTGGAAACAAACCTGCTCCTACAATGGAGGATCCTGATATCCTGCCTTCCTGAACCCAAAGAATGGACCTTCAGAACTTTGAATCCGAGAAGGAGCGCGACAGAGATGGGAAAAGAGCTGGAGTGCATTCCTTCTAAGACATGGACAGGAGCACTGGTTATTTCCTTCCTCCTGAACTCCGGAGCTGCCCAGTATTCCTTCTCTGACTTGGTTTTCTAGTCTCTGAGGCTCAGGGAGTCCAAGCCTCTGCACCCTCTTCCTGGATTCCTCCTGTCAGAAGCCAGAAGTGCTCTTACCCTATTCCCCACCCCCACCCTCAGCACCTGCTCTTCACTTGAAGCTCAACCTGGCACTCAGAATGGTGAGCTTTTCTGCTTTAGGTTATTGCTTATATGTCTGTGCCTCTCCCCGCCCCCACCCACTGGACTGCAAACTTTTTGAGGGCAGGGACTGGTCTAATACATTTTAGGGCCTTTAGCACCTAGCACAGCGATTAGCACGTGGGGTTCCTCAATACATGTTAGTTGTTGCTTTTTATAGATCCAGCAAGCTGCCAGAATGATTACAGAACAGACAAAGCAGTAGGCAAGAGTCTTGGCCATGGAGATTCCTGACCGGGTCTCCAGAACTTTTCTCCAAATCCTACTAGCTGGACAGACTTAGTGACAGACTTAGTGACTTATTCTTCAGTAAGTCCTGACTCATGGAGCCACCCTCCCCTCTACCACATATCCCCCTCCTCCTCCCCCCTCCTCCTCCTCCCTCTGCCTCCTCCTCCTCTTTCCCCTCTCCCTCCTCCTCCACCTTCAATGTTATCATTATCTGTTTCACCATCATTAGTAACTCATATTGAGCATTTCCTATATGCCAGGCCTGTTCTCAGTTAAGCCTCTTGCCCAAGATTACAGATAATTCATGGCAGGGTTAGGACTCAAATTCAAGTCAGTTTGGCTCCAAACCTGTGTTCTTAAGCCTGCCCGCCCTCCCTCCCTCCCTCCCTCCCTCCCTCCCTTCTCAGTCTCTCCTTTAGCCAGGGAGGCTCTGGGGAGCCTGGGGAACCTCTGTAGCCAGGCCTCACCTTAAAATCCTTCCCTGAACTTGCCCACTGTGGTGCCCATAGAACCCTTTGCCACAGTGGGCAAGTTCAGACTCCTCCCTCGATCTGTACAGAGCCCTCCTTCACCCTGACCTGTCTACGTTCCCCTTCATATGCCCAAGTTCTCACCCAGCCACCCGCGTCGTGCACCGAGCATGTGCTGTACTGTC
>NW_005871321.1:516745-559397 GCF_000147115.1 Myotis lucifugus
GTGTGTGAGTGTGTGTGTGTGTGTGTGTGTGTGTGTGTGTGTGTGTGTATGTATATGCATAGGGTGGGGGACCAGGACCAATCCAGGGGATTTCTAAGGGGATGTGTGACATCTACCTAGGGATGGTCACTGGGCATTTAGTACCACTAGGAATTCATGAAGATACTTTGTAGATAACCCTAAAGACAAGCAGTTGATATTCATTGAGTACCTACTTTATACCTATGTGATACTGATAGGAGCTTTGCATTTAGAGTCATATTTTTTTATAGTTGGATAGTTGGATTACTCAAATACTTCATTTCAGAGCACAGCATCATCATTGTTCCAAACAGCCTCTTTGTTTTAATTATGCATATTACTTTTCTTTCCCTGCACACTAGGTCCCTTTCTCCCACCTTCCCCATTCATAAAGATATGTGTATATTTTAAAAAAATGAATAGTGTTTGTGGTGAATGTACTTGCTTTTAATTTAACATACATGAAGCTATCATATATGCCTCATTCAGTTTCTTTTTCCTTCACTCCACATTCTATTTTAAGACTCTAGCCACATGAATGAACATAGTTATAGTTGACATGTGCAACTGCTACATACTCTCTCAATGTGGAACTGTAACCAGACAATCAGTGGGTCCCACACTGCCTGTCACTACTTGAGCCAATGAAGCAGAGACAGTGTTGAATCATATATGAGCATTTATTCCAGTACAGCCGGCATTATGGGAGAGCAGCAGGTCATCCACAAAAATCTGCTCTGCCTCTCCCCATAAGCCAGCTGCTTATATCGGGTAGAAGGACAAAGATTACATGGGGAAGAAGGCAAAAGGGCATGCCAATGGGCAGTTAATAGGCAACGCAGGCTGGAGATTTGCAAAGGCCTGTGGGATGCAAAAGGCTGGGGGTCTTCAAAGGACTGGCACCTCTGGTTTCTGCAACAAGTTTGTTAATCTTTCCATGATAATAGCAGATCCCTGATGGGGAGGATGGGCTGCATTTCCAGGTGAGCTCCCAGGTCCCATGTACAACACCCAGCCAGGTGAGAATGTGCCTTCTTTAATCAGAACAAAACAATCAGGGTTAACAGAGCATGATTAATATTTCTTACAATTATATCTGGTCCCCAATATTTTATTTCTGCCTCCTGTTGGAACCAGGACACTGTACTCCTCCCTTCTCCTAGGAATGGCAAGTGTATTGCCTCCAATTCCCAGACAAAGATGCAGGTCTTGTCTGCTGGGGTACTCGCTGCTTTTCCTCAGTGCTTTCCAAAGGCAGACACTGGCTGCCAATGGAAGTAGTTTTAGGTGCTGCATAGTGTGACTGTTGGTAACATGGAATGACATTCTAGGTTGCATCATGAAGATCCTATCAGTTTAGTGCTAGTAAGTTATTGCTAACCCTCCTTGCTTGCTAAACTTCCCTTTTATAATAGAGTAAGAGCAGGTTTTATGCTAAGAGATTTGTGGGCAGCCCACCAGCTGAAATTCAATTATGTTGGAAATGAAATAAAACTGTAATTTAATAAAATATGTGTATTTAAATGGTTCCTTCTATTTTTAATAAGCAACCCTGGTTTTCTACTCAAAGAGGGGACATGACAGTGCATATTTAATATAAAATGTTACTGATTATAAAGCATTATTGTTACATGTTCTAGTAAGACAGAAAAATACTTTACTAATCATACCACCATACATCATTGACTGTAAGACGCTTGCTGCTTTCAATGTTGCTAAAATGTGAGCCAATGTGCATCTACTGTGGTGTCCTTTAACAAATAGGCTGTTTGAGTAAAGAAGGGAGTTGATTCAATGACAGAATAGTAAATGAGTGACAATTTGGGTGTTTAAGTAAATTTAGCAGAAAGGAGGCCGCTGGTGTGGGAGTGGCTGGAGTTTGGGAAACAATGAAGGTCTCCCGTGGGTGGTCCCCACAACCGCCTTGTAAGGGAGGTTGCTTAGCAGGGAGAGGAGGCCTTCCCAAGGCCACAAGGTGAAGAGGACAGTTATACTCAGGCAGGTAGGTCAAAAGTCCCCACTTCCAGGTACCAAAAGTCCATAAAACTTGTGCTCTGACTCAGCATGGCCTGTCTCCTTCCCCTTCTGTCTGAGAGGCCTTAAGGAGCACCCAGTTCTTGTCCTGTTTCATTCAGTCTTGAGCCTCTGAAAGCAACCACCTGCTGGTCCTGCCTGAGCAGGCATGAGAAAGGTATTCCAGTACCTTTCTCACAGTGGCGACACCATCAACGGAAAAATCAAATAATGATGAGTGGACATTTCTGACATCGTGGCATCCAGTAAGGGATGTAAATCGAGGGCAAAGAATATCCTCTATTAGTTGCTGTAGTAACAGTAATTGCTTTGTTAGCTGCAGGCTCTTTGACTTTTATCTCCCTTTTGACCCTTCTCAAAATCATATGGGTAGATATCATCCCCATTTTACAGCTGGAAAACCGACCACGTTAATTTGTCTCAAATCACAAAACTAATCATTGGTAGAGCTGTAAGTAGATCCACTGCCTTTTCCTTTTTATAAAATTAGACTTTTATTTTGAGATAATTGTAGATTCACTACTGTAAGAACTACTACAGGGAGATGCAAGAGATCTGGTGTATCCTCCCGTTGGCAACATCTTGCAGAACTATGTGCCAAATCACATCGAGGATGCTAACACCCATACACCAAGGTGCAGGCCATTTCTGTGGATCCATCACTGGTGTTGCCCTTTTACAGGCACCCCCATCTCCCTCTCCTGCACCCCACCCATCCTCTGACTCCTGGCAACCACTGATCTGTTCTCCATTTCTATAATTTTAAAATGTTACATAAATGGAATCATACAGTGATCAACATTTTGATCCCCTCCCCCCCAGCTTAATTCTCTGGAGACTCATGCAAGTTGTTCAGTATTATCAATAGCAGTTCCATTTTATTGCTGAGTCATATTCCATGGTATGGAGGTGTCACAGTTTGTTTAATTAATCGGCTGTTGAGGGACATCTGGCCTGTCCCACTTTGGAGCTCTTATACATAAAGCTTCTATGAACAATCATGTACAGGCTTCTGTGTGGCCACAAGTCTTCAGTTCTCTGGGATAAATGTCCCAAAGTGTCATTGCTGGGTTGCGTGGTAGTTGCATGTTTATTTTTGTAAGGACCTGCCAGACTGTTTTCCAGAGTGGCTGTACTATTTTATACCTCCCTCCACCAGGAATATATGAGTGACCCAGTTTCTCCGCATCTTCACCAACATTTGGTTTTTAGCCATTTTGATAGGTTTGTAATTAGATCTCATTGTGGTGTTAATTTGCTTTTCCCTAATGGCTAATGCTATTGAACATCTTTTCGTGTGTTTGGTTGCCCTCTGTATATCCTCTTTGGTGAAATACTGCTTCATTTTCATTTTCCCCACTGTCCCTTTTTTTAAGTTGAAATTTGAATTGTGATAGTTGTAGATTCATATGCAACTGTAAGCCATAATACAGAGATCAATAATAAAAAGATGAATAGCCTAGTTTAAAAGTGGGTAAAGGATTTGAATTGACATTTATTTCTCCAAAGAAAACATACAAATGGCCAATGAGCATATGAAAACATATTCACCCTCAATAGCTATCAGGGAATAAACATTAAAACTACAATGAGATACCACTTCATACCCACTAGAATGCTTATAATTTAAAAAGAGAAATAATAGTAAGTGTTGGTGAGAGTATGGAGAAATCAGAACCCTCATACAGTGCTGGTAGGGATGTAAATGATGCACCTGCTTTGAAAAACAATCTAGCAGTTTGTGAAAAACATAAACTTAGAATTCGTTCATAGATACACAAGACAATTCAAAACATATGTCCATGCAAACACTTGAACATGAATATTCACAGAAGCATTACCCATAATAGCCAAAAAGTGGAAACAACCCAAAATCCAACAACTGACGAATAGATAAACAAAACATGGTCTATCCATACAATAGAATATTGTTCATCAATTAAAATAAATGAAATGTTGATACATACTAGAATAAATGCTCAGTGAAAGGAGCCAGTCACAAAAGACTACCTAGTGTATGATTTCATTATATAAAATCTCCAAAGCAGGCAAATCTATGGAGAGAATGTAGATTAGTGGTTACCTAGGGCTTGGGTGTGGGGAACTTGGGAATGGTAGGTAAAATGATGTGGGGTTTCTTTTGGGGGATAATTAATATGTTCCAACATTGTGGTGATGGATACACAACTCTGTGCATATACTAACAGCCACTGAACTGTGCACTTGACATGAGTGAATTGGGTGGTATGTGAACCATATCTCAATAAGCCTGTTTTGTAAAAAACAACTAACACAGAGAGATTCTGTATACCCTTTACCCAGTTTCCCCCAACAGTACTATTTTGAAAAACTGTAGAAGGATAGGATATTGAGACCAGGATTTTAAGATTGACAGAATGCAGTGATGTTTAGACTTCCCCAACTTTAGTCATTCTCATTTTGCTGTGTGTATGTATGTATGTATGTATGAATTAAGCTCTGTATGTTTTATCTCATGGGCAGGTTTGTTTATCCACCATCATGGTCAAGATGGAATGGAATGCCGCCTCTTGAAGCTCTGTTCACCCAGAGACCTTCAGCTCCTCCTCAGTGTCAATAACCCAACGCAAGGCAGCCGCCCTTTCAGCCTCCAAAGCTGCCCAAGAGGGAGAGCATCCTGCTCCTTGCTGTCGAGGGCAGAAGTCATAGAGGGACATGAATTCCCACCCACACGGGAGGCGCGAAGGTCAGGATTGCAAGCACCATTCATCTAGATTCTAGAATCACCCACACTTCAGAAAGAGTAGGAAATCATCTTACCAAAAGGAGGACCATGAATTCTGGAAGGGGGATACGCCCCCGTGTCTCTGCTCCCCGCTTTCTCCTCCCACTAAGTTCCGAAGCCATCTCTCTAACTCCCAGGCCTGGCGGGTGACTTGTCAGCGCTTTCGGAGAGCTGGTATTTATTGGGTTGCCACCAGCACAGGCTCTCAGGGAGAGGCCTGGCAATGATTCATCTGTACTCATCCCTGTGTTTTCATCAGCCTGCTTCTGTGCAAGGGGACAGCCCCACTGGCTCTTCCATAGCATCATCACTTTGGTTTCTCTCAAAATGTTTGCTCAGAAAAAGCCCAGAGTTTGGCCTCAGTTTATTCTGGGCTTCCAGGGGAATTTCCCATCTTCCTCGGATGCTATGGGTGAAGTTGCTAGAACATTCTCTCCTTACCTGGCAGGGCAGGAGGTAAATCTGGCTTCAGCACAGATTTATTTTTTTATTTTGGATCAAAGACAAGCTCACTAGGACCACATCATTTGGGACAAGATAGATGGGAAGAAGTAGTCGTCATTATTCCTCGTCTTTCAACTGTCATCCTACTGCCCCCAAATCACTGGTCTTGTCATAGCTGACCACATGCCAGTCCCAACTCTACCCTCCACCTGGATCTTAGAACCCAGCCATGATTTGGCCAACTCAAGCTTCTGACATTGTCCAAATCCACCCTATACAACCCCAACTGTGGCCTCTGAACTCTGGCTTGTCATCCAACCCCACCTCTGCAAAACCTCAAATTCCGCTGCTCACAAGCCCAGTTGAACTTTGCATTGGGACTGATGCACGTTAACATCTCCAAAAGTGAGTACTAATATTAATGATAATTATGATATCTTGCTTAGTTGAGCAACTTTGTAAGACAAATAGAAGCTCAGAGATGTGAAAAGACATGTCCAAAATCACACAGTATAATGGCAGTAAAAGTTTTGAATAGCATATTTAAATTTCTCCTTTTTAACCATGCTTTCCCTGCAGTCTCCTTCCTCCTTCAAGATTATTTTTCCAGAGGATAGGTACTTGACTTCCTAAATAAGACCATAGCCTTGCAAACTGGGCCCTATAGAGAAGAAGAGGATGACCAGCAAGCTAGAGACCCCAGGAAGTGGTAATGTTGTAGCTCGAGTCTGAAGGAAGTCTTCTGGAAGTTTTCTCTTCTTTGAAAGAGAAAAAAAAAACTTCAGGCATTCAACTGATTGGATGAGGCCCACCCAGATTATGGAGGGCAATCTGCTTTACTCAAAGTGTACTGATTAAAATGTTAATCTCATCTAAAAAAATACCTTCACAGCCACACCCAGACATGTTTGATCAAATATCCGGGTACCATGGCCTAGTCAAACTGACACATAAATTTAGCTATTTCACCAGCCTAGGTTTCTATATAAAGGAGAACACTGGGAGGGAGGAATGAGAGGGGATTGAACCATCCCATGACCAAGAAAAGAGAAGTGCTTTAGATAAGTGAAAAGAACATCCAGAAGAGAGGGAGGTTATTGCCTCTACCCTCCGCTTGGAGAGCTTCCAGGCAGAGCCACCTCACAGGATGTCCTAGTAATGTCACAGCACCCATCTCAAAATAAGCAAGGCAGTGTAGCTTCTCTGAGGCTGAGGGAAGCTTAGAGGTTTAGCCCTCCTAAGCTGCCCTCAGTTCCTGTGTGCTGTGGACAGCTGGGTGCTGGGGTGGAGTACTGGCTAGGAGGTTCACCATAGCAGGACCAAGGTGGTTCTGTAGAGAAGGCTGCAGAGATAAGAAACCATTTGGGCTGAGGCTGAATGTATTCACAACAGCCCTCAGAAAGGTCTAGAGGTGGGAGGACTGAGTTAGCCAGAGAGCACCTGGACTTTGCTCAAGGAGAGAGAGAGAGAGAGAGAGAGAGAGAGAGAGAGAGAGAGAGAGAAACTCAGCAGACTTCCAGTCTCACCTGTTGCAGACTTCACTCGGTCAGTCTGCAATCAGGTAGACCAGGTGTTATTTCTGACACCAACTTCCAACTGGCTTGGTGCTTCAGGTCCCCAGTGTTTTATTTCCATCATAAGGTTGCATAGGCCACACCCATGCATCGCATCTTGGGTTGGAGTTGGGGATGGCAGGCAGGAAACCATCCTTTCAGAGATTATTTTTTTCTCCTAGAGCAGTGGTGGCAAACTGCGGCTCGCGAGCCACACGCGGCTCTTTGGCCCCTTGAGTGTGGCTCTTCCACAAAATACCATGTATGGGCGCGCACGTACAGTACAATTGAAACTTCATGGCCTCTGCGCAGAAGTCGGTATTTTGTGGAAGAGCCACACTCAAGGGGCCAAAGAGCCGCATGTGGCTTGCTAGCCGCAGTTTGCCAACCACTGTCCTAGAGCAACTGAGCCATTCCTAAAGATCTATTTAAACTATGGGCTCAAATTAAATGTAAATTATATAGACTTTACAGTCCACATCTTACCTACTAACTGGCATAGAGAACTGGATTCATTAGAGGAAGCAATCCATTGCAGAGCTGATGTGTGATTGCATTTGTTCTGGTAATAAGGGGTGACTCCAGGAAGGAAAACTAGGTCTTCATTTCCTCAGAGTTTTATACTGACCCCCAGATAGTGTCCATGTGATTAACGGATGTGCGTCATGATCCTCCACCACCTCTGGCTAACTCCTGCCAGCCTCAATTCTACCCTCTGACCATGGCCTTCCAACATTTACTCTGAGGTCAACTGAGGCCGGTTAAGGGAAGGGCACTTCCATCATTCTTTATATAACACATTGCTCTACTTTTACTTTGAGAAATGTAAAAAATGCAGAAAGGTATCAAGAATGATATCACATATAACACCACTATCCAAATCAACATATCCTATTTGTTTCTAGTCTTTTTAAATATGAGTGGAATGTTACAGATGGACTTACAGTCCCCTTTGCCCATTTTCTTCCTGTCTTCCCCAGAAGCAGCCAGGTTCACGAGTTTGAGGTGAATTCTTCTAGCCCATTAAAAAAATACTTTTATACGCACACATTCATGAAAGATGCAAATTATTTTGCCTGTGTTTTAAAATCTAATGCACGTACCCAACCTTATGCCTAATTTGGTAACTGCATTTCCCCTTGCTCTTAATGAGACTACATGTTAATGATTCTAGTTATTCATCTGCTATAATTGATTTGCTCTCCTATTGATTGACATTTTTTCCTAATTTTTACATTTATAGCCAGAATCCCAGTGGTCATCTGTACATGCTTCCCGGAGTCTCTAGCAGTGGGAATGCTGGTTTTCTTGTTTTGTGTGAAGTAGTTATCACACTAGGGCATCTCTCCACTGAGACGCTGAATTCCTTGAGGTCAGAGGCTGTGCTCAATTCATCACTGTGTCGCCAGTGCCTACACATCATGTGGAGATAAATGAATAGACACATCAATGAATGAAATGCCTTCATCCCTCCCCCTGCTTTCCCAAGCTAGCTTCCTCCTTCAGTCTAGCATGACGAGTCAAGGGAATTTCCTGCCACAGCTTACAGTGTGTGTTACCTGCATTTTCTTGTTTAATTGCCCCAACTTTCCGAGATATACCAGTTTACAAGTGATAAAATGAGGCTTAAAGAGGTGAAATGAATTCCTGTCATCACAGTCAGTTAGGAGTCAAGGTGGAATTTGAACCCAGGTCTGTGCAAATCCAGAGCCTGTGGCCACTCCACCCTCTTCCGCTATGTCTCAAACAGTGGGATTCGCTAATATGGAGCCGCCTGATCTTTTGCCTTTATTAACATGACCTCAGCTTCTACAGTTCTCTTCCCTTTAATGAAATCTTTTTCCTCTCAGAGTCTGGGGAAGTCACCTTCATTAATTATCCCACAGCTTTGACTAATTAACCGACATCTTTCTCTCTCCGGCCTTGCGTCTCCAGTAGAATCCTCAAGTGTTAACAGGATGCTTTATATGAGTGGGGCCAGCCCCATGTTTCTAGAGATGGGAAAGCCAGACCAAGGAGCTAAAGAAAAGTGCTCAAGGTGCTATAGTGAAGTAGAAACCAAGCTAAGGCCAGCACTGGGTCTCCTGTGACCCGGTCTGGTCACTTCCATCTGGCGTTTGGATTATCTGATGGGGCTGGTTCTTCTCTAACAGGGAGGGAAGTTGAGTGGTGTATGGCTTTGCCATCTCACTGACTTCAGGGGAAGTGAAGAAGGGCGCTGGCAGGACTCAGGTCGGGAATGGACGACCCAGAAATCAAGGGCTGTGCACCCGGTGAGTCCAGCATGGGAAGCACCAGAGGGAAGCTCCAGGCGCTGCTGACGCTATTGATGAGGTACAGGAGGCAGCCACCTTGACGCAGAGAGCCTGCACTCATCAGGGTTGGCCACTGCTGGCACAGACAACTCCAAGTGCTCAGCAGCAAAACTAAAATTAACTGCTTCACATCATGGTCCAGAGCTACCAGTGGGTTTGATCTCTGCTCTCTGGGCTTGTTCAGGGAGTCAGTTTCCTTCCACCTTTGATCTATTCCCTCTCCAACAAGCAGCCTGCAAAGTCAGTATCCAGGGTGGATAGGGAGCCGAGCTAAGTCAAGGGCAGAGCTTAGGCTAGAGCGTGCACTCCTGGCTCCACAGCCAGTGGCTGGGATTTCTGCCATACTGTCCTTCCTGCCTCTCAGCCTCTCGGAACTTGCTTGCTCCTGTCTGAAATGGGAGTCACACAGCCTGCTCTGCCCATCGTCAAAGCTCTAGAACAGTGGTCACCAACCGGTGGTCTATGGACCACTGGTGTTCCGTGAGGTCCAAAAGGTTGGTGACCACTGCTCTACAATATGTTTTGTAAATGGGAACGCTCTCTGCAGACTGCCCACCTCAACCTGAAGTCCTTCCCCTTCAGGCCCTGAGTGTAGATGACAGATCTGAGAAAGGTTCTTCAGGAACGGAAGGACAGCTGCAGGGCGACGACACAGGACACAGTCGCTGCTACTGCGAGGTGAAGGCACAAGGAGCACCTCTCTCCAGACGAGGCTGGCGACTCAGGCTGTGGTGCGCTCGGACACCCAGACTCAGTGCCTATCTCCCGGCCCCTCCTGCCAGCAGCCAGCAGGCTCACATCTGCAGGGTCAGTTGTTGACCTTGAACTTGGGCTGCAGCACCACTGGAGCCTGTCAGGAGAGTAGGTTGGCTAGAGAATGGACCTGGGAATCATTAGCTCTGGATGTGAGTCTTGGTTCTAGTGCTTAGTGGGCTCGCTCTCCTCCTCCATAAAATGGGGAGAATGACTTATGTGGTTGTTTTGACAACTACGTGAGCTCATTATGAAAACTGCTTAGCAGATTGAAAACGAGCAGCACGCAGGAAAGCTGCGGTTCTTTTCATGCCCTATCCAATGTGCGAGAGATGACTGCCAGGCACTTGCATAAGAGTTGAGTCAGAACTTCCCCTGTGGCTTCCCTCGTGGCCCCATTTCGATGAGCAGCCTTTTGCCTCAGTGTTCCCTTTCTGCTCATCCCGATCCTTTTCCTGAATCTTAGCCGGCTTAGCAGAGGCTCAAAGACTCCAGCTAGGCACCCCCCCAAGGCCAGGTCCCCAGCCACCCCTGTCTCCCGAGTCCTCGGCTGGATTCCCAGGCTGGGTTCTACCATCCTGAGCACCTCGGCAGTGACGTCTAAAATCTAACCTTTTTGTGATTGTATTGATCATGGGCCGATATTGATCTCATGGATTTGTTCTTATATAACATCCTGATTCCCACTAGAACTGCAGTGAGCTTCCTAGGCTGATGAGGCCTAGAGCAGAGCCTGAGGCCAGGGCTTGGGAGGGGACCCCAGGATGTGGGGTTGATGGTGTGGGCAGGGGAGGCAGGGAGGAAGGAGAGGCCAGTGTGGGCCGAGAGTCACGTTCCCCCGGGCTCCTGGGAGAAGCATGGGCAACGTGCTCCGGTGTTGTCCCGTGGAAGGACTGGAGCCGGGGGCGATCGCCCAGAGCCCCCACCTCTCATTGGTTGAGGGTCCCCAGGGACCCCCCACCTCCCACTTTGAAAGGTCCCTGGGTTAGATCTGAGTGGGCTTCCCAGGCTCAGAAGAAAGCCCGGAGGCAGAGAGGTGGAGAGACTTAGAGGCATGTGCTTGCAGGAGACCGTGTCCATGGACATGGGGGATGATGCTGCTGAAGCCACTTTACCTAGCGAGCTGCTTCCCACTCTGGAGTGTGCCCGGATCAAGTGTCACCCTCTCCAGGGGGCTTTCCTGGTGTCTTATGTGAGGGAGCCAACCTGGGGTTACTCCATCCTGTGCTGTTTTTCTCTTCACGACCCTCCTCTGGCAGCCTGGCCCGGAGCTTGAGACCTCCAAGTCCATGAGTGTGTCCGGGTGTTGGGCTCTGTTCAAGTCAGACCTGCACTAGACTTGGACTGGGGTCATCACAGACAAACAGGGTCTAATCCCAGGACACAGGTGCCAAAAAAGTGCCAGTGCTTTGGGTGATTGGTAGCTGTCGGGGTGGAAGATGTCAGAGTTGGGCCCAGCCGGCAAGGTAAGCAACTAGCCCAAAGTAACTAGCAGCAGGAAGTGGGGACCTCGGGGAGACAGACAGAGGTCCAGTGTCATTTCTGCAGAGTCGGGTGGGCAGGAGGCCATCTCAGGAGCGGACAAGGCGCTCCTCCTGGGCCCGCGTGGCAGGTCAGGGCACTTCTCTGGGCCTGGTTTCCATTCCCTCACTGTGGCCACAGCGATGGTGTCACTACAGGGTGGGAGGAGAGGAGTGGCGAGTTTAGGGCCTGCCTCAAGGAAGACGCATTTTTATCCGGCTGCAGCTCATTCCAAAACTGGACGAGGCAGCCTGCAGTTTAGTGCTGTTGTCCCTGGAATTCTGGAGACTATGTGTTCAGAGCAGCAGGGCAGACCCTTCCGCTGAGCATGGTTTTTCGAGCCTCAGGGGAGAACAGCCATGTCCCCATGAGGCCAGCTCAGCAGGACCACGTGCCTGGACAGTGTGAGTCACTGACTATGGCTGCAGGTGTCCCTTTCTCAAGGACCTTGCCACCCCTTCTTGCTTCTCCACACTGCGGACAGACAGGCACTAGGCAAGGGGGAGCGCAAGGGAGGTGTCTGCCTTGCAGTCAGAGGAAACACTAGTGCACCCCTTTGCCTCACGGATCTTTTCTCCAGGAACGTGGTTGCAGCAGTAAATAACCTCTCGACTCCCATTGTTTTGATAGTTCCTGGGAATGGAACGTCAGTGGTGGCAGGGAAATCGGATTTATTTCTTATCCTTCTAGTCAGTGACTGCATGGGGTGGGCTGGCTCCCTGCTGGCGTTTGCAAGGTGCTAATTATATTTACCGCTGTCTTCATGGTTCCCCTATGATAGGGCTCTAAATAAAGCTTTTCATTTGAGTCTAGTGCACTAAAGAAAGCGCCTCCTCAAGAGTGAGCTTTGAAGTTACCCAACCTTCCCGTGCCTCAGTTTCTCCTCTGTGCAATGGGTATGTGGTATTACTCACGCTATAACCTTTTCCTGAGGACTGAATGAGTTTCTCCACGGGCAGCACTTATCACAGGGCCTGGCATGTACCTAGACTGTGGCAAGCGCTTCATGTTGTTATTTTCAGCACCGTCACTCATCTAAAGAGGGAATCTGAGGGAGGGAAGTCAGGGATTGCTTTCGAAGTGGGAGTCCAAATTGGGAGTCTCTGCAATTTCATGTTCTCAGTGCTCTTGTATCTTACCTTTCTGCAGAAAGATGTGCAGTAGCTTATGGATCAAACAAACAAAATTGCACCAGTGGGATGAAAGCAGAGCACAGTGGAAGGGACCAGAAGGAACAGAGCCATGATGACTGGAGAAGGCGGGCGATGAGTTTGTTTTTACTCTGCTTGCCCTGGAGGAAGGGAGAGAGCATACTGTCCACTTCCGGATCCCAGCGCCAGGTACACATTCCTTTTCTGCTAAAGCTCCTCGGGTGTAGGGGCAGGGAATGGACACAGTAGGAGTGGGGTCCTTGAGGCGGAGTGATGCTGAGTACAGTTTACTGTGTCTTTGTGTCCAGCTCTACCAATGAAGAGCTGTTAAAGGTGTGACTTCTGTGACTCCACTAGAAGGTGTAGCACTGTGTTTTTTAAAGATTTAAAAAAAATAATTTTTTAGAGAAAGAAGAAGGGAGAGAGAGAAACATTGATGTGAGAGTAAAACATCGATCAGCTGCCCCTGCATGGCCCCTACTGGGGGGTCGAGCCCATGACCTGGGCATGTGCCCTGACCGGGAACCAAACCGGGGACCTTTTGGTGCATGGGACCCCACCCAGGGGCAAGATCTGGGACTTTGCTTTTTGGAGCTGAAATGGTAAAGCAGAAATTGGGGTGTGAACCACCAATGGCAGATAGAGTGTTGGCTGCCTCTCCCAGTGATACACTTAAATCTTAGATTTCCTCTCCTTTCTGCCCCAAACCCTGCCATGGAGCAGCTACCTGCACGTAAAGCTCATGGATTCACCTGTCTGAGCTTCTTCCTAAATTAACACTTGGAGTGGGGGAAACGAGTTAAGTCGGCTCGCGTGAATTGCGCGTACTCCGCGGGAGCCGTCTTTAACTCGGTTCATATAGATTTGCGGTGGAGTGCGGGAAACGTGTAAACTCGGGCCGATTGTAACTGCGTATTACCAAATATTTGTTTGTAATCCACCCTTTTGGTGGATGGAACAAAACCAAAAGACAGAGCCATCTTATATTTTGGCGGGAAATTCACCCCACACCGGAGTGTTAACTGAGAACATTCATCTGAGCTTCATCTTTGGATACTCTGGGCAAGTGTTTACTGATCTTTGCTTCGTGTGAAGTATGGTTCTAGGGACTAGGGTGGGCACAGCACTCACTGAGCACCCCCTACATGCCAGACACTCTGTGCGACACTTCAAACACTATCGCATTGACTGCAATCATACGGGGAAGCTGTTATTCTTGCTGATTTATAGACGAAACGACCTGAGGCTCAGGGAAGTTATGTGACGTAGCCAAGGCGGCACCTGAAGCAGAGTCAGAGCCTAGGCCGTGGAGGGATTAATTCCACCGTCAGCTTGGCACACTGCCCTCTCCCTTGCCTGGTGCTGCTGCTGCGGTGTCAGCTAAAGAATGTTCCTGCCCCCAGCACCCTGCAGTCTGTTCGGGGAGGCAGTTTCCTGACTCCATGTCTAGTAGTCTTGTTATAATCAACCTCAGATTTTAGTATTAAAGCATGTGTTATAGCCCGGCCGGTGTGGCTCAATCGGTTGAGCATCATCCCATGAACCAAGAGGTCATGGGTTCAATTCCTGGTCAGGGCACATGCCCAGGTGGCAGGCTTGATCCCAGTAGGGGGCATGCAGGAGGCAGCTGATCAATGTTTCTCTCTCATTGATGTTTCTACCACTCTCTCCCTCTCCCTTCCTCTCTCTCTAAAATCAATTAAAACATATTTAAAAAAACCCACATACATTATTATAGCTGTGCATGAAACTGTTTCAATTTCATTCAAATTGGCATTTAGGTGAAGTGGGAGAAAGAATTAAGTGGTGACAGCTTGGAGCTGAATGATAATAGCATCTCTTTGTACAAGTAAGATAGAGGTTCCCGCCACCTCCTAAGGGAAAAGTTGGAAAGTGAAATGTGGTTCCTGCAGCCTGGGAGGCGGTGAGATTCTCTGGCTGTAAGTCACGGGGGCTGCAGATTTCTCTTTCTGGAAGGAGCTCGCTTCGGAGAAACGAATGAAACCTACAGTTTTGAGGGGTTTGGGGTGCTGCCAACGTGCCGGGTCCCTGGAGGAAGGGCTCTCTCTGTGCCCGAGAACAGGCACCACTTTCATTTCACTTCCTGTCTCAAGGGGTCACGTTCTTAAGGGTAAACATCTGTTTCGTGATGTCGCAACTCTTTCAGGGTTTCCTTTCCTTTTGCATTTGGGCCTCAGGCTGGAGCAGACCCAGTTTGGACAGCTCATGCTGACTGAGCGGAGGTGCAGAGTCAGTCCATTTTAGGGCTGGCGGGGACATGCCCACACCACTTTAGGTTGCCAAGCCCACGGACCCTCCAGTGCCGGGTGCTCAGGGCTGCGCTGGCAGCCCGCTCGCCCTCTGGGCGGCTTTGGCCATGAGAAGTTCTCGTCTTACTTGAGTGCAGTGTGTCCCTGGGGACCTTTCACCACAGAATCCAAGTTCTTCTCTCTGTCCCCAACAGACATCTCCTCTCTCCCTGCCGGGAGAGACCTTCAGAGACTTTGAGACAGAGATTCTGCCCCCGCGTGTTATCCCAGCTTTCTCTCTCCAGGGAGGTGGTGTTTCTAGCCTTTGCATCATCCTGATTGTCAAAATAGGCGCCGTTCTAAGGATGAAAGGTTTATTAACAAGACATCTACTAATTGAGTGCAACTCTTTTTTCTTTAAACCGGGATTGGTTGTGACCTAGGAATCTTTCCCAGTAACTTGCAGACAGTTACTATACATTAATTGCTTCATAAAGAACTCCTAATTGGGCAGCGACTATGTTTGAACACCATGGGGAGAAATGAATGGAACCTAGCATTTTGAGGAGGTTTGGGGTTCTGCCAATGTACCGGGTCTCTGGAAGACTGTGGGCACGGCCCTGGAGACACAGTGGTTTGTAGCCTGCCCTGGAGCTAACCCCGTGTGGCACTGAGTTAAAAGCCCTTTGCTATCTTGGCGCTGGGCTTTTGGGCGGAAATAGAAGCCTTTTCACATCTGACTCTGAGGCTCACCTGAAGGGCGTCCAGGTGGCTGGTCCTCAGGCCCCCCTGAGCTGAGTCCCTGTGTGGCTCCCTCCCTGGCCCCTTTCACACCCCTGGGCCTGCTAACTGTTTTGAGGGCCTCGAGTGCAGGGACCTGTAGGCAGAGAGAAGCTGAATGCCTGTGGTGATGATCCGGCCTCATTTTATATTGGAAAGCAGAGGTGCTTTATGGAAAAGCTCTGGGGCCCACAACTAGGTGAATCCAGTGCAGCGATGCTCCTCCTATCCCTGGAAAACGCCCTCTGATTTCTCTCTGCTGTCACTTGAGTAATTTTTTAAAAGTTAGTGCATGTAAATAGAAGGCTGGGGAGGTCAGCTAATTTTGCTCATTTCCCATCAATTCTTGAGAAATGATGGCTCTGGGCATGGTGGGGTGGCAGGGCCTGTCCAAACCTGGGGGGCTGCTCTTCAAGCCGCCACGTGTGTGGAAAGTCCCTGGAGAAGGGATTTGGGTTGGACATACACCATGTTCTATCTTTCAAATGACTGATGCGTATGGTGCTTTTCCCTCCAAATGTCTGCTGGATTTCTCCCTCCTTGGCTGGAGGACAATCTCGGTTGTAGCCTGCCCTAGGAGAGGCTGCTGCCCGGGGCTCTCCATATGGCACTTCCTTTGCTGTTTCTCTGAATCGCACTGTTAGGTTCTGACCTCTTGAGGTAACGATGTGAGTGAGCAGGAACTGAATTTGAATCCACGCTGATTGCCTGGCAGCTTTGGGAAAATGGTATCCTCTCTGAGCTCATTTCTTTTTTTAAATATATTTTATTGATTTTTTTACAGAGAGGAAGGGAGAGGGATAGAGAGTTAGAAACATCAATGAGAGAGAGAGAAACATCGATCAGCTGCCTCCTGCACACCCCCTACTGGGGATGTTGCCTGCAACCAAGGTACATGCCCTTGACCGGAATCGAGCCTGGGACCTTTCAGTCCGCAGGCCGACGCTCTATCCACTGAGCCAAACCAGTTAGGGCTCTGAGCTCATTTCTGCTTAAAATGATGATCTGGGGACAGAGTTGACACTCGATGCATTAAGTAGAAAATGAGGCGAGGCTAACAAGGTCTCCGTGCCTCTCCTCCCAGGTCTGGGCAGCCAGGTAGCATGCAGTGACTGAGAGACCACAAATAGGCTCTCCTCTGGGGGCTGGAGATACGGCGGAGCGGACACTCATATGGCTCCTGCTGTTCCAGGGCTTGGTTTCTAGAAAACATGCACCTACATAAGTAAACCAGCGGCCTATCTGGTGGAAATATGTGCTATGGAGAACAAAGAGAGGAGTGCTGGGCACAGGGCTGTGTGTGCATGTGTGTGCACACGCATGTGTTTTTGCATGTGTGTGTGTGCATGTGCATGCTTCTGTGGGTGGTGAGGTAAAGTCTTGCTAAGAGGTGACATTGGGAAGATGCCTGAAGGAAGTGAAAGTGAGCCATGCCTGTGTTGGGGAAAAGGCATTCCAGGTGAAGTCTGAAGCGGGGGCATGTTTGTGGGTTTGAAGGACAGCAGGAAGGCCGGCGTGCCGAGAGCATCCTGGGAGTGGAGTTGAGGTCATGGAAGTATGAGAGGGATCACGCAGGTCCTCGAAAGCCACTGTATAGCTCTGTGGGGTTGGGCTAAGCCAGGAGGCAAGCTTTGGGGGCTGTGAGCAGTGGGATGAAATGACTTGGCATTTTAACACATTGCGTACCGCATAGAAATCTCTAAGACATACGCCAGGGACCGCACGTTTTGGGGCAAACTGCATGTTATTTAAATCATCATAATGCACTTTTAGGTGTTGTTTTTCAATAATTATAACATTTTTATTTACAAAAACAATTAAACAATTAAAGTTCCTAGTATTTTTTAACGTATGGTACTGCGTAAAACATTTTCCTCTATGAAGAGGGACCAAACAAAATTTACATAAGTATCTAGATTTTGCTCCTTTTTCCATGGGCGTGAAAAACGAGAACACTCATGAGCGGTCCTTAACAGATGGCGCGCGAAACACGAGAAAACTCCTGAGTGGTACGAAATGTGTTAGGATCCCCCTACAACTCTCTGGGGGCAGAGATGCGCTCTAGGAGGCAAGCGTTGGGGGCACAGGGCCCTGACTTTGTTTTCAATGCTGCCCAAGCTGCTTGGGATAATCTGGAGGTATCGCCATCTAACCCAGGTGTTAGGGGTGAAGAGAAAGTAAACATCAGGGCAACAGGAACTGGCCCCATCGCTAGGTGTGCTGCGCTCTGTGCTGGAAAGTTGAGCTGTAGGAACTGAGGGGCCCAGGACTAGCCAAAGGAACAAGCGTGGTACAGCAGGAAAGGGAGAGCTTGGCCTTCACAAGCAGCAGTGAGGGAGGAGAAAGCAAACGTAAGTTAGTGGTGGGGCGTTAATACAACGGAGCCCTTAACCATGCCCAAGAAGGCTGGTCAGTAGTCCTAGTCAGGAGGTCCTTGCAGAATCTGAGTGGGATTGGACACGTGGTCAGAAACTCTGTCCCTGCCCCCCACCCCAATGCAGATTTGCAGGTGGTGACAAACCAAGGGTGTGTGGTTGTCTACAGGAGGCTTTGTGCAGCGCCTGCCACGCCCAGGGCAGAACTCGAGCCCCTTATGGAGAGAGGGATTAGAGTGGAGGTGAAGTGTTTTCTCGAAAAGGTCTGTGAGTCTGGGAGCCCAGTTGGCATCTGTCCACATCACCAGGTTCACAAGGAGCTCCTACCCCCCTAAAGCCGGGGGAGACTGCCATCTGCTGGATGACTTAAGTATTGCACCCAGACGCAACTTCAGAGACAAACTTGTATTCATTGGCATTTCCTCCCTGCCAGGCACTGTCAGTTTCTCTTTTAAATCAACTCAGATTCTCTTCAGGGTCGGAGGTCACCTTCATTCTCATCTTTAGGGGTACTCTGGAAAATTAAGCAAGTAGACCAAGATTGTTTGGTCATCGGAAAACCTGGGGTTCAAGCTCAGCTCCAACTGCAAGGATTACTTTGCAGAAGCTGCTGTGATCGCACCTGCTTTGCAAACTGTAAAGCATGATGTGGGAACTGGCAAGTGGCAGGTGTTCTGGGTGCACCGAGTGAGATGGCGCTCCTCATGGCTCTGTGGCTGAAGGGCTCAGAAGTCCTGGGCTTTAGTCCCAGCTCTGGCACCTCAAGGCCCGTGAACTTCACTGCTCTGAACACATTTAACCTGTAACTGCAAATATACTGGGCTAATGTGGCAGCTGCTGATTTGCACTGTGTGTGTGTGTGTTTCCTATAGTATACTGAGATCTACTTTCCAGTCTTGGGGTTGGAGCAGTGATCAAGGAGAGACCCGATTTCTGCTTCCTTTCTGAGCTTTCAATTCATTTTGGGGGCTCACTGGGAAGGAAAGAGGAGGTGGAGGAGAAGGAGGAGGAGAGGGAGCCCTCTGCTGGCCACTGATATAGCACACCTGCTCACATCCTGGCCGGTGCACAGGGAGGCTCCCAGCACCCACTGGGCCAGGGGACACAGGTTGGGGGAGTTGCCCTTCTGAAGAGCAACCCTGATTATGTCAGTCCTGCCTTAAATACCTTCCACAATCCTCAGCTGCGTTCAGAGAACACACGCCTACAAGGCCAGGCTTTGTACTACCTTCAACCTTTGCAGTGTTAACATAAGAAACATTCAAACCTGTAAATAATTTTTGTGAGTTTATTTGAACCAAACTGTTGACAATTGCTGGGAAGCAGAATGTCAACATTCTCGGGAGAGTGGCATTACTTATATTTTATTTAAATTACAATCAAAGGAGGAGACATAGGTGGGTTACATGAAATCCATTGGTGATAGATTAGGGAAGTGGAAGATAGCAAAGCTGGGAAACTCCTGGGATTGGTTAAAAAGTAAAATGATAGACATTTGCTTCTTTTACATAGGTGGGCACAGGATACATAGGTGTTAACAGTCAACAATTAACAGGATAAAATAACAATGAGGGAATTTGTGGTCTCTACCCTGGTGCATTGATTGTGCCCTGTGGGGTCCAGATTAAGGGAAGTCACATGTTACCCTGACATTCAGAAAGTACCTTATAATAAATGCAGGAGACAATAGGCTCATTAAGATCAAAGTTGATCTTTGTCAGGGAAGATATTGGCCTAGGACATGACTACACATCATAAACTGCTTTTTTATGTAAAAAGTTTTCATCTCAGACCATCTTTTGTGGTTACTCTAGGTCTCTTGAGTTTGCAAGGCCACCATGCAGGCCTTCCCTGAGCTAGTCAGGTTAGCAGGTGGCCCCTTTTGGTTCACAGCAGCCAGCCACAGCCTGGTCTTGGTCTTACCATTGTTTTCATTTTAACCACGGAGCCTCCTCTGAGTCCCCCTCCCCTCTCACCCACATTCCAAGGAGCCATGCCCTACCTAGTGCTCCAGGGCCCTGCAGTCCCCCATTCCTGCAGTTAGTGGGGCCTTGACTCTGGCTCCCACATCTCTAATTAGGCTCGCCCTATCGAAATGGCACCATGTCTAGGGAAGATGCCCTGTCGGAATTGAGGGCAGCTCAGGAACGGGGTGTGGATATGGAGAAGCTCTCTGGAACCCCAAGTCCTATGGCTGTTACCTTCTAAACCTCGCAGAATCATGAGCACCAGCTTAGCCCCATCTATCTTTTTTGGGAGGGGATGGGGCTGGCGCTCAGAGACCTCGGGGCAGCAGCCTGCAGAGGGTTAAGGCTTGCACTAAGGCTTGGCGGTTGCAGGGCACCGTTTGTTTGGGTGTATGGAGCAAAGCAGGTGTTGCTATGGCTGAATTGCAGGCAACAAGTCTGTGATCTGAGCAGCAAATTGTGTCTGTGACATGACAGCGCTCATTAAAGCGCGATAAACTGTGCGGCAAAGCGCCTGGCCAGAGCCTCGGTGCTCTGATCCTCTCTCTGAGCCATCACATTCCATTTGAATGAGGCCTATCAGCCCCAACGTTTTCATTAAATAAGTCAATTTGCTGAAAGTGCCTCAGGGAATGAACTGGGGATTGCTTTCCCCATCCTAGTTCTAAAAGAGAAATGTGTCAAGTGTGGTTCTGACTCATAGGGACTGGGTGTGAACAGATCTGCCTGGTGTGCTGGGCAGTGAGCTCCCTATTACCAGACGTCTTCAGGCTGAGGCTGGGGGGTGCGGGACACTGGGCTCTCTCTTCCTTTCAGGGGGCTTTGAGTAGGGGAGAAGGAGGAGATATTCCTAACAGGCATTCTTTGCAGTTCTAAGATTTGGGATTGTGGACCCTGATGAAGGATCCCGTGGACCATCCTCATTCTGCAACCTGTCCGTTGTCCTCATGGCACACCTTTTCCCAGGGGAGGGGGCAGTTTCATCAGGGGTGGGGGTGGGGGAGCAGGGACATTGGGCCCTGAGTTTAAATCCTGGTTCTGTTATTAACTGAGTAAGTAGCCACACACAAGTCATCGCTCTTGTAGGAACCCCAACCCATCATATGTAAAGTAATAGTAGGATAACTACTACCTATTAGCACTTATGTGTGCTGGGCACCGTGCTGAGGGCCTCCTGTGGGTGATATCATTCATTTCTCACGGAAATGCTTTGATGTGAAGACGTGTGTGAGCACCCCCACTCAGACAGTGCTGCCTCTGGGAATGATAACAATTCTCGCCTCATCTACGTCATAACATTGTTAGGCGATCACATAGGAAAATGGGTGTACAAAACAGCTTTTAAACCATAAACAACTAGTCTTGGAAATATTGAGCAAGAAGCTGAATCTAACGCGTAAGCTTTTCTGACCTTGTTCAACTTTGTCCAGAAAAGTGTTTCCCTCCCTTCTGGCCCTTCTTTCCCACATGACCAGCACCCTCCTCACCTTCCTGCACCCCCTGGTGTTCAAATACTTTGGCTTTGATGGGATTCAAGCTCAACAATGGAAGGTGAAACAACAGCCCAATTTAAAAGTACTTGTGCTTTTATTAAAAAAAAATACAATCAGGTACTGTCCACATGTGTTTCGGGAAGGAAAGTCTCTTTAAAAATCCTTAGTTTTCATCATCATCCTTATTATTATATTAATAATATTAATTATATCCTTAACATTGAAACAGGGTTGCTTTTCTGGGTTCTGTTGTATGAAATGTAAAAAATGGGGATGGCTCCCAGTAACACACACTGAATCACTGGGAACAAAAATAACATTAATTATGCAGCTTTGTGTAAAAGACAGCCGGTTCTAAAACTATCACTGTACAGTGGATACCCCCACCCCCTGCCCACAGCCACCCGCAAGAAGAAAGACCATTGGCTGCTGTCCCTGGAAGGCTTTTGCAGATTCGAACAACACAACAGAAACCTGTTGGAGAGGTTGTCTTTGGTGCGAAGGAAGGAATCGCAAAGGGGGAGGCCCGTGCTCCTGCCGTTGGCCCGAGGCGCCATGGTCCATGTGAACTCCCGCCAGATGCCCAGGTGTGGCTTGATGGTTGGACGGGTTGCACTGTGCTTTGGTAAAATTCTCTTCTTCCTCTGGGCCCTACACCTCTCAGCCAGGTGTCCCTGCAATTCACGCCCGCTTGCGCCTGCCTTCGAGGTTTCGGAAGTTGCTGGGTCTCACCTTCATCTCAGCAAACTGGATGGAATGTTCGTGGCCCTTCCAGTGGAACCAGTTAACACCCTGTAGAACAAGAGAAGAGCTCCCAGTTGGTTCCCAGTAGGCACTGACCATTGCTCTCTAGCTCAGTGATGGCGAACCTTTTGAGCTCGGCGTGCCAGCATTTTGAAAAACCCTAACTTAACTCTGGTGCCATGTCACATATAGAAATTTTTTGATAATTGCAACCATAGTAAAACACTTATATTTTTGATATTTATTTTATATATTTAAATGCCATTTAACAAAGAAAAATCAACCAAAAAAAATGAGTTTGCATGTCACCTCTGACACGCGTGTCATAGGTTCGCCATCACTGCTCTAGCTGACGGGGTGAGTTCTGTTCCAGCGTGACTGCCGTGCAGTTCAGCTGTCTCTGTCTGTTGACCTTTGCGGTGAAAAGTGCCAGAGGGGCTAACGGAATCCGACTCAGCTGTGTTACTCTAGTCACAAGCCACCTGAGGTTGGCTCTGCCAGCTGGGAACTAAGTGGTGGCCGATGGCAGTTGCCATCACGAGGAAAAGTGTGAAAGAATTCAGGTCAGGACTGGAGGTAACAGAATTGAGTAGCTCCGTGCGGGGGCGTCTATAATCCACAGGATTCCTACCAAGGATCTGACTGGGGGTCGGAATGGAATGGGAGAATGTTGAAGGAGCTAGCACAGCGGCTGGAGCAGAGCCAGAGCTAGGGCCCTCCCTGCTCTCCTTACGGCCTTTTATATCATCATCTCCTTCTTCCACAGCTGGGAGGAAGGATGGAAAAAGAAGTTTCCTTTGGCACACAGCTGTCTTAATTTTCTGGAAGACCTTGTATTGCACTGAAGTTAGGGGACAAGGCGGTGAATAACGCTCAGAGTGGAAGTGTAACTGAGGCGACGTAGTAAGACGCAGGAACACCTGCGCTCACCCCACTTCACCTCAGGGTCTCCCCTTTGTCTGCTCTCCTTGTGGGGTCAGATGAAGATTTTGTCCGAGGAAAGCTCTCTGTGTTGGAATCCACCTGACCAGTGGTTTCCCTCATGTGCTATTTCTTTTTTTTAAAATATATTTTATTGATTTTTTACAGAGAGGAAGGGAGAGGGATAGAGAGTTAGAAACATCAATGAGAGAGAAACATCGATCAGCTGCCACCTGCACACCTCCCACTGGGGATATGCCCGCAACCCAGGTACATGCCCTTGACCAGAATCGAACCTGGGACCTTTCAGTCTGCAGGCTTACGCTCCATCCACTGAGCCAAACCGGCTAGGGCTATTTCTATGACTCACCTGACCTGCATGTCACTGAGGTTCCCCCTGCTGTGCTGGGAAAAACATGTCATCTACTGAGGTTGCTGCCCCTAGTCTCACCCCCAACCGGCTTCCAAGCTTGGTCCTGGGCCCTCTCGGTCCGCTCACCTGACTGTGGTTATTGTCCCCATATCTGCCCATCAGGTTGACACGGTGACAGTTCTTGTACCAGAAGGCCCCCTTATAGGACAGAGCACAGTTGGTGATGGCTGAGTCTGTGTCCTTGTCGAAGGTGGAGAAGGACCTGCCATTGTGGTAGGCCATCGAGTCACCTGGGAGAGAGAGAGAATGCACCTGAGAAATCCCAGCTGGAATCTCCTCTGGGATGTGAAGGACACAACTGGAGGTGACAAGGGAACGGGCCTGGGTGGGCCAGCCTTGAACACTAGGCCAGATTTAGAATCACACATGGGACTAGATGGGATATGAGTGTCATCCCTCATATCTGACGGATGCATTTCTGACAGAAGCAGCATGTGGTAGAAAGAGGGCTGCGGGTGACTTTGTGGTCCAGCTTCAAGTCTCATCTCTTTCACTCCCTAGCTGTGACCTTGCACAGGTCAAGTTGCTTGTTGCACCTCAGTTTTCTATGCTATAAAATGGGACTAGTACATTGTTTCTATCCACCTCAGAGTGCTGCTGGGATCATATATAAGGTGTTTGCTAAAAAGAGTTGAGCAAATAGTTATGATTGGTGCTATTTTTATGATGTTTTGCATTCCCTTTCCATAAAGGCACTCACTGAGAAATGCGAGAAATCTGCATTTAAGAATGCTTTCCCCTAAATACAAATCTTTAGAACCATACTTGGAAGCAAACCCTTCAGCTATCAGATTTCTAAGTGTTTATGGGACCAGCGTTCCCTGACTCTTGGACAAAAAGCCCACTCATGGAGTGCTTTTGGGGAATCTAGTTTATAAATGAACACGGAGTTTTGGGAAGATTTCAGTGCCGTTCTTTCTGTGCACCCTCACTCCCCACCAGGCCAGCGCAGTGCATCAAAGCATCAGGATGCCCTGGCACCTACCCTGGCCTTTAGGAGCAGGTTGTCAGAGGCAGCAGGTGCCTGTCTTAGCTGCTGAGCATGAGCGTGGCAGGTGGACCCTGATAAACGAGGTGTCTCCTGTCAGGGATGCATCCCAGCTCATCTCTGCTGGAATTACAGAGAGGGGCGGAGGCTCACTCACTCCTGCTGCTCAGTCAGCTTGTCTTTGTTTGCCATGTAACTGTATCCCTCTTGCCTGAAGCCATCTCCACCAAAGAGGTATTTATGGCCAGGTAATAAAATGTCAGGCTTCTTTGAGGGGCCTCTCTCTTCTCTAAAGAGCTTTGTCTCTTCTTCCACTGAGCCTGGCTTTCGGCAAACTTTTATCTGGAGTTTTTTAAAAAAAAATCATAGATGTTTTCTTTCAGGGCTCAGAGAGGCTGTAAATATACCACAGCATCTCTTCTGTTTTCATGCACATCACTGAGAGCCACCCAAAGTGGGCAGGGTGGCACAGGTTGGGCACACTCTCAGACCTGATCCCTCTTGTTCCCAAGAGCACCTTCTGCAGCCCGGCTTTTACCTGGGCCCGCTCTCTACAAGCTGTGTCACTTGGGCAAATCGCCGAACTTTTCTGAGCCTCATTTTCCTCCTCTGTGCCTTCCTGGCATGGCTGCTGTGAGAGCTGAGTGGGGGTAATGTGTGGGAATATCTGCACCAAAGGATGCGACCCAGGAGCCCTGAATGCATGCTGTGTCCTTGTTTATTTCTCCTCTAATGTGTTGCCAGACACCACACAGAGGCCGTGTCAAGTCAAGAAATTTGCACTAGGTTGGGGACCAAAGAACAAAAACAGTGCTGCGGAAGTCTTCTGCCCTGGGGTGTTCAGGCTGAGGCTGGTTGGCCATGTGGCAGGGATGTCTTCCAAGAGACTCGAGCAGTTGGTGATGGACTGAATTGTTTGCTACTCAGAGTGCAACACCACCCACAGCGGCATCACCAGGGAGCTTGTAAGAAACACTGAATCTCGGTGGCTGTGTCAGCACCTGGCATCCCTTGAGGGCTCATCCTATATAATAAAAGGCTAATATGCAAATCAAACAGCAGATCGACTGGTCTCTATGATGTGCACTGACCACCAGGGGGCAGACGCTCAACACAGGAGCTTCCCCTTGGTGGTCAGTGCACTCCCACAGGGGGAGTGCCACTCAGCCAGAAGCTGGGCTCACGGCTGGTGAGCATAGTGGCGGTGGCAGGAGCCTCTCCTGCCTCCCCGGCAGTCGGACATCCCCTAAGGGGTCCCAGACTGCCAGAGGGCGCAGGCTGGGCTGAGGCCTCCCCACCACAATTGCACGAATTCCGTGCACCGGGCCTCTAGTATGTACATAATAGATTGAGAAGCACTGGGTTACACAAGTATGAAGGCCCCTGAGAGACTTTTTCTGTCAGTCTATGCTGAAATCTAAACATTTCTAAGTGATGGCAGCTCCAGATAAGCCCTGAATGTCCTGCTTCCCAACCTTCTCTGTTTCAGTGACCAAAATACCTTCCCAGCTCCGTCCAATAGTAGCTCTTCCGGATTAGCACCCTTAAGGATTCAAATACTCAATAAATGGATGACCCAATAAATGGATGGATGAATGAAGGAAGGGAGGGATGATGCAGGGAGGAATCAGCTGAGAACACAGGAAAGTCCTGTGGTTCCTTGGGCTCTGAGTGTCCGTCCGTACCTGCTGTCCCGCTGTACCCCTCCACCTTCAGCTTGTAGCGAGTCTTGGCGTCTCCCACGCTGAACTTGTCATAGACGGCATAGGCTGTCTTCCCGTGGTCCCGCAGGTCCACCCGCAACTCGTACTGCCCCTGAGACGTGATTTTGTTCAGGTTGTCCAGCCCTGTGGACGACAGGCAAGGGATGATGCAGAAGCACCAGCGACAGAGGCTATTGTTTCTACTCCACCCGCATCAGGGCTGCGGCTGATGTGTGTTAAGGAGGGTCGAGTCTTAGACCCAGGCTTGCAGCTTGGTCTGCTCCTTGCTGGGGCAACACCAGGCAAAACAGATGATGTTTCTAAGCCTCAGGCTAACTCGGGTTGAGAGCTTTGCCCTGCCAACCCCTAGTGTTGTGAAGATCAGAGGAGGTGAGGTGGAGAAAGCCCCTGGTAAACTCTAAAGCTCCGTACAAGTGAAAGGGAGGGGATGATAGCTGGATAGACATTCCCCGCCAGACAGTCCCTTTGCAGGCAGGTTATGGGAAGGTGTGAGCGTGTGGATGGATGGAGGAGGGCATTGTAGTGCTGCCTCAGGACATTTCACATTGCAGCTCAGATGCTCACAGTATTGGCTAGATTCTCCTCCAAGACTCTGGTTTCCTATGTGCAAGACAGGAACTTTGTACCTTGCAGGGGTGCTTAGAGGTTATGGCTATAAGACCCCATCTCACCACCAGGAGCCCAGGGCAGAAGCAGTTAACGGTTCAGGAGGACAATTCTTAAGTGGCCAGTGAATGACTAAAGGCGAGGCTCATTCTTAAGGCCTGACTGTTGGCTCTCCCTTGACCAGAGTTTTATTTTTAATGACCCAGAGAATTTAAAATATTTTCCACTGAGAAGTTGAAATTCAGTGTGTACTACCAGAGCTGTTTCCCCCTCATCCATTTCTCTCCCAGAGGTCGCTGTGGGTTGGGACAAGTGACGAGGGGGCAGAAATGGACGTTTGGGACATAAGCATGCAGGGCGGCCTCACCGAGCCAGAACTCTTCTCTGCGGTCCCCAAACCCAGCGGCATAGGCTTTCCAGTTGCGATAGAAGTCCTCGCGTCCGTTTTTGCGCCTCAGGAACACCTGTGAACACAACCAGTGAGGCTGGGTGCACTCAAACTACTGGAGGAAAGAGAAGGCACCTTTCTGAGAGGAAGAACATTGGGCCGTGGGAAAGCACCTGTCCCAGCTCTGTCCTCACTAATTTGCCAGGTAACTTGGGCAGCTCACCTCCCTTCTCTGAGCCTCGGTGTTCTCACCTGAAGCGTAGGGACTAAAAACACCACCCACTGACCCATGATGATGCTATGTCAGTGTAGGGTCACTTGTAACTAATGCACACCCGGGGCGGGATGCTGATGGCGGGAGAGGCTGTGCCTGTGGGGACCAGGGCCTGGGGGCACTCACTGTACCATATGCTCAATTTTTTAAAAAAAATAGTGTTGCATTTTATTATTTATTATTATTTTTATTCCCCATCCTAAGTTATTTTTTTCCCATTGATTTTTAGAAAGAGTGGAAGAGAGAGGGACAGACAGAGAGAAACACATAGATTGGTTGCCTCCTGCTCATGCCCTGACTAGGGCCAGGGCCAGGGAGGAGCCTGCAACCAAGGTACATGCCCTTGACTGGAATCGAACCTGGGACTCTTCCATCCACAGGCTGATGCTCTATCCACTGAGCCAGACCGGCTAGGGCCATATGCTCAGTTTTGTTGTAAACGTAAAACTGCTCTAAAAAAATAGTGTGTCAATTTAAAAAATACTACCCAGCTCATATGGTAATGCAATTGACATAATTCATATAAAATTCTTAGCACAATGCCTGGTAGAGAGCAAATGGTAATTAATATACACAGTGGGTTTATGACCACTGTCATTTTTGTGCATCACAGAGCTAAGGATCAGAAGACATAAATTACAGGAAAAATATTTTCTTCTTTTTGTCCCCATTCTTTTGTTTAAGAGATAATCTTTGAGTGTCTGCTTGTGGCAGGCACTATCTTACAAACCTCATGCACCTTGGGGTCAGAGTGCAGGGGCAGGGCCTCCAGCCCTCCTGCCCCCCCCCTACCCCCCAATGCCCTCTGCCCCAGCCCCTGTGCCGGGGTTTCGGGGATACTCACTATCCATCCGCCCCCATCAGAGGTCATGTCACAGAAGACTTCCAGAGCCTGGGCCTTATCGCCGTTCAGGTAAATAGTGTAGAGGCCAGAGGTCGTGTCTCCGTTCAGCATTGCCTGGGAGCAGTCCCTGGGGAATGGGTACAGGAGTCCAACTGAGGGGTAGAAGAAAGAGTGGCGTCAGAGCAGGGAGACTGGGGTGGGAGCTCGTGGATTTCAGCTCTACTCTTTGGGGCTGGATGACTGGCCCTCTCTGAGGCTCTGTTCCCTCAGATGCAAGAGGGGACAAAACCTATCGGCGTGGGTGCAGTGCGGCTTAGAGGTTGTGGATCTAAGGGACACGTCCATCTCAGTCCCTTAGATTGATGGAAGCTGTCAATGATGTCAGTGGGAGGAGGGCTGAACCACTGTGATGTCCGTGTGTGAGGTTGGCCTCGATCTACCTCGAGTGGCCAGGCTGTCTAGGTCCCCAGCACCCAGTGGGTGGCTCACTGTGGATCAGGGCACTCTGTTAGGCCGGATGCATCTCAGTGTCACCAAATAATTCAGGAGTTCAGTCCTGAATTCCTCACTTTCTTGCCTTAGGACGCTGGAGATGGCATTTACTGCCCTGAGCCTAGGGATCTTAGACAGGTGGGGTCGGGGAGAACAAGAATGCTTGGGGAATTTCCAAGTGCAGTAATGTGATGCAAAAACTTAAAACCATGATAGATACAGACAATCTTGGGCCTGTGCTTAGCAGGTGGCAAGGAGAACTGATGGCCACAGCTGTCCTTTTTCTGATCTGACTCCTTACTGTACTTGACCTTCACCTGAAGTTGCATCATTAGCTGTTGTCTATTTCACAGCCTTCATCTGAAATCATATTTAGGGCACACTCATATTTTTGTGTTCCCAACACCTGGTGTAAGTTCTGGCAAAGAGGTGTGTTTGCCTGTGACCCTCCCTCAGCAGGTGTGTGTAGAGTAACCAGAGTGAAGAGTGCGGGCAGGAGGCATCTCTGGGGTCCGCTCCATGCAATCCAGGTTCAGGGCTCCCCAAAGGCAGACTCCTCCCTTCCCAGGAACGGCTGCTTCCTCTTATTCACCAATGGAACACCTTGCATGCCTAACATCTGCAGAAGGTACGCAGTGGCAGGGTGCAGGGGCAGTTCCCTGGTCCTGGAACACTGAGCCCAAAGCTGACTCTGAGTCATGGTGTAGCCTTGAGAAATCAAAGGAGCCTCTGGGAGCCTCTGTTTCTCCACCAAAAAACTGGGGATGGCATTCCTGGCCCACCACACCAGTTTGGTGGGAGGCTGTGCATGAGTGAATATGGACAGGCTTTGCAAATGTTGAGAAGCTGAAGAAAAAGAGGGGCCCTAAGTGTATAATGAGCCCTGAGAATGGACCACACAATGGGCTAGGAGTTCAAATGCAATACAAGGACTCACAGAGTTCTTGTGAAAAAGGGGTTGTTATCAAGCCCAGAGGTGAAAAAATTGAGGCTCGTAGAATGGCAGTGATTTCCCGAGTCACACAGAGCAATGGTGGAGATGAAGACTGAATCCAGTAGTTCTCACTACTGACCCTCCTTCCCTTTCACCATGAGCCCTGTCATCTCTTGCACCCACATTCCTCAGGCTTTCAGGGAGTGGCAGGGAACTGATCCTTGTCAGAGGTTTGATGGGTGAATTTAATGTAGCAGTCAGAGGAGAGGAGGGCTGGTTCAGTCTCACAGGTTTGATCCCTGCGCCCCTTACTTGTGGTGAAGATGGTCTGGACCAGCTTGCTCCTCAGGGGCCCGTTCAATGCTTGGATCTTTGCTGTGTAGTGAGTGGATGGGCTCAGCTCTGCCAGGCTGTAGGAGGTGGTGTCTGGACCCACAATAACTTCCTAAGGACAGAAGAAAGAACATAATAGCGTTTGGCCACATAAATCCTTAGGACACAGATGATGTATTCATTCATTCACCCATCTGTTTATTTCTTTAATCAATAAGAAGCCACTGAGTCTCACTCTGTGCCAGGCTCCATGCTCCCTTCTAAGATGTCAGAGATGGAGAGAATGCAGCATGAGCAAAGGTCCTGGGGCCAGAAGAGGCAGAACTAATTAAAATAATATGAAAAGGCAATGACCTACCTCAACCATACTTGGTATTTGGTGGGGGAGTGATGATAGAAGAGATGGGCAGAGGGCTTAAAAGCCATGCTATTGGAATTTAAAGTTAATCAGGATTAGAAGTGGAGATTCCTCAAAGGGTTTTGAACAAGTGAATGACACAAACCCAATTTAATCTGGTGGCCACCTGAGCTACACAAAGGAGAAAAGGTTTAGATTTTGAGGCAGTTATATCAGTGGTCCCTAAATATGGCTTTTTTTTCACAGCCCTCTGGGAATTTTTTAAATAATGCAACACCTGGGCTCTACCCCATACTGCCTGGATCATACGGGCTAGAAGTGGGCCTGGCCAGGTGCATATTCAAGAAACTCCCCAGGTGATCTCTTAAGTCAGGAGATGGTTATGGGGCTCAGTAGGCATGGTCTGATGACGCCTGGTGCTGACCCACATGCCCCTTTTCTAGAACAGAGATGTCCAGGGGAGGCAGAGTGTGCTGTTGTGGCAAGGCCTGCGCTGACTGCGCTGTGGCTTGTGCCTGGTGGCTGCGCTGCTGTCCGGAGGAGGGGATCAGTTTCAGTTTGCAGGAAATGCTCTTTCTTTTCAAATCTTCTTTCCAGCTTCCAATGCCTGTGAAATCACCTTTAGCTGGTGTCTGGGATTGGAATTCAACCTAAATTCCTAGCTAACCAAACACAGTGGTGCTCTCTACAATCTGCAAACACAGCCTACTGTTTAGGCAGGAATGAGTCAGTGTGGAGGCCCCTGGAAGGTCCTCTTCCACCCTCACAACTGGGCAGGTGAAGTTATTCTGGTTTTTCCAATGGGGGTGGAGTTTTGCTCTCACTCCAGCATTTATTGGTGGCAGAGGATGGTCTTGCCTTTTGTCTTCCAAGGTCCTGTCCAGGACTCTTTCATCCTATACCAGGATGCTTTAAGTCCTGCCTCCCTCCCTCCCCCCCTCCCTCCTTCCCTCCCTCCCATCTTATTGATTTTAGAGAGGAATGGAGAGGGAAAGATAGGAGCATCATTTAGCTGCCTCCTGCACGCCCCCTACTGGGGACCAAGCCAGCAACTTGGGCATGTGCCCTGACCCAAAATCAAACAGTGACCTCCTAGAGCAGTGGTTCTCAACCTTCCTAATGCCGTGACCCTTTAATACAGTTCCTCATGTTGTGGTGACCCCCAACCATAAAATTATTTTCGTTGCTACTTCATAACTGTAATTTTGCTACTGTTATGAATCATAATGTAAATATCTGATATGCAGGATGTATTTTCATTGTTACAAATTGAACATAATTAAAGCATAGTTATTAATCACAAAAACAATATGTAATTATATATGTGTTTTCTGATGGTCTTAGGCGACCCCCAAAGGGGTCGCGACCCACAGGTTGAGAACCATTGTCCTAGAACAGTGATGGCGAACCTTTTGAGCTCGGCTTGTCAGCATTTTGAAAACCCTAACTTAACTCTGGTGCCGTGTCACATATAGAAATTTTTTGATAATTGTAAACATAGTAAAACAAAGATTTATATTTTTGATATTTATTTTATATATTTAAATGCCATTTAACAAAGAAAAATCAACCAAAAAAATGAGTTCATGTATCACCTCTGACACGCGTGTCATAGGTTCGGCATCACTGTCCTAGAGCATGGGTCAGTGCTCAACCACTGAGCACACTGGCCAGGCCTGCTTTTCTGGAGTGAAACACATAAAGCGGGGATTGGACGTACAGGAAAGTCAACCAGGGTAAGTGCTCAAGCTTTGATACCAGTGATCCAGTGACCTTCGTGTGGCCCCTAGGTCTGGCCCTTGGGGAAGGATCAAGTACAAAGCTGGGTTCATTGAATTACTTGGGGATACAATTACCTATCAGCTCTCTAGGCTGCTGTGCAAAGTCATCTTCCAGGCAATTAGGATGCACTGAAATGAGGCTCAGGACTTCAGGTAAACACCAAGTCCTGGAATGCCTGACCAAGAAGGGACCTGAGAGACCGTGGTCCCAATGCGCTCATTTTAAGGATGTGGACACTGCCACCCAGAGAGAGCAGGACATGCCTCTGTTCACACAGGGAGGGAGTGCATTGTTATACTGACTCTGAGAAGGGCCATGAGAGTAACTAGAAATGCGTGTCTCCTTTTGGTTAAGCACGGCAGAGTAGACATGCCAGTTTATCTCTACTTGCTTCTGATGCCCAGTAAAATGATGGTAAATGGATATAAACTATAAACCCCCAAAGTGAGGGAAATGGCTGAGGAGATGGCCACAGGCATGTGATGTCAACAGGATCTTGGTAGACAGAAAGCGTGTGGTGCCATGACATGGAGGGACGGAATGGAGAGAGCCGGGGGTAGAGGCGGGGCAGAGCCTGGCAGAGGCTCCATGATGAATGCCCCAGAGCCCAGCAAGTTCAGGAATGGAATGTATGCAAAAGCAAAGATGCTGCTGAAGGCCAGCGTGGGGCAGGGCTGAATAACAGTTTGTTTAAAACTGTATGAGAAACAGATCTCCAGCTCTGACAGTCTGCACACTGTCCTTCACATCCAGAAGGAAGGCTGATGTTTAGTCCCTGGAAAGGCTGAGCCAGGCAGAGACTCTGGATTCAAGTCCACCAGGGCCAGCTGCAGAGGAGGCTGCGGCATCATCCTAGACCCAGGCCTGCACAGTGGGAGCCACGCTTTCTCCAGCAAGGCTTCCGGCAGTCTGGCCTGTAGGAGTTGGAGGATCCTCTGAGTAGCTCAAGAGAAAAGGCTGACAGCACTGATACTAGGGAGCCCCCCTAAAGATTGCTGGTCACTTGCCCCATCACTCTACCGTGAGCCCCAACATTGATAAGCCTGTAGTGCGATTGGAACTCCCAATCAGCTTCCTTCTTGGCTCCAGCACAAAAGGACAGACAGACATTGCGGGACGTCTCCAACAGGAACAGTGGAGACCTCAACCAAACCAGCAGCAGCGAAACAGAAGGAAGAGCTACGCAGGTTGTGGAACAAAATCACGGTAACATGTATCTTCCTAGATAAAGAGAAGACGATGCAGGGAACACAAACAATACACTAGAAACGGATGAATGTGCAGAGAATAAGTATAAGATCCTGGGAATATAAAGAACAATGACTGAAATTAAAAACTCAGTAACAAGTTCAGTTTGGAAAATCTCACTTGTGGGAAGGTCTGAAGTTATTTCAAATTACAAAGTAAAAGAAAAAAGTTTGTGGGTAGAGAAAGTAAATAGTATGAACCATTTCTGTAAACAGTATTAACAGCTAATGTCATAAGAACATGCTGATGTGTATTTCAATATAGCATGGAGTGATGCCATCTGGGAGACAATAGATGTATACATGGCCAGAACACAGAAGAAGCCTTTAGCTTTTGCTCAATCAAATAATAAAGGACCAAGACTCCAGCACCTAAAATGTCATCTTCTGAGCATGGCTCTTGACCTGGGCTGGCTACCGACTCTGGAGCCTGGTAAAAATGAGAGGCTGGAGCCTGTGATTCAGAAGGTCTGGCATCCAGCCCTGTTCGTGTTTTTTCAGTTTCCCAGTTGCACTGGGTAGAGAAACACACCCAGATCATTCTTCCCTACTTTGAGGATAATGTAAAGGTTTCAACCAGCCGTGGGGAGTTGTTTATATACTTCAACGTACCTTGACTGTACCGTCCACGGATTCATACACCAATAAGTAACCGGTGACAGGAGCCCGGGGGGATCGCCAGGTGAGGAGGGCAGTTTCCGACTGGACCTCAGTAGCAGTCAAGTCTCTGGGAGAATCGAGGTCTGGAGAAGAGAAGACAATCCATAGCAAATAAGTCAGCAATGTACGACAAAAATCCCTAGCTGGGTATCAGGAGGCCTGGGGCCACGTCCTTCCCCACCATTGTCCTGGATGACCTTGGGTGGAACCTTCCCCATCTGTACATGAGGAGGTTGAGCCATATCATCTCCAAAGACATAGATTCTCTGGGGTTCCTCTCATCCCAGGGGCCATGTTTTCCTGAGCCCAGCATGGCCTTGGTTGGATGGGGAGAGAGAGACAGAGCTGTGAACACACTCACTAATGTCCCTTATTCCTAAACAAGAGGACAGATGGATGCTGATGGTGCTCATCCCTGAGAGGAGGCCTCCTCCAAGGCCCTCCTCCCTAGGAAAACTTGCCTGGAAAAATCGTTCTCTTAGAATATTTCCCTGCCTAGAACATGGATCATTAAATACTGGATTTCCACTGGGGGTCTGGTTTTCCACTTAAAAGCTCTGGTTTTAAAATCTCTTCCTAGTCCCTGGGGAGAGCAGGTCATTTTGGTTCACAAGGACCTGGTGTGCTGCTTCAGGTCCTGGTGGAACTGGCAGTGGTGGATGTGGCTGACACTGAGCATCCCACTGCCAGGATCTGTCTTAGGAAGGAAGTTGGAGAGAGTGGCTGTTTCGGAGGGGCCATGGCTGGGCATCTTCCTGCTCTCGGTGTCTCTTTACCTGTTGTGAACTTGGTGCTGATGGTGGAGCTCTTCTGGGGCCCTTTCTCTGCAAAGACCCTCAGCGTGTACTCCGTGGCAGGCTCCAGGTTGGTCAGCACGTACTCCACCGTGTTCCCGGACACTGTCCGTGTGATCTCTGGCACTGAACATGAAATACACAAACCCAGGCAGTTACTGCTTCTGGTCGGAGCCATCAGCTGGCTCGGCCAATGACGCACACACCTCCTTCTAACACACTTTCAGTGACCCCGCAGACATGCCTCACGCCCCTTTCTCTCTTGAGCACTCACTTCACATACAAAAGATTTATGATACGGAGACTGAATTTTTCCAGGCACCAAATCAGAAGGAAGGGGAACTGGGGGTCAGGAGAATTTTCCAGCTGCTGTCGCTGGGACAAGGACCAGCCAGGGGAGAGGAGCAGGTGATATCTCCGAGCCTGGGGCTACCCACGTTTAATCTGTCCCATGCCTTGTCCCTCTCTCTTTTACTTCCTTACATGTGCTTTTATAATTTGCCAAATGTTGTCAAATCATTAGGCGGGGGGACCTCAAAAGTCAGGCAGCAGGCACGCCAGAGCCTGGTTACTGCCTCTTGAGACCCGTCGTCAGGTCTGACGTGGACACCAAACACCAGGGCCCAGGTGTGTGTGTTCATTTCCACCCACTGGACCAACAACCCAGGCAAGCCAGGGACTGAGGGGTTCCCCAGGCTGTGAGGCTTTTAGCGCTAAAACTGGGAAAGCCCTGGACAAATTGGTAGAAGTGGTCACCCTACCACAACATGTATGAACCTCCCACGCCACCCCCTAGACCAGGGGTGGGCAAACTTTTTGACTCGAGGGCCACAATGAGCTCTTAAACTGGACCGGAGGGCCGGAACAAAAGCATGGATGGAGTGTTTGTGTGAACTAATATAAATTCAAAGTAAACATCATTACATAAAAGGGTACCGTCTTTTTTTTTTTTAGTTTTATTCATTTCAAACGGGCCGGATCCGGCCCGAGGGCCGTAGTTTGCCCACGGCTGCCCTAGACCAAGCCCTTTTCCAGGCAACCAGCATTTCCATGATTCCTCTGAGCTGTACCCTGATATATTTTTGCTGAGACAATACCATCTTCTCGGACTCTGTAGAGTCTCTGCATAGAGAATATTTACGACTTGAAGAATAAAAAGAATACACGCAGCCTGGCAGTTATGGCTCAGTTGTTGAGCGTTGACGCATGAACCAGGAGGTCACGGTTCGATTCCCGGTGAGGGCATATGCCCAGGTTGCAGGCTCGATCCCCAGTAGGGGAGAGGCAGGAGGCAGCCGATCAATGATGTTCCTCTGTCATCATTGATGTTTCTGTCTCTCTCCTTGTTCCTTCCTCTCAGAAATCAATAAAAATATATTTTCAAAAAGAATAAATGCAAAAACTGCTCCTCCCCATTCATCCCCCAGGCTCTGTCCTCACAAAGAACTCTCTTAGGTGGCTGCTCGGTCTGAGTAAGATGCTCAGAGGCCCAGGACACAGATTATGGTGCCTTCTCCTATTGTCACTGAAGGTAAAACAATACTGAGCCCCCAGATATAAAACTTGCATTTGCATTGAGATGAAAATAGTAACACTTTTTCCTGGAGGAGCTCATTACAAAAGTATGGGTTAATTCAGTGGAAAGGAATCTATTGCTCTTTCTTTCCTCTCTTATTTGGATTTGAGTTTAATGTTCTGGCAGCTGTGTGCTAGTGCCCCAAAACAAGTGTTTAATTTGCGAACTGAGTAAATTAGCAGAGATGCTTGCAAAGACAAGGATTTCGCAGTCAAATTTGCTACTCCTGGCTTCCCCTGAGGCCTCTGAGAAGCCCAGGCTCCCCAGTGCCACCCGACGCAGCCTGTTTAAGATGTGAGGTCTGGACTCCTTCCTTGTAAGAGATGAGAGCTGCCTCCTAGGGAGGGTGCTCATGCCTACAGGGGGAGACCCTCGCAGGAGAGGAGGACAGGCTGGGGAAGCATGGACAGGCTCGGGTGGTCCATTTTGTTTTTCTTAAATGCCTACTGGATTCCCTTGATGTAACTACAACATGGAAGCTTTTTCACTTGACAACAAGCAGAGGAATATGGGCAGGGCCTCCTTGCCTCCCCCTGACCAGGCCCCTCCACACCTACCCCCAGCCCCTGTTCTGAGGTGGCAATTGAGAGCCACAAGGGCACTGCTGGCCTTCCCAGCCTCCCATGCATTTCTGTCATCCTTTACTGAATGTGGCCAGAGAAGGGAGAATGGGGAGAGTTTACAGCAGAACAGACATCCTCAGAGTGGGGAGGGCCTTGGACACAAGCTTACCTCTCTCCCCTGTGTAGGAGATGATGTAGCTGTCCACGGGGGCGATGGCTGGCTGCCACATGGCCAAGGCTTCAGAGTCGGTGATGTTGGCTGTCACCAGGCCAGATGGGCTGTCCAGAGCTGCAAAGAGAGACGGTAATGTGTTAGAGAGATAAGCAGCCGTAGGTAGGACCTCAGACCACAGCTGTCTATGCTGCTTGCGACTCCTGGTTTGGGACACAGTGTCAGCTGCATGGAAAGTTTTCAGTCCTAAGCTTGGCACCAAGGGGACCTGGGTTTGAGTCACAACTTCTTTCCTTGCTGGCCTTGAGTCTCTATTTCCCCATCTGTAAAATGGGGATAGTAATTCTGCCTGGTTGTATCCTCAGTGTTCTTCTGATTGTTATATGTTATATGTCGAGAGACGCTGTATAAAATGGAAAGGCTGAAGACGAGGGTTATCATCATAGTAGAACCCAAGGGAAAGAACCTACAAAAACAGAGGGAACTTTTGGAGTGAAGGCTGCCCGAGGCTTTTCTGGGCTTTGAGTAAGAGCCCTGATTAGATGGCTTGTAGATGATATGGACCTAGACTCTGGAGGCTGGGGGTCTGTGTTCTACCTGGGCTTCTCTGTCTAGGGTCTGTGTGGCCTATGTCATTTCCCTTCTCCAAACATCTCTTTCTTCAGTCGTCCAAGGCTGGCTGCTGTAAACATGAACTAGGCAAAGTGTGTGATATGTGCTAGTGGGTGTTATTAATAGACTATTGAAGTTATTTGATATCATCATAGTCTCAAAGAGTTTATGATAAAGTAGACATGATCTCCAAGTGACTCGTCCTGAGAAAGGATGGATATTCACAGGGCCCAGGCCCATGTGACTGATCACTGTTGCTACCAGCACCGCTTTCTCAGAAAGCAAGCTCAGCACGACTCTCCTCCTGCGTTCCCATTCACCACTCAACTATTCCAGGACCACAGCCCGGAGCACGGAGGCCGCCATCAGGAGCTCGTTTGCAGATGACGTGCCTGAGCCCCAAGAGATGCCAGGACTGGCCTCCCAGTCAGGAGGGCAGAGTACTTTGGGGGACCCACTCTGTCCGCTCCAAGTTCCTTCCTGCTTCACCAGGCCTGTTCAGACCCTCCTGCCACTGACCAGGACAACAGGGCCTCGCAAAGAAAGGCATCTGGCTCTTGCCATGTGTTGCTGTGAGAATCCATGAATGAAAGATTTTGATGGGGAAATAAGGGTGGACAGGACTCTGGGTTCAGATGGGATGTTTTAATTGCATATTATAAACTCTTTGAGGCTATGAGGATATTTTTAAAAACTTCTACAGGGCCCATTCTTTGCATCCTTGAATGGATTAGGCTGGATAATTGCTCATCTATCAAAGGATCAATTGTTTAGAGACATGGCTGCCTGAAGAGAAATTTTCCACTTCATTCTCCTTCAATGCAATTCATTATTTCCCCTCCTTACAGTGTGTTGCCCAGATCAGGTTATAATAGGAAAATGATCCTTTATTTTAGGAGAATGCAGAGTTTGGAGTGCGACTGACCTCAGTTCAAATTTGTTTCCAGCATTTATGACTTATAGGGCCCTGAGGCTCAGTGGTTTCCTCTGTAAAATGGGAATGATAGCAGCCATTTTAATAGTGCAACCACAAAGGGATTAGTAACAGTGCCTGGAACACAGTAGCTGCTCAGTAGAGAGCAGTTACTTTGCAGCTGTCACCATTGCAGATCTCTTGTGATTCTGGAGTACCAGGCCAGGGAGGGGAGGAGGCTGATTGTGCGAAGTCCTCATATTACAGATGCTTTACCTATGTAGTTCCACGTGATCCTTACAGCAAAGGAAGCAGAATTGTACCCGTTTCCTAGAGAAGGAAAGTAGAGCCCAAAGAAATGAACTGACCGCTCATGTACCTACAAGTGGTTGACTTGAGATTTCAACCCAGGTCAGGCTGACTCCCAAACTTGTGCTTTTTCTTCCATATGGCCCCAGGAATGGGAAGCCCAGCGAGGTTAAGGATGAAGTCAAGGATCCACAGCCCATGAGAGGCTGGGGATGGACCAGAAATGAGGGCTGTGGTGCTCCGAGTCCAGTCCACTCCCCACTAAGATTTTCTAAATAGAAACATTTCCTGGCTGCTGAGCATCAAGCAATAATGCTGAAGGCGAGAGCCTCACCTGTGGTGAACGTCCCCGAGACGGGCTCGCTCTCCTCGAAGCCTTTCATGGCCACGATGCTGACAAGGTACTCGGCTCCGGGTAAGAGTGTTGTCAGCTTGGTCTGAGTCTTGGTTCCATCCACAGTGACCGTGGAGGGTGTACCTGGAACACAGTGAAAGCAACATGGGGACTGCTGAGCCTCACTGAAACCTACTCACTGTTGCCGCCACGAATGGGCGTATCCAACTTGGAAATGACACTGCATCTTTATCCAACACCATTTTCTTGACTTCTCATTTGCTCCTACCATCTGGCATAAGAGAAGAGTTCTTACTTTTTGTATAATGTTTTTTTTTTTCCATCCAAGCAGATGCCAAAAACCAAGCCAGGAGAGGAAAAACATGGTCACAATGTGCTAAAAGTGGCAAATTTCCGTTCAGTAGAGAGCTGTCATGTTGAGTAAATTTCATTTATTTTTCTCACAGAGAATATGGCAAACTCACTATGTGATGTATATCTAATATATTTAACCCCCGTTGTCTTAGGTTAGGGATAAATAGGCTCCCTTACTAGCAGAGGTTCTACTCTTTAAGAAGTCAGTCATGGTCAAGTTTGTACTCCTATAGCTATTAAAAAGTCCAAAATTAATATTTCTTAGAATTTCAGGGCTGGTGAGGAGCTTGGACATCACCTGGCCAAACTCCCCACAGAGATGCTACAGCATAGCATTCCTCTGAAGAGGTTGTCTAGCATTCTCTCTGTATACACTGCCACTAACAGGGAGCTCACTACCTGGCAGATGGTTTTATACAGACTGGACTGTGTTTCCTCCATGGTCTCTGTTACAGCCCATGTGCTCTAAAGGAGAACTCCCAGTTCTACTGAGTCACAACTTCCCATCCTTTCCTGAGAGACAGACCCAAGGGCAAGACCAGCTTTCCGGATGAGCGTGCTCAGAGAGAGAAGGTCATTGTGTGGACACAATAATGGGGACCTATTTCTCAGAGATGTTAGAATGTCAGCGCTGGAAGGTGTCTTCCTAAAATGACCCTCCCAAGGTTGTGTCTTCTAAGGACCTTGAAGTCTATCCAGATGGCCTCAAGCATAAGGGTGGCCATGATGCTGGGAAGGAGAGGAGAGGAATGGTCTCTTTACTATTCCACCCAAACCCTCCAGGCTCCTCCTCCCGTCCCCTCCCCCGTCCGTTACCTCCGGCAATGGGCACGTAGGTAATCCGGAAGCTCTCCACCTGCGCAGTGGGCGCCATCCAGCTGACAGTAGCCGAGTTTTCAGTGATGTCAGAGAAAAGAATTTCCTTTGGGGAGCCCATGGCTGTCACGGAGAAAACACAGGAGAAACCCAGAAAAGTTAACTACCTTGCTCACCAAAGATGCTTCCTGGATTCCTTATCCAGAAAAATTCAGCCCCTCGTCTGTGTCTGGGCCAAGCCTTTAGGATGGAGAGTGTAGTGCTCTGTGGTCAAGCTATGACTTGATAGGAACAACCCTCCTTTCATTCAGGTACAGGGCCCAGGGCTGTAGACCTCCACTTGGTTTCATTCAGGGAGAATGTTAGCCCCGCAGCTGACGTCTAAGGAAGTGTGGGTAATACACCCTCCTTTAATTCTGGATTTTAGCATTTTGAAAAATCTTGGCTTTCTAGCTCCTTTCATTAAAGGGTACCAAGACTTGACAACTGTATACTTCTTTGAAACTGATAAGGGTTAGCCCTCACTCAGAAAGCTCTGAGAGGAAGGTATGGTTACCCATTTGACATAGGAGGAAACCGAGGCTCAGTTTTCCAATGAACATTCTTTTGGTGTGACCTTTCTGGGGCCCAAGACTGGGCAGCAGAACTGAGTGCAAACCCAGGATTCTGGAAATAATGTTCACATGGACACTGACCCCTGCAAACCCATTCCCAGAACTGGATGGGGGTCGAGAGCCAGGGGAGGAACCTTGGGCCCATCACCAAGGCAAACACCCTGGACACTGGGTCCACCTGTGGGAGAACTCTGCCTCCCTGACACCCCGTGTCCTTTGGCTTTTTCTCTGTGTTTTTTGGCTTGGTGTCCTGCCCTCTTTAGCGGACCGTGCTTCACCAGAGAATCTAGGAAACAGTTTTCAGGTCTCCAGGGATCTCGCTTCATCTATCTGTTCCCCTCTCCAACCCACGTTGATCATGAAGTTCTGAAACCCACAGACCGCTTTGGAGAGGGTGTTTTTCCCTCTCCCCATTTCTGTCCTTTTCTCTTCTCCTACGGCTTCCTCTTGCAACCTGGTAGCCACCCTCAGACTCGGCGGCTGCCTCGGGCTCTGTCCTCTCTAGAGAGCTTTGGAAACCACAAGAGCTCTGGAGCCTGTATGATCTGATTGTCCAAATACCACAGAGAGCCTGGACAACCTGGGCAGGACCCTTCACTTCCGGGAGCCTCAATTGCTCCATCTGTCCCATGATAAAGGGTGCCGACCTTCAGGAATGTTTGAGGATAAACAGACACAACGGGTATATCTGGCATGCAGCAAGAACTCGGTAAACACGGTCGCTCTTTCCTTCATTTCTTTTCCATGTGACTCTGCCATGGGCCACCCTGGATTCTGAGGCAGCCCCCAGGGAAGATGTAGGCGAGGCCAGCTGAGAAGGTGTAAGCTCAGGCACTATGGCTCTCCTGCCGACCTCACTGATGCAGGTCCTGGCCCGTTTTAGAAGGTTTATCTTGAGACCACAGCTTTCTTCGCTAGACCCCAGTGTTCTCACTTGGAAAGTGGCAATGTGATCCGGCCTATCTTAGAAACCACAGGCATCAGTAGCCTCGTCCATCATGTACTCCTGAATCCACAGTAATGGTGGAATTTCGGGCTCAGTGTGTGTGGTAGTTTTGGACCACAGGCCTACCTAAGTGTGGGCGGCTGTTTGTTACTGTAGCGTGTCTCCTTCTGCAGGAAGAGCTGGGTCAGATAGAAGGCAGGACTGCCAAACAAGTGTCTCTGCAGACACGTTGACCCAGGCCCCAGACACAATGTCATTGCAGCGCCGAGGTGTGTGGTTTCAAATGCATCTGAACTAGAACTGAGTGGAGGAGTTAAGAGGCTGTTTGGCTGGGAAGGGTGGGATGCAGTGGGAAGGGGAACATTGTGGGAGTTGGGAAAAGGGGCATTGACTACCCCCATTGGCCTTGGGGGTGCATGTCTGGGCCTCCTCAACCGGGGGACAGGTTAAAGAACCTCCAGAAAAGAATGACAAAGTCAT